>NC_073699.1:82718595-83030437 GCF_023634085.1 Falco cherrug
CTTGATAACCCTTTTGGTGATTTTTTTTCCCCCTAATATCCAATCTAAACCTCCCCTGGTACTACTTGAGGACATTTCCTCTTGTTCTATCACTTGTTACTTGGGAAAAGAGGCCAACACCCACCTCGCTACAGCCTCCTTTCAGGTAGTTGTAGAGAGTGGTAAGGTGTCCCCTGAGTCTGCTTTTCTCCAGACTAAACATACCCAGTTCCCTCAGCTGTTCCTCCTAGGTGTCTTCTCTTGCTTTATATGCCCTGGCAGGTGGATGGATTAAATTTCTTTGATGCAGCCACTGTGGTGGTTCTTTCTAGTGGCACAGCGGTCTGAGCACAGTCTACTCCAGCCAAGACCTAGGAGGTGGTAGGTTGTCCAGGCCAGTAGCTGGTCCTGTAAGCCATGCTGGCACCCTGCCAGCTTGTGCCAGTAACTGGCCACAGTCTCTCACGTGGGCTTGTTTTCTGCCCCATTTCCAAACTCAACTGGTAGGTGGTGGGATTTTAGACACTTCTTCAAGTGATGTGATGTCTGTTTTGTACAATTTACCAGATTGTTTTTGATTTCTTGGGTTTTTATATTTTCTTACCTGTGCCTTATGCAATGGGGTAACAGTATACTGTTAAATAAGACCTCAGCTAATACTACATAGAGATGCCTGGGTTTGAAGAATCCCTTTTGCTCAATTTCCTGTGAATGTGTGTGAAGTTTTCCCTTTATAAAGCTGTTTGGCACAGTTATATATCAAGTGTAAGTTAACATGTTGGTTAGCTTATTTGAAATTTTACCATTCTAGAAGTTATACCCACTGCAGAATGTGGGACTGACCCTAGAGTCAAAAATGAAATAAAAAATGTCTTTGGTTGGAAGCTGGTTGAACTGAGAGACATATGAAAGTGTGGAAAGTGTCCTTAGGGGAGTAAACTTTAAGAACATTTTCTGTTGTAATATTAACTGTGTTTAGTAAGTAATTGCAAAACCTTAGGAAAAAACTTGAAAAGTAATTACACAATGACAGTAGTGACTTTTCAATATTAAAACTATTTTTCATGTTACCTTGTTATGCCGATATGTTAAATCTGTGGAATATTCTTTCAAAATGTGTTTTTAAAAGACCTGGGAGACATAGAAGCCTAAGCTTACTTTTTTCATCATTAAACAGACCTTTAAAACGATCACTGCTTCCTCATGTGCTGAAACTCATGTGCTCCCTGATTCAAGTCTTGTGATCTTTACTTGTATACAAGTTCCATCTTGACATTTTTTCTTAATTACAGACAAAATCTCAGATTATTATGTTGGAAATAAAGTGGTGGGGGAAAGCCACCTTTTAGCTTCACTTTAAAAGTGACAGCCAAAATATATAACTGTCACTATTAAATAGTTCAAAGAATTGAATGAGTACTTCAGTATTTCTGACTTCCATGGGTGTGTATGGGTACAAGGGAGGCCATAATTTCACTTTTAATATGTGTTACAGTGCAGTTAATCTGGAAAACATATCTCTGAGTCCTGTGAAGGAATGTATTATTCATAATGTTTAACTGATGGAGCTCTTTCAACACTGACATATTTTGAATATATTTAACTGCAAAGCATACATTTTTCATAAGTGTTTTACTCAATTTATTTTCATGTATCCACATTTTGGGATGTTGCGTGAATAGTAGTTGTATTTATTGGAGAGTTTCTTTAAGATTATTTTGGCAATAGGAGGAAAGATTTTGAGAACATCTGAACAACAAGCTAAACTAAGTTATTAAGCCACATTTTTTGAGAGGAACCCAGAACCAATATCTGAATAAAGAATAAAGCATGCAAGAATAATGTGTTGATCGCTACATTTACATTAAAAATAACCTAAATGCTATGAGTAGGTGCTCATTAGCTCTGAAGCCTAAAATAATTTGTTTCATCTAAGTATAAACTTTTGCTGTCTTTTCTGGATATTGTCTCAGCTCTCTTCTGAAGTGGACACTTGAGGCAGCAGAATGTGATTAAGTGTTATTGCTCTCTGGGACATGGTTTATCTTCTGTGGCTGCCAGCTAGAGTCATTGGGCAGGACCATTTTGTAAGCGCACCACCTGAGTGTTGTAGTAACTGAGCTGGACCATCTTGCTTTCCATAGGCTATTAAATGTCTTAAAGTAGAGCTGCTTCTGATAATTGCCATCCTGAAAGAAAATCGAGATGGTGCTGGATGACCGAAAGCAATGGTAGTCCTGCTCATGTTCCCTGACCCCCTGTGGGCCCTCTGAACCTCAGCTTATTAAATAAATGGTTGTACACGTTGACAGATTTTATATGACGTGTGGTTAACAAGATGAGAGGATACAAATCAATGGAAAATAAATCAAGAGAGAGAAAACTGCCAATATGACAAATGCGGATGTATAAAGAAATAGAAAAAGCTGCTCACTGTTCAGCTTGGGTGCATGGGGTTTGCACGGGGCATATTTATGTATATAAAATATACAAGCAGACACTTGCTCATTCTGCTAATTGTGTTTCTGGCAGGGATAGGTGTCTGTCCTCTATCGCATGGCATACGATATAGTAGGAATAATCACAGGCTCATGGGGTTCCCTTACTACACATTCGCATGCGGGTAGCTCAAGGGGAGGTTGTTCCCTGTTTGTCTGAAATGGACACTGCTTTTAAAAACCAAAAGAGCTGTATCAAAGGACAGTTGTGCTCACTCCATGCAGAGAAGAGAAACCTTAAACACGTGTTGCTCCTTCAGTGTATAGCCACTGTGTTGCAGCTTTGACCATCTTTGGAAACCTGTCTTTTCTGGTTCATTTGCATTGATTTGGAAGTGGTGATGGTGGAAGGATTGTTTTGGTTTAACCCCAGCTGACAATTAAGTCTCACACAGCCACTTGCTTTCTCTGCTTCCAGTGGGATGGGGGAGATGGAAGGGTAAAAGTGAGAAAATTCATGGGTTGATATAGAGACAGTTTAATAGGTAAAGCAAAAGCCGTGTGTGCAAGCAAAGCAAAAGAAGGAATTCATCCACCACTTCCCATGGGCGGGCAGGGGTTCAGCCATCCTCAGAACAGCAGAGCTCCAGCATGTGTAGCAGTTCCTTGGGAATGCCATCAGTCTGAACATCCTCCCCTTCCTTCTTTTTCCCCCAGCCTTATATGCCGAGCCCGGTGCCATATGTTACGGAATATCCCTTCGGTCAGTCGGGCTCAGCTTGTCCCAGCTGTGTCCCCTCCCAGCTTCCTGTGCCCTCCCAGCCTGCTCGCTGGTGGGGGGGTGAGGGGCAGAAAAGGCCTTGGCTCTGTGTGAGCACGGCTCAGCAGTAACAAAAACATCTCTGCATTATCAGCGGTGTTTTCATCACAAATCCAAAACAGCCCCCTGATAGCTACTGTGAAGAAAATTACCTCTATCCCAGCCAAAACCAGCACAAGGACCAGAATTGTTTACCATGTTTATCATATATTGAGGTCGTATCATGATGTTCTCTCATGTTTATTCTTTTCCTGTGTTCTGCATTTGGGTTGTTTTTTGACTGCTAGTGAGCACCAAAGTGATGTTTTCATGGCTCTAACTATGATAAACACCAAATATCTCAGTTTCTAAGTGTTACTAGTCAAACAGAACCTGTTGTCATGTGTATAGAATTAGGATTGATTTGTCCGAGCTGCCTCACTTCATACACATCTCCCCTGAAATTCATCTGCCATTTTCTTGCTCACTAGTGACTATTACGAGAACATTTTGTAATTCTTTGTAGTTGGCCCTCATCTTTGTCAGATTGCTGTTCACCCCTTTTCCCAATTTTTTTTAGGGATGTGCTGAACAACATATACCCTAGGATTCCTGAGGACTTTTGTGGGCACTGTGGGACCTTTGTTCATAAGCAGTTTTCTCAGGATAGATACCAGGCCTACCGATACTTCCCTTAGGCCTTGAGAGGGATCCCAGTAGAGACTGGCATCACACCACATTCCTGACTTTGGATACTGGGACACACTTGGGTGGAGGTTACGTGTTACTACAGTTTTAGCTCTTTCTCCTTGTAGTCCCATTGTCCCTTTCTGATGAACCCTATCTGCTTGTGGTGATTCTTTTTACATTTCGTGTTCCTGCTTTCCTCTGTAATGCCTTACACTGATACTTCAGTCTGAGACAGATATTCTGGTGTGTTCACCCTGTATAGAATATTCTGGAATGAGAACAACCCCATGCTGAGCACAGATACAACCTCCCCACACCTCCTTTCTGCTAGTCTGCTCCTCTCTAACTGTTCTGTTCAACACCTGCATCATCTGTTTGCTTAGAAGTCCTTTAGCAGGCTGCCAACTCCTGATTAAGTTTCAAAAATAATTTACTACTTGTTTTTATACTCTTAAAATGATTTCTCAGGCTCTTTTCTTGGCCTGCATTATTAAGTCTTTATATTAATCCTGATAAATTTTATGATCCTTTTTATTACCACCTTTAAGGTTTTATTTTTTGGAAGATAATTTTTAGAAGCTTTCCTGCTTGGCTGTTCAGGCATTCTGGTTGTGGTTTTGTCTTTCTCAAGTAATTTTGGGGAATTCATTAACTTCTGGCCTGTGCCTCTGAGTTTTATAGTGTCTTCAGGCCAGCTACAAAGATTTTGATCTGTAAGCTTCTAGCTCCCCCTTTCAATTTGAGTGCTTGGGTTTTGTTATTCATCTGTTTGCTTAACAAGCTTTGTCATTGTTATAAAGCAGCTCCTCAAGGGTAGTGGTTTATGGACCAGGTTCTTTCCACTTCTTGAGATCAGATTGAGTGTTTTCTCTTTCTTGGTATAGATGGGGTTTTGTTTGTTTATTTACTTGAGTGTTTGTTTATTTTTTCAGCTGTGCATGAGATACAGACAGTTGTCTCAGCTTCCATCTGCTCCTGTGATCCTTAGCCAGTCTAGCTGGGTGTCGCTGAAATATCCCTTGACCTGTTGTGTTTTCTTCTCTGACAGCCTTTCTTATCTCTGTGTTTTGTAGGATCTCTAAAAGTTTCCATCGTGGTTGGATGAGCAGTTCTCTAGGTCATTTATTTTGATAAACCTTTGCTGTTCAGTCTAGTTTTTTGGCTCATAGGGACTTCATGATATTTGTTGGTTCTCGTAGGTTGTTAATACAAGCCTTTCTTCAGTCCCTGCTGAAGCATGTGGCTTTCAGTCTTTTTTGCTTTTTCAGTATGCTGCTGGTGGTCTTTTTTCCACCAAGTTTTCAGTAAGACTATTGTGTAAATTATGTTCTAACAACAGGCATTTTACTTCTTCCATCTAGCTTCTTAGGCTTTTAGTGCTTATATAGAAGGGTGTATACTTTCACATGAGTGTTTTATTTCTCTTCAAAATTTTTAACAAGAGAGTCTGTCCTGGCTTTTTTTGTCATTTCCTTCTTGCCTGAGTTTATTCAACTTCTGTCCTTTCCTTTAGTTGAGAATTACAGGTCTTCATCATGTTACTGCTTCTCTTAAACCATGTACTATGTTTCTATAAGCTCTTCAGTTTCAGTGTTTTCCTATGACCTTTGAAGTGCCGGCAAACTCATTCTTTTCCAGTTAAGCTCAGCTGCCTTCTAGGGGCTCCCTCCCTGTTCTCAGAACTTCCCTGTTTGAATTCCCTTTTTAACACATATTCTTAGCTGCTTATTGGACCTTTGCTTGTCCACCTGTCTTGTTTTGGGAGCATTTCTGGGAATGCTACCATCGTTCTCTGCTTCTTCACTAGCAACCAGTATTTTGCCTCCAGAACTTTTCTTTTAACTATCCTTACATTACTGTTATTTGCACAGCAGCCGTGGCCTTTGACTCTTCCTCAGCACCTCCAAGGAGCCTTTCCAAACTCCCTCTATGAGGTCTGATGTTTTTGCATTAACCAGAGAAGCCTGTGATCTCAGGTATGTCAGACTTTGTGTTCCTGGTAATCATCGCTACAATACTGAGGCAGGCGAGGTTCACTCATAGCTATCTGGCAGACCTGGAAACATCTGGACACAATTCTTTTCTACTGAGTAAGTGGGAAGATGAGCAACATCTATATGTAGTTGGACTCACTAAAAATAATCCACTGTCAAAAAGTGCTTGGCACTGCAGTCAAGCACATGGGTGGTCAGAAGGGTGTTCACAACACTTACACGGCTGATTGCCACTGTGCTAACTATGACAGGCCCTATAAAGTCACAGAACAGTTCCTCTTGGTTTCAGCAGAATTATTGCACTGTTGCAAAATCCCTCATTTCTTATACGGGCAGGACTTTACAGCGCACATGGTTTGTGACTTTCAAATTTGATGAAAGGCTCCAGGTGACCAGAATGTCATCTGAAGGATTTGAGTGAATTCTTGCTATTCTAGTAATGTCCCCATGTACTAACAAATACAAAATGCTGTGAAATATGGCCATGAATGCCTAACTGCTGCTTGCTGGTTATATGTGACATCATGTAGCAGCTTGGCAGTTGTAGTAATGCCAGTCAGAATTACCTGATCCATGTGATGTGCAAATTGCCGGACTGATTGTGGATTATCAAGGAGTCAAATATCACTGTGTGCTAGCGGCAAGCATGGACTGCACATCAGACTCATTAACAGAGAGAACTGGATTTCTCAAGACAACAGACATCATGAAACAACTGGATTTGAGCCTGATGCTGTCATCATTGGTCTATTAAGCCAAACAGGGAACGCTGAATCAGGGGGAAAATCTCAGGCATGCAATTACATAGGGCTTTAGTAAAAAACAAAAGCTTCGTTGACACAAACTTCAGGACAGCTTGATTAAAAGGTACAGTTCAATTAATTTTCTGCTAGTGTCCTTGAACATGTTGCACAAAGCTCTATAAAAGATGGCAGGGGGTGGGGTTGGGGGTGGGTGGAAGGTGGCACATGAGAAAGCTTCTAACCAGGTGGCTAAGGAAGAAAAACAAGCACAAGCAAAGCTTTATGTTTTGAAAGATATATGGTGGGCGTGGTGGGCATGAAAGGCAGAGGAGTTTTTCTAGGTTGTGGATCTGGAAGATGCCACGTAGGCTTGGAAATAGCATCTGGGCTTAAAGACACTGCACCATTTCTGAAGTGAAGAGGTACTAATAGTGATGGAATGGATGGAAAAGAAATCTGAGAATGCAGGCCAAACCTTTTCAGTTGTTGTCCTAAATGATGAAGTCCTAGATGAAGCTGTACAGCTACTTGGCCAGGAGCAGAGCATGGCACCTCCTAATAAAATGAAGATTTTTCCAGCTGTCTAGCAGATGGCATGCAGTGCAGTCAGCTGTAAGCAAATTCACTAGAATATAAAACCATGGGGTAAGAGTCAGAAGTAGCCAGGAGACTTGTGCAGCTTTTTGGCTTTGTAGGGAACTATTTATTGAGGGGCTAGGGAATTGAAATGCTGTCCACTTTTACAAAGGGAAAGGTGATGATGGTATGTCTTCTGAAAATCCTTCTAATTCTCCCAAGGCCTGGAAAAGACTTTGCAGGAAAAGTTTTGCTACAGAGGTAACTAAACAGATTCTATCAGTCAGTCGGGTTAAAGGAAGATGCTGTCCTCTTTTGATAGAGAGATCAGTAAGGTAGTAATCCTTGAGCCCTGTAACATTCTTTTTTAACACAAAATTTTTGAGAATGGATGTGTGAAATTGTACATAGTTTTAATGTCTGAGGAACATTTTTATATTTACATTTAGAAAGTGTTTCATTGATCTCAGCAACAAGTGATTTTAGTAGGAATTTAATATAGTAAATGGTTCGAGTTCATTCAAAGTGTGTGATATTTCAGATCCCAACAGGAGTCCTCTGTATATAGACTGCTGTCAATTCCATTCATTCCAGTAGACACAAAGAATAAAGGAAAAAGTACCCAAAAAGTACTGAAAAAATGAGGGACCATGGAAAAGATTTTATGCTTAACCGGGTATTTTAAATGCTTGTTTGTTTATCTTTATAGAGTACTTTGTCAGGCTGTAAGGTTTTCTATAAAACAGTGAAGTGCTCTACAGTGATGTTGCTGTTTAAAATTAAACTGAGGGCATGGCATTAGCTGGGAAAGGAAAGAACAGGATGTAGAATGTTAGAAGGTGATTTTTGGAAAGGTGAATGAAAAGTGAGTCTTCAGATTTTAGTGGTGATAAAAAGATTGTCACACATTTATGAAGAATTTATGGTGGTTGGAAAATTTTTTAACAGTAGGCTTCTTAATTTCTCCAGTAATTAAAAGACAGCAAGATAGAAAACACTTAGGAAGACAGAGCTGTCAGGCAAGATCCATGTATTGCAGGCTTAGCCATTATGTTCCAAAGTGTCATGCTGATATTTTAATTCCATTACCTCTGGTGTATTTTGATTTCTGAGGCTAGCAACAAAGAAGGAAGGAATGTCTTTTGCGTTCACATCTCCACCACCCCCACCCCCACCCCCCGCCTCTTTGGGAGAGGCTAAGATAACAGAACATTTATCCTTCAGCATTTGTCTTTGCATCCATCGTCATCTTTTAGCCTGCTAAATACACCAATGATTGCAAATACTGATTAGAAAGCTTTACGTTTTACATGTCCTGCTCTCAAAGGTATAATTTTATAAACATGCAGTTCCTCTGAAGTAATAGGAAAATATTGTTATAAGAACTTTCCAGAATAAACCCCTGCCTTATGGCCTGCTTTTACTGACCTGACATTAATGTGCGTTTTACAGGCAGGATTGTGAAAAATCCACCTGTACAGAAATTAAGGATTTCTGGATAGGATTAAAATTGTAATAACAATTATTTTCTCTCTTTTTTTTTTTTTAATTGCCTAATGTGTATACTATTCTGTCTTTAAATTTCAATTTTACTTCAGAATTCACGCCATGCACAGTGTGATGCAAGGAGCTTGCGACATCAGAAGCGGGTTGTTCTGTACTCAGCACCTGAGGGGGGTGCCACCCCTCTGCAGTCAGCGAGGTTGCATTCAGCTGCCGGTGATGAGGAGCTGATACGTTGTGGTCTACTTTTTGGTTTTTATTTTTTCCCCTCTGCCTATGTTTAAACCAAAACAAAATGCAAAATTGTGCAGTAGGCAACTGGAGAAAAGGAGAAAATAGAAATAAAATTTTAGATTTAGTGATCAAAATGGCTTACAGAGGTGTTGAATTCAATGTACGCTTAAAAAAAGGTTGTTGACTGATTAGCTGTTAATTTGGAACAAACATTTTGATGTATTGATCCAATGATAGAATACATATCAAAATATGTATGAGTATACATACACTCTAAACTGAAATCTAAATGTTGTTGATTTGTTATGAAGCGATACTGTCCTAGAAAGCACAGTGCTTTTACTTTTTTTAGTGACATGGAGAAGTGCATGTGGATATTCTCGCTAGTATGTTTATAGCATGATCATTGCCACTGATATACCAATTTCCCATCATTTAAATCTGTTTTTTTCCTGAGCCTTGGCTTCCTCCAGGAGCTTGTGGGTTCCTTTGATGCTGTGACCTGGACTGTGTGACAAATGGTGCAAGGAACTTAATGTTGTCCTGTCACTGGTGAAGGGTTGAATTTCTCTGACCATGTAACAAGAGTTTTGCAATCCTACTTGGAAGTGCAGAAGTCAAAGGTTGAAATTAAATGCTTTTGGTGTTGTCTGGGCTCACATTGGTGCTGACATTACTAAATCGATTCACTGAAACAAATTGCAGGGATGGGAATGATAAAAAATGATGAAATTCAGAGACATAAATCTGTAGCTATTACTACTACCAGATAGGTTTTATATTTTGTCTCTTACTGTGCAAGATTGCACGTATCTTACTTCATGCAGCTCTGTTACCTCTGTGCCTAACTTTAAGCCCATAAATTTGTTTTCAGTATGACTACCTGAGTGCTTGAAAGCCTTAATGTGTGTATTTTAATATTTGGGAGATTAGTGTTTGCATTGCAAAGTTGGCACCATTGCTTACAGTTTCCTGACTCTTCTTTTGCTTATACCCTGACCATCGGTGCCACGATCATAATTGCTTACACGTGTGACTTCGTAAATGTAACAGGGAAGGAGGAACAAGCCGAGCTGAAAGATGAGCTGCCTTTTGCTGGGTAGAGCAGGGTTTGTGAGAGATAATCTGCAGTCTGCACCATCAGATGTGGACTTTCATCGTTGGTGTTCCCCGTGGTTTGAACCTGCTGGGGCGGTGGCTGCTCCTAGGCTAGAGACCATATGGCGGGGTCAGCAGGAGCAGAGCCTCGGCTGATGCACCCTGCCGAGGGGATCCGCAACTCTCCTCTCCTCTGCTGCTGAAATGCTGAGGGTATTGCATGAGGTTCGGTAGCGGGTTTGTGTGTGGGAGCGGTGGGAGGCTCCTGGTGCGGCAGGTGTGGTGGTGCTGGGTTTGCAGCAGCGGGGAGGGGGCAGAGCTGCCCCTGGCAGCTGGTGGGTGTTGCGGTGTGTGCGACACCTGTAGCCAGGGCTGCGAGGGGGCAAAGGAGTTTGGAGAGGGAGAGGAAGGAACCTTACAGCAAGGGTCTCGATGTAAATGTGGGGTTGTAAATGGTAGTAGATGGGGGGGCAGGGAGTATAAATGCTGACAGCATTTGTAAATTTACACATTTACATGTAAATTTTTAGTTTTGCTCAAATTGTAACGAGTCTTACACATGTAAGAAAGGAAAAAGGTCACATCAAAAAGCTCAAGTTGAAAACCCATCAATAAACAAGATTTATGAGGGCACTAAGAAAGTAACTACAAAACAAGGGGGAAAGCGATGTTATTTCTTTATGCTTAGATACCTTACACATCATCAGGTGGGCACTTGCACACCGTGCCCACAGTTTCACCAGCACTGAAGATGTATGCCGGGCTTCCCTGCGCCAAGCGGGTGGTTAGTGGAGGATTTTACGCTGTTGCAACAGCAGCATTTGGGGCTGGCTTTTGCAATCCTTGCTGCTACAAGTGAGGCTGTTCGAACTCCTAACAGCTGGGGGAACGACTGAAGAGCTTATGACCAGACTGATACAGTGCTGTTGTACTTCAACCAGAGATAACTTTTGTACACATATGGGAATATGAAATCAAATCTTTATTATTATTTTTTTAATGCATCCATCACTAGGTGATTTAAAGATATTAGTGTAGTAACTTCTATGTAATGACTGTAAATAAACTTAAATATTGTTTATTTTGAATCTCACTTCAAGTTATGTTTAGTCTTTCCTCTGGGTGCTGTTTGCGCATTTTGAAATAAGCAGTTGCTGGGAGGGAAAAATATATATACATATGTAATCTAGAGCCCTTCCAGATAAATACTTTAACTAGAAGCAAAATGGATAGTACCCGGGAAATACCATTGTCAAAAAGGCTTTTATAAAGTTATTGCCACATATTTGATTTGGGAGGCATTTGGACAGCTGCAGTCTTCAATAGAGATGCCTGAATTTTGTCTGCAAACCATACTAATCACAGAAATCTTTTGAATTCTGGAGCAGAAAGGCTGTTCCACTTTTGCAGATTGAATTTGCCTTTTAATTTGCTCAGTCCTGCGGGCCTGGTGCATTACTGTAGCATGATTTACAGTTTTCTCAATCTGCTTCAAATAATATATTTCTCAATTTAGTAAAAGAAATGCCATGTAGTAGTGTGGTTAAAAGTTTTTTACAAAGTTAATACTCTTACAGTGAAAGAAATCCTATTTTGATTGAACTCACTTTTGATATTCAGTCATGTCTTTCTAGGATCTCCATGTGCAATCAGTTCAGAGTACGTTATTGCTGTCTGACCTTGAAGTACATCAGTTTTTAACTTCCTTTTCATTTTCCTCTGTTTCCAGGAAATTGAAGACCACGTGGCATTTTTAATAACTGTTCCAACGGCCCTAGCAATTTTTTTTGCTATATTTATCCTTGTCTGCGTAGAACCTGTATTTAAGAAGCTGCTTCGTGTATTTTCCCTGGTGGTCTGGGTATGTCTTGTTGCCATGGGATATCTCTTTATGTGTTTTGGAGGAATCATCTGTCCCTGGGACCAGGTAAGACTGTCATTATTATTAATTTTACTTCCATTGGGAACATTTCAAAGAACCATTCTATGCAAAAACATTCACATTTATTTTTGTGGGACATGTCATAAAATGCTTTTGTGACTAAGTTTGCATGCTGAGAATCCTCGTATCAATTTTATAAATACCAGAGATGCACATACTTAGGATATGGAAATAATTGAAGGATTTCACTTTTATATTTTTAAGCTCCTTTGCATAATGAACATTTGATTCCAGTCACCAACTTCTTTGTGTAGTGAATATTTGATTCTAGTGACCAATTAACATAGCAGAAATGCTAGTTTTGTTCCAAGACCGCTGATGCTGTCTTCTTCAGCTTAAAATGTTTGAGCTGTCAGTGCAGTCTTTGTGTGGTCTTCAAGATGTTCTCTAGCAACATGTGAGAAAAAGGAACTGGTAGACTCCTTACATTTCTAGGGAAATGAATGAGCAGAGAGTCGGTGATGTACCCTTCACATTTTAAAAATTTTGTAATGAAGACAAAGCAACAATATAATTTCATCTTAATAGCAGCACTTTTGAAATATCAATAAATGATGTGCAATATCCGGTGCTGTGCCTGATTGATTCTCTGTGTTCTGCCGTATCATTTTCCTTTTCCCAAGTGTCTCCACATGGGAATAGTCCTGATACAATAATTGCAAAAACTCTTCAAAGGATGGAAAAAAGCTTCTAAATATATAAATATGCCTTCTGAAAATGTCATGCTGATTCCATGAGTTTAAGCTTTAAATGGTAGTACTGTATGCAGGGTGCGTTCTAGGTCTTTATGATAGACTTGAAACAAATAACAAATTCTTTGACTTGGTATTCAGATCTTGCAGAGACTTACGCAAATATTGAACTTTAGGTATGCAAGTAGTTTCTTTAAAATCTTTAATTCAAATTATTTGTATTACTGGTGTGTGTTGGTAATACTAGTTTTGGAGCTCTTGCCTTTGTGGGTGACTTCTGTATTTCCATTTTCTTGGAAGATTCAGGGATTAATTGTCTATGAAACCACCTTCCTGGTTATTTTTGTTTGGTTTCTTGTTTGTTTGTTTGTTTGTTTTAAAAGTATTTGAAACTAACAAACCAGGCCACACTTGCATGTAATAAAAAGCAAATCAGAACATGTAGTATTTTTCTCTAGATAACATATTTCAGCATGGGAGTCCCTGTATCTTCGTGGTGTCAAGTCTAGATAATTCACATGCTCTTACTTCTTTTGATTTCTTTTCATTGCCAGTTGTGGGATGTCATGCTAGATTATTTTGAGCTTTCAAGCTTAGATGCAAATATTTAATTAGCTGTATTATTTGCTCATTGCAAACTCTACTAAGTTTAATTTTGTTATTTGAAAGATAACAGTTTTTGAAAGCACGTGGCCTAAAAGAGATCTAGGAGGGATGGTGGTGACTTGGCCCCAGGGTTGTTTTTAGCCTGTGAAGACGGTTTGTCCTGCCTTGCTTTCTTCTTAGGGAAAATGTAGGCATTCCCACAGCATCCAAGGGATGTGGCTGGCTGTGTGAGGCAGGAAGGGCTGCAGAGCTTTGGGGAAAGGCATTGTCTTCCTGCAGGTTGCCAGGACACAAGTCCTCTGATACTTCTGTCTGCTCCTTGCTTTGCGTGCAAGTGTTGCTTGGAGAAGAGGATATTTGGGAGGGAGCTGCATTGATTGCTCTGCCAGCAGCTGCCTTGCCCAGGTCTGCGCAGGCTCCAGCCCAGAGCAGGCAGGGCTTTTCCAGAAAGCCTAGACCTGGCTGCAGGTATTTGGCTTAAGTCCACTGTGCAGGTATCCTCGGCATCTGGCGGGAGAGGGGCTGTGCTGGGGTGGTCCCTGGCCACTGCTGGGCGCTGGAGGTCATGTGGCTGCAGGCAGTGGGACCCTTTGCTTCCCCAAACCCATTTTTTCCCCCTCTGAATAGCAGTGCTATTTTGTTGATCACTTTTGTAGGTATACGTTGCCTAGTGTCAGTTAAGAGTAAACTAGGGAAATACAGGAATCTTTCTGGGAATTTGTCACC
The DNA here is from genome assembly GCF_023634085.1 of Falco cherrug. Classification (NCBI taxonomy): domain Eukaryota; kingdom Metazoa; phylum Chordata; class Aves; order Falconiformes; family Falconidae; genus Falco; species Falco cherrug. The sequence continues at coordinate 82,732,616 of NC_073699.1, forward strand.
TTACACAATAGACTAATTGCAGGTTTGATGCTTTTGAATGTAGGTAAAAAAGCTGTGAGCAGTAAAACACAACCGTGTATTTCTGTGATGCTGGTGTTTTCACTGCTCTGCATCAGGAATATGTAGGTCAATAATCAGTGTTCTCTCTTACAACTATACGTGAAAGCAAATCTGAAAAATCCTTCCTCAGTGATCACTGACAGTTTCTTTGTTGAAGTTTTACATTTTGTGAATTTTAAAACGATTTTGCTTGGCTTATTAGGGTGCTTTTGTTATTCCTTTATGCCTTTTATGAAAGAAAAGAAACATGATGTAAAATTTAAATTAGTTCTGTTTCAAAGATGTCTTTGTCAACATAGCTAACTAGAAAATTATGAAAATAAAGGAAAGAGCCAGGTCATGCACTCTTACTTACTAAAGAAGTACTTTATTTTAGTTTTCTTCAAATTACAGCCTAACATCTGTTTTGGTCCAGCAGAGTTTAGAAATACTCTTTTCATCATATCTTTTGTGTCCTTTGAATCCTAAGCTTGTTAAGAACATGGTGTTTCTTAATTGTACTAGTAACCACTGAAAAATAAATTTTCTGCATACCATAGTTTATAGAAAGAATGTGTTACTCTCTCAGTTGGGCACAAGCCTTCTCCTTCTAAAAGGCAATCCCATATCCTTTAAATTTTGGCTTAATGATTTAAGTGTTCCTTTTGGCTGTTTGCAACTGCTAAATGCAGCTATCTCTGTTGTTTGACGGAACCTCAGGTGTGAACTTCTGCAGCTTTTGTTTACAATAAAAATATCACTTCAGAGAGACTATTTTGATTATGAACTCAATATATATTTGATGCAGAGCAGTTCCTCCTGAGCCTGCAGGCACATAGCTCAAATAACTTTCACGAACAATAGAGGGCTGGAAATGAAGTGGCTGGTCAGGGCCTTTTTTTTTTTTTTTTTTTTTCTTTTTTGTTAGAAACCTGTGGGCTGATGTGAAATAAGTGCAAATCATAATTGGTTTCAGCTATATTTTTGCTGTCCCTGCAGACTGCTTTTGTCTGCCTGCATTGCCTTGTCTCTTGTTTGGCTGCAGCTACAGCTTTGGAGAAAGCTATTATCAGGTAGGTGTCTGGCCACTGTTTGAAGGGGGAAGGCAGTGCGGCTGTGATGGTTACTTCGTCCCTTGGGCCAGTCTGCAAGCCCTGTGCTGGCTCCATAATTGCCTGCTGAGCCTTATCCAAAGGCTGTTACCGTCAGTGGGCTGTGTGGGCATCATCACTAACCCATCTACGAGGGAAGCCAGGATATTTGCACTATCAACCTTACTAACTTACCTATTAAGTTAGTCCATACTCTTTTACCCCTCTATATGGACAACAAAGAGCAAGTACATGGAGAGGGAGATGAAGGGTGCCTTAGTAAGGCAGTGGGTGGCTTTGAAAAAGATTAGGATAGTGATGGCAAATGTCTTTGGTAACTGACAAGCTTTTTTTAAAGAAGTGTGGCAACTCTCTTTCACTGGTGTCATCCCAAGTTTCTTTCAGTGCCAAGTGTGGCAGTGGGGCTCCTGGTTTTACCTGGTGTCCCAGGGAATTTGGGTGCTTGGATGGGACCTACACACGGGATGCTGTGCTACAGCCCAGGAGGGAGGCTGGGCTGTCTGGCAGGAGTCGCAGGGCACCTGGCCAGGGCTGGTAGGAAAGAAGCAGAGCGAGGGAAGTCACGAAGAGGCTCAGAGAGAGCGATTGCCTGTTGGCAGTTTTTTCCAACTCTGAGGCGTGAGCAATAATGTGTGGAGATGGTTTCAGTGCGAAGAGACCCAAGGGTGATGCTTAGAAATGTCTGTGCGGAAATCAGTGGATGGTGCATTTGGTGGAGGGCCAATAATGTGAGTCAGGCAAGCTGAGGAAGTAGTGCTGGTGGAAAAAGGTGATGTGTTGATTTTGTCGTGTTAGGACTCTTCCTTACTATAGGAAGGAGCACCTTTCCATACAAAATGTAAATCCAGTACCTATCTGTAGAGTTACATGCCAGGGAATGAATTTAAATTAGTTTCCTCTTGTTTCACTGACAGTGTAGTTATTGTACAACAGTCGCCTTTCCATGTCATCCTCTGACATGCCTAATACTTCCCCAGCCTTTTATACAGGGTGTATGTAAATATGTCATAGCACATTGATATCAATGGGTAAAAAGAGCTCTTAAAGCATACAGTGGATGATATAAAAAACCCGAGTAATTATACAGCATTATACTAGTCTAATTAATTCTATCATTGCTGGATTTTGGTATTCAATTCTACTTAATTATAAATACGTTTGCACAGCCCAGGCACCAGATGCGTTCCTCCTTATCTATATTCAGTTACAGTGCAGAAATTACTTCAAGCAGGATTTGGCACTTCTGGTTTCCGAAAAAAAATTATCCACAGAGCGATGTGTTTAGAATATACATTTGGCTGTTTTAGCCTAAATGCTACTTTTTGAGCTGAATCTAAAGCACTTTTTGTTGCTGGTTTTTTTTTTTTTTAATGTGTTGGTATGGAATGGTTCAGGTCAGGCCTTGGAGCAGCCCTGGTTTATGAAATGTGGGCAAAATTTTCTACATTAGTTTTTATAATTATCATTTTTTTAAATACTTAATTGGCACCTGAGGATATCAGTCTATTGTGTGCTGAGGGGTGATGGCCTGCACAGAGTTTCAGCGGTTGTGGTAATCAGCTCCTGTGTTAGGCAGTGGGGAGAGCCGATGGGTCCACAGAAAGGGAAGAATTTTCTTTGTACAGAATTACATGAGGTCTGATTTCTGCACCTTGCTTGGGACCTGCCTTATCTAAAGTCAGCCCTGCCATAAATTATTAATAATGTGTTGTGTGGTTAAGCAGTGCAAAAAACAGGAGTTAGAGGTTTGAGAAGGAGAGCAGGGCAGGTGTCAGTGGAGTCTGTGCAGCGCAGGAGAGCGAGGATGAGTTGCTGTCAGCTGTACTGCCAGCTCAGGATCTGGAGTGCGGGGGAGACCTGACATTTTTTCAAGTTCAAGATTAATCAGACTATCAGGAGTGAGTATCCCGAGTGAGGAACTAGATTTTGTAGGAGCACGGTTCAGTACCTTGTAGATGAATAGTCACCTGAAAAAAGACATGAGGAAAACTAGGAGCCTTGTATGAAAGGGGAAGATACTGCCCAGCAGATGATACTGTGCTTTAGGAGTAGGTGTGATAGAAAAGGAGGAAACCCACAATCCACAAGTGTAAGCCATATTTGTAGTTATATTTAAGGAGTAAGAAGAATAGACAATTTTTATCTTAATATTAATTTTTTTTATAGACATATGAAGTAACAGGCTTAATAGCAAGACATTTAAATGTTTTTATCAAGTCTGGTATGGTTGTAGCTGTATAGAATACAGGAAAAAGCTGAGCTATTAGAGACCTGCTAGTCATTAAGATCAGTAATATAGTAGATTAATATAGTAAAATCGTGTGCAGAGCCTTGGAACACCCTGTTAGCATAACTGATGTGCCACTGTTAACCTTTGGTGTGTCGTGATAGCTGTTCACGGAAAGAGAACTGATTTATTTTTTAAATAGGGAAAGCAGTTTTGTTGAAAAACAAAATATGATTTAGTGCCAAATGGAAGACTAGAAGCACTGCTAGAGGAGGTGAGCATTATTAAAACAACTGTACATATACATGAGGGGAGATGGCAGCTAGTGTGACTTCAAGAGCATCAGGCAGGAGGAAGATTGGAGGCTGAATTTCTCAGGGAGCTCTCTGGGGAATGTTTGCCTTTATTAGCGCTTTTTACTAGTGGTGGGGTGACAGAATGTCACCGCTGTAATGAAATTTGTTGATGACCCAGTTAAAAGATTCCTAATACAGTAAAAGATCAGAATGTTATAGGGAAGAAAAGCATGACCTTGAGGACTGCAGTAACAGCAGCTAGATGAAATTTAATAGTAGGAAATGTGAGGTGCCTGCATTTGGGAACTAACAGAGAACTTTCAGCTATAGTCAGAGAGTTCATCAGCAGAAAATGAGCAGGGATGAGCAGAATGAAGAGGAGAAGCATTAGTTGGTGACTGGGTCATTAGGATATGCAGCCAGGAAAGAATCAGTTATGATGGCAAAGTATCCAGCTAAAGACGAAACCTCACCTGGATGGCTATGTACGTTTCTGGTCACCTGCATTTAAAAAGATAAACTGAAACTGAAACAAATGCAGAGAGTGCCAAGTGAGATCACCAAAAGAAAGGAGAGTTTTGTGAGATGAGAAGAGCTTGACTTGGGTATAGATCAGCAGAAGAGAAGAATGCTGAGAGTGGTGTGACTGCCACCTACAGATAATCTGTGGTTGCAAACATCAGATTTGAGAAGCTACAGAAGATTATTGACACGTACACACACACACAAGAAAAAAAGCCACCAAAACCTCAGCCAGCCATTAATAAAATTTAAACTGGAAATAGAAATAAATCCTTTAGCCATTAGGACACTGGGTTTGTGGAGTGGCTATTATCTTCAGGATAATAAGGATTAAAAAAATAAATTGCTTTTACAGTGGAATGCTGTCCTTAGCTGACAGTCATTCAGTGTCTTCGACAACAGTGACATGGACTTCAGTGATCCAGGAGCATCCTTTTAGTTCTGTATTACTATGCACTACTTACATCTGGGGACTACTGAACTCGTTTAAGGGACAATTTACTTTGACCTGTACCTAAAGTTTATCTAAAACCAGAAGAGATGGATTTTCTGAGTTACAAAAGTTCATGGCTTTTTGCTATTTTAATGTCTTTTATCCTTCCAGCGTTCTTCTGGAGCAGTAGTCTCAAAAATTAAAACATCAGGGGATAATAGTCTTGCTATATTTCTGACCTCTTCAGGCATTCATTATAGGGCTCATGAGAGAGGTTTAATGTAATGTAAAGTAGGAGAGACTGGATGTATCCTGCACCTTTATCAAAAGAACATTATGAAACCCTGTTTTCCCTGCTGGTTTATTTTTCCTTACTCCATTTCCTGTAGTGATTTTTCCACCTCAGAGTGTACAATTAAGTACAAAGGCTGAGCTGATTGGAGATTTCATCAAGATTATTGCATAGTTTGTGTGCGGTGTGATATTTGCTGTGCAAGTCATGTGAATGAATTTTGCTAAGGGAAGCGTTAAGGTAACTCCCTTGAAGTACAATAAAAATGTGAGTCTCAGATAAGGGTGCAAAACTGAACATGGAAAGATTTTTCTCTCTGATGGGAAGTAACACTTAGCAACAAGAGTATTACTGTTTCTGAGAATACTGAAACCAGGCAATGCTAATTTTAAGTATCACCATATTGTTCGGAAGTTGCTGAAGTCAAGATACGAGATGACAAATGGATATTAATAATTTAAGCCATTCATAAGGCTTCTTATGTGGTTCATAATAGATTTAACATTACAAAATAAACATTTAATAATTTCTTAGTACATATTAGTTAACAATTATTTGTATGATGGAGCTACCAGAGAACCATTAAAGAAGCTATCCAGAATTTCTTGTTAGCAGGTATAAATTTAGGGCAGCCATGCAAGCCTTCACCTTTCATTGGAATTGTTTTCCACTCAGAAATTTAACAGTTTACCTGACGGTTTTGGCATGACACTGCATGAGTCTTCTGGTTTGAGCTCTTTGACTTTGCTTATCTGCATGCCACGGAAAAGCTTGTGCCTTTACATGGCCATCTGATACAATGTTTGTTTTTATTTTTGTGAATTAGGTAATGAAAGGGGATATCACCATAAATCCTGACCTGTGGTCATTTTTCACCATTTGTCTCAAATCTGTTTCTGTTTGCAGGTTTCTAGTGCTGTAATATTTCCGTAAGTGAGCTGTTAAGACAAGAAAAAAATAAAACAGGTGGTGAAAATGTTTCCTACAAGCTGCATAAGAAGACCTCAGTTTACTTATTTGAGGATATTCCCTGTTTCTGTAGCTTTTATGAAGTTTTAGGCAAAACTGTAGTGCTAAATACTTGAATCTTAGTGTCTGGATTGTCAGAGGATCACTTCTCTTTTGGGCTAGGAAGCAGTAACAACAGAATTTCCCCCCGTGTGCTCGCAGTTTGTAATATGCTGGCTGCGAAATACCTTTCTGTTTCACTTGCCAATATACAAATCTACAGCGCTATGCAGATATTAGGAAGCATTGCTTACCTTAAATTAACTAATACTTGAAAGAAAGCGATATGGGTCTGCTGGTTACAAATCAGTTGACAAGCAAGGTGCTAAATTTATAGTTTTACAAAGGTAAGAGATACAGAGCTAGAAATATGTTTGATGTAGAAAGGCTCACTCAGTATGAGTTGTAGATGTTTGTTGAAGTTTTATATATTCATATGAAAAAATGTAATTTATAAAATCTAGATTAGTAAATTTTTATAGCTACCTTAACTGCACAAATATAATTGTCATAGAATTGTGTTACTGTATGATCTCAGGTGTGTTTAAATTCAGATTTTTAAGAACAGTATAATTAAAACATAAGTTATATAAATAATTATAGTTTATAAACCATAAATTTATTAAGAACTAGAAAACAGTTGTGGTTTCAAGAGATTATTCATATTCATTTAGTGACTTATTTTTGTTTTGTTTTATTTTACTGTGGGACAAAATAGTTTTATTTATACAAAGCACTGTATGTTGCTTGTTTATTATGACATGGCTTTTATGTTTATATTGGCTTAATTCATCAATAGACTGTCTAGAAAAACAGGAAGGAGAAAAATAATGGACCCAGATAATAGTCAATTCTCAAAAGACATTTCAGTGTTGCTGGGGGGCAATCCCAGAGGTATTTATCTTTTATGATTTTGCTACCACTTTAGGTAATGTATGTGACTGGTTTGCACATTGATAGAAGGGCTGAGAAGAGGAAAGACAAGAGGATTTTGGCAGGTTTCAAAAGGAGCAGTCCTTCAAAAGGGAACCAGTAAATACTTGGGAGATCCAAACTAGGGAGAAGGACGCAACGTCTCCCAGTGTCATTATTACAGAAAATCTAAGCTTCCTAGGTCACTATCACAGAAACTTAGATACCAGTTAGGACTGTGTTTGTCTTTCAAAAGCTGTGTTTCTTCTGCAAAAAAATAAAAAGTGCTTGACTACTAAGAAGAAGCATTGATCAGACTCTTCATCTGGTCACAGTAGCTGTTACTGCTTATCCTCACACAAGCAAGAGACGCAGTCACCCTAGTTCACCTGAACTTGCAGGGTGAGAACAGCAAACATTAAGTTTAACCAAAAGTCAAGGCTAGGCTTCACTGATTTGGAGGATCTGGGGCAGGGATATGTTTAAAAAAAAACCAAACAAGAAAACAAACAACTCCCAAACCAACAAACTGATGTACTAGGAGTTTCATTCAGAGCAACCAAAAAGCCAAGATACTTGCCCACAGCCTGGTATCTGTAACGGTGGGAGAAAAACCTTTTCAGTCTATCAAGAAAAAAAACCCACCCTCTGTCCCTCCACATAGGTGTATTCACAAGACTTAAAAAATATATATTCATATTTTCATGCAGTGCAGCATGCCCTGTTGTGCCAGTGAGGAAAAAGGTACATTTCTGTAACTACTACAAAACCTCATGTTGATTTTATATCTTAAAATAAACTTCCTGTAAAAACCCCACATTTACCAGTAATGTCACTTTTGTATACCTTAAGTTTTTGGATTATATTGTTCTGGAAGGCAGTTTGAACAGTTTTGAACTTGACTATATTTTAATTTTGTTGGATTTGAGATTGCATTTTTCTTACTTGTTTCTTGTACATACCATTTTAGCTAAGTTATATGCTTATATAAATTCTGTATCTTACTTCTCAGGGCATATCTTTGCTTAAATTGGCCAACCTCAATTGCTTAGATATTCTGATTTCTGTAACACTTGACTGATTTGCAAATATCTTTGTTTTGCAAGGATCATATTCACAATGGCAGGTGGAATGATGACTTCACAGTAACTAGTTTCCCTGTCTCATGTCTGCACGTGGTTTTGCAACGTTACTTGTGTTTTGTAATCTGCACACTCTATTTCCACATTAGTGCTTTCTAGATTTCTTCCTTGTTGTAACATCCCAATTTCAGAGGGTTTCTGTAATTTATCAGTTTACACATTTGTAGTATGAATGTCCTTTGACTATTCTTTGCTTGTTTTGGTTATTTCACAATTCCTTTGTATTCCTTTTCCAGCTCTTCCTTTCATACATTTCCTTCTCAGTTTGTGTCACCTTCTCCTACTTCCTGTGACAGTTGTCTCCTCTCCCACTTACTAATGAAGACAGCTTTTCTTCAAGTTAATATTTCAATATTTTTCATCACCCTGTATTTTGCAGCCAGCTGTAGTCTTAATAACAGTATATTTCATTCAATATGGATGAGTTTGTGTAAATAACAATTTTTAGGTGTCCTTAGTGACAGTGGTAGTGTTGCAAGTCAAGTATCTGAGGGCTCAGCTAGAGTTCTGTCATATTCCCTTGGACCATGCTGCTGTTCTGCCTCTTCAAAATAAGAAATGAAAAAAGCTGTGTTTCTCTCTGTTGGTAATATAAGCAAGCAAAAGATTATGGCTTTATTTTCCAGATTCTGTAATACTTTTTTTTGTTTGTTTTGTTGGTTTGGGATAGAATTGATCCTAAGTAAATAGGATTGTACTTCGTGCGTGACAGTATTGTATACATTTTTCTTTATTATGCTGTTACGAGTCTTGATCATTGAATTCTTTTTCCTAATAATTTACAGGGACAAAGGAAATGGATTTTAAAGTCTCTCGTATAGAGAAGGTGAACATCTAAATAAATAATATTAAACATACGTGTATCTGAAAACTTCTACTTTCCATAAAGAACTCAAAAAAATATCTTACCACAATTAAATGAGGTGGAGATCTGAGTGTTTTTTTCTCATGTCATGCTCTGATTACCCATTATGACTGCATGTGTTATCTAATGACAGTTCCTTTCAGTGTGTACATATTGCTTACACACACATATAAACAAGTATAATACAGTGTTTTAAATGACTTTCACATAGATGAGATTGCAGTCTTCCTTAGATACACATGGGTGTTTTTTATTTTCTTCTTGCAATAACCTGAATTTACCGAGCATTTAGAAGCGTATTTAAGAATATCAAATACAATTTTGTGTCTTTGTCAGGTTTGATGTAGATAAACTGCCAGGTCTGCTGGATGACCCAGGGCATTGACAAGAAAGGAAAGTACATTGTCTGCGTGACATTAATTTGTATATTAAATTCCATAGGAAAAATTGAGAAAAATCATGTTACTGTGGTCAGATGAAAACTGGAAAGTTGAATCCTGATTGATAGCAAAGCCCTGAATGCAGAAAAGTGCAAGAAATGCACATTATCATGTGTGAATCATATTTATTTCTATACTACCACATGATTTGCTTTAGATGAGCACACTCATTGGTGATGTAGGCCAATGGTTACAGGCTTTTTTTCTCTAGAGGGTTCACAAAAGAACCTGTAGTTTCAATACCTCTTAATTCCTTGTCTTCTCACCTCTCCTTGTTTTCTTTTAATTGCTTTTCAGTAAGCACTACTTTTCTCCACCAAGTGAACATTCTGCAAATGGCATTTTACAGTATTGCAGGAACATGGAGTGGCCACCGAAGTCCACTGATTTTCCTCATATGGAAAATCTTTCTGGATCCATAGAATTTGCATCATTACTGAGACTTACTAATTAGCTGGTCGCAGCAGTCACAGATTGGTGATTTCACACAATGTAGAAATAAGAACAAAAGTACTCAGCTTCTTGCGGTGTTGTAGGGTTTGTATTCTTTATTTACTGTGCTGAGCAATGATGTATCATAGGAATTAGGAAGAAAATCGCATTTATTTAATTTGTCTGATTTCAGTTTTCAGTACTTTTGCGATTGTGTTGCAGTTCTTACAGGAGAGGTTTTTTGTTTTTTTAAAACCTGTTTTATGAAAACAGAGTGAGATTTCCAGGCCAGATGTATCCCTTTGGTCAGGATGGCTGCAGCTGTGGTGAGAGTGGGAGCGGACTGAACTCAGGATGAAAGCCTAGCACCACTGTGTCTGGCTTCTGCCCCCCACTGTTTCGAGGAGATGAGACCTGTGCTCACAGGCAGGTGGCTGCCATTGGGTGTCACAAGCTGAGCATCAGATGCTGGAGAAACGTTGGAGCTGCTGTGTAGGGTTGTTAGGGAGGACAGAGGAAGCCAGTTAAACCAGCCACAACCCTTGGGAGTTGATCCCAGGTCCTGGGGTTCCAGTACTAGGAAGAAGCTGCTGAGAAGTGTGGTGAAAGCTGTGCACCTCTACTCCAGCAGCGTGGAGACCTGGGCATGCAGGCAAAGTAATGGCTTGCGCAAAAGTGGTGCCTATTGGGTTTTTTTAGCAGACACCTTTCCCTGCTACTGTGGTGTTTGCCTTCTTTCTGGGAGCTGGGAAAATTGGTCACACAGTCCTGGAAAATAGATGGTTCCTGGGCAGCAGCGTGGAGGGAGAATGGCTGAAGGGAAAGGTGATGAAGGGTCGAGTTAAAACTGTAAAAGAAATATAGTCCTTAGTTAGGGATAAGTTAGTGTAACCCAGTGGTAAACAAAATGCCTGGCTGAGTAGGCAAAGAGCAGTGCACATTTTGCATGTACAGGAAATAGACTTTAAACTCTTGTTATTTGTATACTCCGGGGCAATGGATAGAAATGGGATGGCAAACAACAGTCTCCAAAAATACTACAGGAGTTATACAAAGTGGAACAATTTTGAAGTACAGAAGGTCAACAATATTGTGTATTTCAGGCTGCTGTGTCTTACTGTCATGCTGCTACAGTAAGATTTCTTGCTGTTAAGGAAATTGCTTCTTAAATACACCACATCAACAAGTACTTTACATACTGAAATGTATCTTATATATTTTTAAATACAATTTAACACTTGGCACACTAATATTAATATGACTCCCCAGGCGTTTGAGAAAAAAAACCCCACAACACACTAGCAAGAGGGGGTGTGTGTTTTGAATAGATTAATTTTAATGCAGAATATGCATAAGGAAGTAATTCTTTTTAGGCAAGGTCTGTTGTTGAAGTCATGCAATATGAAGTAATGCGTTAAACTTGTCACAATTTTAGATTATATTTTAAAGCAAAGAAATTTCTAGGCAAAAAAGAAAATTCTCTAAAAATGTTCTTCTTATGACATATAACTGAAAGTGTGATGGCTTCAGTGACTTACCAGTAATGGAAGTGAAGTTTTGGGTTCTCCTCCAGTCAACTTTTCTGTATTTTTTTTATACTTGGAAGTAAAAAAAAAAAAAAAAAAAAAAAAAGAAAAAAAAGAGTTTACAAAGCCAATGAAGCGGATTTTAGTGAAGTTACCTTTTCAGTGTCCCCTTGACTGACAAGGTAGCTTCATCATTATTGAACTGTTGAGTAGCTCAATGATCTCCCAACACTTGTTTAAAACTGCAGTGCTGTAACCCCTCTCCTTCATCCTGAGCAGTCTTAACTTTGAGATCCTCCATCACCTAAACTGTGACTGCAAAGACTCAGAGCTATGTGCAATTAAAATGTTGCTCTAGTTAGGTCTCTTCTTACTATTAAGTAAATTACTATTTGAAGATCCCATTTTTCAGTTCTCAAACTAGTGACACTTTCCTAGTGTCATTGTTTATCTGACTAGAGAAACTGGAGTATTTTTAGTGGTGAATTCATTTTATGGAACTGTAATGTTTAGGACTATACATTTTTCACAACTAAAGCCACGAGTTAGGGAAGAGGCAGCGCTAGGCAGCTGGTGGGGTGAAAAAGCATGGCAGCACTGGTCCCTGAGCAGGCAAAGCTGCCAGGCTGCCCTGTGGAAACCTGGGTCTTTGTTATCCAGAAATTTCTTCTGCTCCTGGACTCCCACCTCTATTTCTTGAAAGCTCAAATCTCTCACTCCTCCAGCACACCCCAATGCCTTCTGTTCCGAGGACTCCTAAATTACTCCTTCAGTAAATCCTCCTCTTCCTTTCATTCTTCCTTTGTAAGTCCTCCTGGTCAAAGCCCTATAGTCAAGGTTCCCAGCTCCCCGTGCCAGGCCATGTCCCAGACCCTTACTTCTCAGGCTTCCCAGCCACAGTTTTTGCTGCAGTTCTGTCTGCTCCCGCATCAGCGCTGCTGTGGTTACTCACTCAGCTGTTGCATGGTGTGCTGCTGCTTGCCAGCAGATCAGCAATCTTCAGCTGGTCTTTAAGAACAGCTGTGCCTGATTTACCAGGTGAGCCTTCAAAGAAGCATAGCCACAACTTCTGCTCTGGTTTAAATATCTCAGATGGGTGTTATTTATCAGATCACTTTGGACAAGACTCTTGAGGGCAGGAATAACAGTGAAACACAGCAGGTCTGTTCATAATGCAGCTAAATTGTTTATAGTTTCTGAAACATTCCAAACTATTAATTCTGATTTTCAAATTATGGTCTCACTAATCTTCATTTAAAGTTGTAGGATAGTGCATACTTGAAATATTTAGGCAATTTTCAGAATATGGTATTTATGTCTCTCAGGTTTTGTTAAAAAGAAGTTTCTGCTGTCAGAGAAAAAAAAATTAAAAAAGTGTGGGGAGTGAAAAAACCTTAATGACTGAAATATATAATTTATGTGAATGCATAAAAACCATCTGTAGTAGATATCAGAAATCATTATGCAGTATTAAGACATAATCACCACTGATTTGTGCGCTGCATAGTAATTTTATGGTGGGCAGTCCCATATGATGCTGATGGTTTGAAAATCACTGACAGTGGACCTTGTCAACACAGTAAATTAACCCTGTTATAATATTATAGTTAGCACACTGATACAGTCTCTGGTCCTTGAGTCAATTTAGATACAGTTGAAGATATAGCTGAAGCAACTGTCTGTTTTGACATGCCTCTTAGTGTGCAGGACCCCCAAAAAGGGGCAAGTGCAATGTGGGATAGTGATTCTTTCCACTGATGTACCCAGAGTGGAATCTTTCCCAGAATAGCATCTCTGATCCAATCGGTCCATCTATCCTTCTGGCAAAAGGCTTTGTTCCATCCCCAGTCCAGAAAACGGGCTTAAAAGCTACAAAAAAGCCTCCTGTAAGATTGTTCTCGAGTTCTTCTTCATTATAGTTTAAACCCCTTGCAGTGAGGAAACAACGTTCTAAAGGTTGTGATTAGATTACTACAGTTAAAAATTCCCAGATGATATATCTCTGTTGTCCACTTCGACATTTATATAGTTTTAATGTTGACAAACTGTGGTGGAAGAGCTCAGTTGAGAGTATGCTGCAATCATTAATCAATTGTGCTTGGGCAAGTGCTTTATCATGATTATCAGGAGGTATTTGCATGAATACAGGCAAAGGTGACATATGATCTCGCCTCTTCCACACCCAGGGGATAATGGCATTTCAGCTCAGCATTAAGGGAGAACAGCTGAGGAACCAGCTGGAACAATGCCAGTGTTTGGCAGGGCCAAAGCAGCGTGGGAGATTTTCTCTGGAGTGACATCTCTTCTGAACATTCAAGACCGGCCATAGTTTGAAGTCCTTCTGTGCAGCATCTTACACCCCTATTTTGTCCTTCTTTTTAATTTCCTGATTCTTAGTATGTTATATTTAGATGTAATGCAATACCTGGTCTTGTGTTACACATGCTTATTCTTACTTTACATATCTGACTTTCCTTGAATTTTGGAGGATGCATCATGTCCCCATTTGTTTAATAGGTTATCATGAAAGTAGTACCAAGCAGGGATCATTAAAGGGAATGTTGTGTGTGACGAGTGGAAAATTATTTTTAACCATGAGACTGAAGAGCAGTCTCTTCTATCTAGTCCCCCGAAAGACAAGAATGACTCATTTACATTTCGGATGAGATACAGATACCGCCTGTTACCAGCTTCATTCAGATTTGTCATGAAGCCTTCAATAGACTGCTTTTGGATGAATAAAAAAAATGACAGGTTATTAAATATATCAACAGTAATGTTTGTTCATCTCTGATTACACTGGGTTTCCAAGAGATAATGTATTTGGTGAAATTGCATGCCATATTGCAATTATTTTAAAAAATGCTTTATTTTTAATTTTATTTCAGCCCTTTAAAAAAGTAAGGGATAAGAACAGCCTTGGTCTCAGAAGCCAACAACTCCTGAATTGTGTGCTTAGTGTCTCTGTTTCCCACTTGAGGTGTTTTGATGTTAGAAAGAATCAATTTACCATTTGCAGAATATGAAGTTTAATAAAATATCTTCTTTCTCCCCTAGAACAGTGACCTCTTTTGAGGTAACATGGAATAGTGAATTACTTTATCTGACATTTTTCTATGTTTCTGTAAAAGCAGCAGCTTTTATGGATAAGAACTACTGTTTTGTTTATACTGATAGTCAAAAGTGAAGATTTTACCTGTAGGATAATAAATTCAGCTGCTTGCAGAAATAGCAATAATTTTGGTGGAAGTACTGAAAATTCCTCATTGGATCATATTTGTGGATCAGTGGCCTTCACAAGGGTTTACCTCTCAGGTTTTTCAGGAAGCCCTTGCGAAGCAGAATCAATTGCTTGTCACAGCGGCGTTTCAGGAACGTCCTACTTTATTGCAGTTCAATAGCAGTGTAAACCCTCCAAGGACCGCTTTGGCATGGGTCAAGGCAGTGCTGCGGGGAGAGCATTCCTGTCAGGTGTTGGTTTGGGACAGCACACAAGGTGGCAAGCCTAGACAAAGGCAGAAGTGGCGAAGGGCGCACAAAGCCAGCGTGGGGCAGGCTGAGGAGGGACCCTGCCACGCTGTTGGAGCCTGGGCAGGGCTGACAAGCTGGCAGCGATGTCATGCGACTGGTGCTGCCATCGTTTGCCCACCAGCCTGCTGATCAGGGGCTGGCTCTGGCAGCTCTTCCAGTTGGACAAGCCTTTGCGGCTGCAGCAGGGGTGTCTTCATTGTGCTGGCTGAAATAATTAAATACTGTAGGAAAAGAGATAAAGAAATTGGAGCGTTCCAGTTTGGATGAGGTTATCAGTGGTGTGAGTACTCACCTGCAGCATACTTCTGCCAGTAGCAAGACACGTCCGCTGACAAACCAGGGAATGGAGTGGCTTGTCTGATGCACACCTGTGCAGCTGGTTATGGGGTGGACAGCTATAATCCATACGTGAGAGAAAGCGGGTATGGGGAAGGCAGTATGTTTTAGGTCAAAGGCAGGTCATAATGACCTTCTGTGCCATTAGTGCAAAGAGAAAAAAAAGAACATGTTTTATCCACAGCAATACTTGAATTGCGATCTGGACCAAGAAATGGGGTACCTTTTGCTGAATGAGGATGCATAGAGGTGGGATCTGGCTGCAATCACTGCAGACAGACCTCTTCTCCTCTTCTCTACCCGCCGTGCAGTAGGCAGGCTGTGTGCTGTGCCAGCCCTGAGTGGCATGAAGGAGCATTGTGTGCTCCTGGTTTGCTCCGTGTTGTCTCGTGGGAGTTACTGGGGGCTGCCGGCTGTTCTGCACGGTGACCTGGGGACAGCAGGGGGGTGACAGATACCTGGGGTTTCTATTTCCTAGCAGAGGCAATCTTAAGTAGGATTTATAGCAGCAGGTGCTCAGTCTAAAGATACTACAGTAGGAGAAGTGCACACAGTTCTGGAGCTGTTTTCTCTGCCTGTCTTTAAGTGTTACTGGCACTGATTGGTTCTCACTGCTGGTGGAGAGAGCACTGGGCTACAGAGAATTCGTGAAATGCTCTGAAGTTGGGCATTAACATGTAACAACCCACAGAAGGTAATTCTAATTAGTTTTGGTTGAACTGGAAGTTTCCCTCACAGGATCCAAGCTATGACATTGACACCTAAAAACCCAACACAAATACTTCCAGTATAGGCTTGGTGAGTGGAAGGATAATAACCAGTATAACCATAATAACACAGTATGAGGACAGTGAACCTGTTTGTCTGCCTTCATATGATACTGTTCAGTGATGATAAACACAGAAGTAACTACATACATGGAATAAAACAGAGATTTGCAGCACAGTCTGGACCCACTGCTCCTGTCAGGTGCATCAAAGCCTTAAATTCAGGTGTACATTGTGAATATGATCTTCATATAGATACACTTTCTGTTTTCATTTGAAATAAAAGTCTAAATGAATATGCACATTATTTTGTGTTAGGCAGTCTCTAGAACCTGGGCATAGATATATGATTTATATGTATCTAGCTATCTGTTCTTGATTGGAGCTTCAGAACTGTAAATAGAAGCTAGAGATTTCTTTCCTCTGAGGAACAGGGAAGGGATTCAGGCAGAAGCAAAATAATGAATTGCCAGGCAATGTACAGCGTTTTTGTCAGTGCCATGAAGATAATGCTTGCTTTGCTAGAGGTGACCTCCTTTTCTGAAGTACACAGGATGGAGGAAATTAACATACATTTTACGTTTATTGTCACAGCTGTATGATTACAAGGAACAAATTAAAGTAACAACGGAGAGAAATGTCTTCTTTAAATGTGGAAAAACTGATTATGTAAATGGTATTTGGGTAATGCAGTTTCTTCCCCCATACCAGCACTTCAAAGAGATAGACAAGCACTGCAGGATAAATGGGATAAAGCAGGCACATACTCAGATCTTCCTCCACCCACTGTCCCCTGCTTTAGTGTTTTTAAATGTTCATTTGAGTACTTCTGAATTTTCATTTTCATCATGGAACAAATCTAAATCCAATCCAGCAACTATCAGCAAAATAACGTATCAGAAATCAATCTGGAAACATCCTAATAATCATGCTACTGTGAAATCAGTGTAGTGGAGACTAGAATAATATTTTGCGTGTCTTTCAGTTACGTTTGTTTGGTTGATTTACCCATGTGAAAGATCTAATGCTTAGAGAAAGTCTTGCTATTTGAGCTGCCTTACATAATGCTGGCTGAATTGCTACAGAAGTCATGGTGTCTGATGCGGGAGGAAAGCAGCTGATGTTCCACATGCCAATTTCAGTGTTTATTTGTAGTTTATAGAACAGTGTTTCTAGAGCTCTGGATCAGGGTTTCTAAGGCATTCCTGCTTAAACGCTTCGTCTGGCAACAGCAGCAGCAGCTCTAGGAGCATGAGCATGTTTATGTGCTATCCACTGTTTGGGAGCCCTTGTTCTGGATTTGTTAGGAGTTCAGAAGATGCAAAATTAAGATTTAACACTCATGTTTTGATTTCATGGTCATGTTCTCATTAGGGGAACACACCTGGCCTTTGTTCTGTGCCACTTAAAGATAAAGTATATGACATCTATTTTGGTTTTTTTTTAGAGTATCAGGAAAAAGAAACCTATCAGAGCTTTCAGTATACTAAAATAACTAGTTACCTGAAACACCAGATAGCTGTATTCCGTGTAACAGAGAATTTCCCCCTGTGTGCTCGTAAGTCCTTATCATCAAAATACGGGTTATTGCTTTTCCCATATTTCCCAGTTGTGAGTGCTGCTCCCTCTGCCATTACAAGCATGACAGGTTAGCATCAAATCCTCCCATCTTCTTGTCCCAGTTCTTTACAAACTGTCAGGTGCAACTGCATATTTTCAAATTAAAAATATCTAACTATCTATGTAGACAGGTTCTAGATATTTGAATCTGAAGAGTTGTCAAAGAAGGTCAAAGATACCCTCCATCTAATGCCAGGTGTCTTTAAAATTCCCAGGCTTCTTTCTCTGCCTTGGTGGGAAATTCCACTCTGCATTCTACATTTAGGAGACAGGAAAAAAATCCTGTTTCCTCTTATCATAACCACTGTTGCTTGAGGCGATGTCAAAAGCTGAGGCTTTGCAATTGCCCTTTAGATAGTGGATGCTATTGGAAGCTTCTGGTGATGGAGACACCTTTTGGTTTACAGTCTTTAGGTAAAAGTGTCATGCTGATGTCACAGAATTGATCAGAACGCTGAAGTCATACATAGGTTCTAACAGTCATCACAAATGAGCCATTAGGTGCTAGCAAATCAGCACAAGTATTTGTTTATTTTAGGAAAAAAGCCCCACAGAACAGACTGAAAATATGGCATCGAATGAGGACCAGGTATGGGTGGTTTCTTCTTTTACTGTTTCTAGTTGGTCCTGTGTAGCTGCCCCCTTGTATAGCCCATTTATGTTTGAGAGAGCAGCATATACACTTTATTACAATGGAGCATGTTTTAGGTATGATAACTTTTATCTGTATCCATTTAATTATTTTACCCATTGATAAAAAAATACTAAAATGCAACCGTTCAAAAAAATTCTTTATTTTTTTGCATTTGATATTCTAATTTTAGCAGGACAGGTGACATTTTCTTGCTGATAACTTGGTCAGTAATGAAAAACAGGACTGCCAAGGAATGATTTCTTCAAGAACCACATTTTGTCTTAAAAAGTGCAGAGAAAGCAATCAAAAACTGCCAAGAAGTCTGAAGGTTAAACAATTACTCTGTCTGAAATTTCTGACTGATTTTAAACATCAGCTTTTAGAGGAAAACAGGACTGCAGATACCATTTGAAGCCGATTTTAGAATGCCACCCTTAAAATAAAGTTGTTCCTGGGTACTTCCACAGGGATTTTGTGCCTTCAGAAACTTGAATTGTTTAGAGAAATTGTATGGGTCATTGATTTACCTGAATTTATGTATGCTCTTTCATAAAACTGAGAGAATAAATCTCTCCTAAGAGCCTACCCCTCTCCCAAACCCCAAACCACTAAGGACTGAATTCCTCTGTAACAGAAGACTAGTGTAAAAATATGACTGACTTTGAAGTAGATATTTTACCTTGTATTTAAATTCATTTTTCATGAGCGCTGGAGGCCAGACACCAAGTGCATTCAGACTGATACACTGCTGTAGCCTTGTTGAGTGAATAACATATTGAAAGATGCTACATTAGCAGTGAAAATTATTAGTCTTGGAAACAGCGTCAGTGAAAGAAGTTACAGCAAAGCAGATGTTTATGAGAGACAGGCATCTTTTCATTCACCATTGGCAGCTGCACTCCAGCGAGCAAAATCAACAGAACTGCGTTAGTGCTTGGTATGTTCCTGGATAAGACTGACTCTGTTGCTAGTATATATTGATTTAAATCTAGCGGACACTGAGGGAGAGAAAAAACAACCAGGACTGATGAGAAAACTGTTTTAGAACTTGTTATGAATAAATCAACAACATAGTTTTATTTCTACTGGAGTGATTGATAATGGCTAATTTTCCACAAAAACTCTCATACCATCAATATGTAGCCATGTTATGCCAATGCTCTTCTTCAGGAAAAATACTACCATTTCTTATCTTGTTTAAGTTTATGGGTAATCGGCTTTTGATCTCTGTATAAAGAGTAGAAGATGACCTGTGCGTAGGCCATTTCAAAAATCAAAAATGGGCTGAGCAGAGTTTAAAATTTTTGAACATGAACTCACTGTTATTTTCCTGTATGTAAACATCTCCTGGAGTTGCTAGGGGATGGTTCACAGTTGGGAATGAATGTGGTCTCTGCAATTGCCAATAGGCGAGTAATGGCTTCGTGAGATAAACCATCCCTATGAATACATTGCCTGTACTGTAAGGATGTCTGTGAGCCTTCTGCAAAGTGCTAGATCTTCCTCTTCTTCTAGGAAAGACTGTAAAAGAGGTTTCTCGTTTCAAAACAGGTATCACCTTGGAAAATATGGCTTCCAAAGTGAATATCCTTATGAAATATTATATATAAATTAATAGTTTATTGATTAATTTGCAGGACAGCATAAGAGATAAGAGAAAAAACTGGTTTTCTCTTCTTTTGAGCAAGTCATCTCAAGATGATATGGATCACTTAACAGAAAACAATTCTTTTTTTGCTTGATTCTGTAAACATGACTCAGGCAAAAAACTGAGCTTTGCTTTTATTTTACTTAGAAGAATACTCATCTGTATGTTGCAGATTTTTCTTGCCTATTTTCTGTCAGTGTTGAAAAAGAAGTGCTGCATGGCATCAGTCCTACTGAGAAACGATGTGATCACAACTGGCCTTAGTAACTGGAAGGGAAATAGAAGTGTGGACGTGTCAGTACTGTATTGTTCTTATGGTTATCATTGCTTGAATTGTGTTGAAAGTGGAGGTTTTAATATTTTCAGTGGAAGTGGAGTTAATTTTTTCCAGATTTGGGTGGAATAATTTGATAATGGTGACGGACAACTGTCTTTCCTATGTGAGGCAAGGACTGGTTTATAACTGGTGATATATATATATGTATATATATAATACATATATATATATATATAACTGTTGATAACTTAAGTAGGAGGTTTCATTTGATTAAACTTAGGCAAGTCGATGTGGTATTTTCTGTATGGCCCGCAGGGTACTTAATAATAATATGCCACATAATAGCCCCTGTTTTTTATAACTGTAATTACTTGGTGAAAAAATCTTCATTGCTTAAATGTTCCATAGGTTTTAGGTGTCTACATAGTATAACCACATGAGGTTTTTTTGAAAGTTTGGCAGACATTTTTTCTCCAGAATAAGTTTTTCTGAGTCTTGAATAGGTAGAAGTTTCTGTTTCTGGAGCTTATTCTGGTACGTTTGGTGTGGTTGAGAAGGTTTGTTCCCTGTTCTGTTCACCTCTGTAGGCTGACGGTCTGAAGTTGTCTCTGGCTAGCTGATGTGGTACAGCTGGCTGCAAGTGTGCTGCGTGCTTGATCATCTGCCTTGGACATGAGCTATCATCACTCTCTCTATATGTTTCCTCAGACTCTTCCCCTTCGGGGTGGCTTCCCCCGTGCTTGAATCATTTAATGAACTCTTGAGTCTCATCTTTGAGAAGTCAGAGTTTTACTTTGACAACAGGTTGAGTCTACCAGCAGGTTAGCAGTATTACCTAGTTCAGATTGTTCAAAGCTCTTTTGAGGCTACCTCCCTATTTCTGACAAATGACTGACCATTGTGACATCGCCTAACAGTTTCTTCATGGTCCTTGTTGTTGTTCTTGAGCAAGAAGAAGGCATGCCAGCCTTTATAATGTTTAGGCCTTGGCGACTGTATCTGATTGACCCTGTGGTATGCCTTGTAGACCTGATACCCATAGCTGAATCCTGGCCAAACTGTCTTCCTGGGGAGGGTGTAAAGGCTCTGGCCTTTCCACCCAGCATGGCGACGTTCGCATGGGTGTATGTTGTGCGTACCCAGTAGCTGTTTTTTCAGATGGGCTGCTTGAGCTTTGTCTTCAGGGTTCGTATTGTAAACTGAGAAGTCACTTTCAGAAGTAGGAAGTACTGCTTTCCCTCAGTAGAAGAGAGCACTGGAAGGGGAAGAAAACCTCATGTTTTGGAATATTCACAATGTTGTGGAGGAAGGTGAAAGACAAGTGGAAAAAAGGTGGTTTTCAGTTTTGGTTTTTTTTTGTTTTTTTTTTTTTCCTAAAGGCAAATAAACACAGGAAGTAAAAGGCAAGTTTAGAAAGAGGAGAGAATGTAAGTATTCTTAATTTTTATGTCTTAGGGTCTTAGGATTCTCAGTAAAACAGCCACAGACTCCAGCATCAGCTAATCGTAGCTTTCACCTAAGAAGAATAAATTTCTGGCTTTGATGACTGCAGACAGAAGAGCTAGGACAAAACAGGGTATGATCTGCATGTGAGTAAACTAGAAATCAGGGGGAAAGTAGTATATTTCTGTCTGAGGCAAAACCAATCTGACCATTTTATTTGGTTGGTTTTTTTTGTTTTCTGTTTTTTTGGTTCTTTTTGTTTTGGTTTTTTTTTTGTTTGTGTGTTTGTTTTTTGTTGGTTTTTTTACTGCTTGGCAAGCTGTACAGCAGGGGTCCTCAAACTACAGCCCACGGGCCGGATATGGCCCCCCAGGGTCCTCAATCCGGCCCCCGGTATTTACAGACCCCCCGCACCCCCCTGCCAGGGGTTGGGGGGGAAACCAAGCAGCCGCAGATGGCTGCCTGCCACTTCATCTGCATGCTGGCCCCCTGGTTAAACAGTTTGAGGACCCCTGCTGTACAGCAATAGGAGATAAAGATTATCTTTGGTTTGGCAGCAGAAAGATGTGTGTGAACAGTTCTGAGCCTGAAGTTGCAAGGACACTTCAATAACATGCTTGGGAAAGGACAATTTGGGAAGTAATCAAGATGTGCAAAAAACTTCCCCAACAACTGGGACCGTTCTCCCTTCTAAATCAAATTTCATCCTCTTACAGGGGCCTTTTTTCAAAGGGTAGGCTTACTAAGCATACTAGCACGACCGTACTGTCACATGAGGAAGATTGTTTGTTGGATGGATGAAAGGCCCTGTTTAATACCCTGCCCTGCGAATGAGCAACCATACTATGCCATTGCACTGTTCATCCTTTTTCCATCTTTCATAAAACGGTACAAAATATAAAGCACTGCATCAAAAAGAGAAGATGTTGGCATGCAGCACGTCTAACCAAACTTCACAGTAGTTAGTGATTTGTCTTTACTTCACAAGTAAATCAACACACAATTTTTCTTCATAGCAAAAAGCTGTAGGTAAGACATTGTCTCAGGAGTTCAAGTAAGAGGACTGTTCACATCGGAATGAATTTGTTCATGGCAGAGATTAATAGGGAGCTTGCTGGCAGAATGAATAACTCTGGATGCCGCATCTTAGTTCTTTAGTCTTGGAAGACATATATGTAAGACAGCAATCTGAAAATGAAGCATCAGTAGAATTTTGCAATGCCTTAGCACTCATGTTTTGATGAAAATTACAGTAAAATTTCATTAACATGTACATCATGAGTTAAAATTGCTGTTACAGAAGAGCATTTTTACTGCAATAGTAAATGGAAGCATATTTTGGTACAGGGCTACTGCAATACCTTGAAAATTATGTTAAGAAAGCATTTCACCAGTCTTACACAACTTGATTCTTCTTGCATATCAGTGATAACGGTAGCTGTGCTAGCGTCAATAATTCAAGCATTCACCGAGTCAGTGTAAATAAGAAAAGAATCAGATCATCCGGAGGATCCTTTTCACTCCAGTGACCATTGTACCTTCTTTCAACAATACAGATACACTGTAATATTCTTGCTGCCCCTTCCCCAAGATTTCCCTGAAAAGGCTGTTTTTGTGAGGTTGTCCACTAGCTTTCCTTGCATATTGTTAGCATGGGGACATGGTATGGAAGAGAACTGAGGGCTCAGGGAGGTGCATTTTACCCTGCTGCAGCCACAATTTAAATACGCCGCTAACTTGGCAGCGTTTGGGAAGCCACTGCTCTGGTTTCTCCTGAAGAATGAAGGTGATCGCATTCGAGAAGGCAGAGTGGTGTCCCTCAAGACCCTTTTGCTCCCTTCCTCCTGGCTTCTTCTCTGTTCACTCTTCAAGGCTCTTTATCTCTGCGGTTTGTGTGGAAGGGGGCTTTTTTTCTGCACAACTCCAATCATGGGTTTTAGTAGTGCTTCTGTATTATCTAGTCTTGTTATCTTTTTTGAACAGGGAAGTGTGTCAGAGAGAAGACATAATAGACTAGAAATGCTGTAGCAGTGTTGTCACCGTTCCCGTTTTTGTCTGGGAGCAACTGGTAAATAGGGTCCCAGGGAAAGACAAGAAAGATAAAAAGATGTTTGGATTTTGTTAAGCAGCAAAACCAGCCAGTTAAAGTCCTAATTTTTGACCACTAGAACACTAGAACATTTGCCTTAAATAAGCCTTTGAAGAAGTAAATTACTGTGAAACAATTTAAATGAGAACAGGAAAGAAACCATATTATGTGCTACTGGTAACTAATCTTACTGTGATCTGATATTTCTCTGGAACTACTTTTAATTGTGCCAAATGACCTGGTGTTCTGAGAGCAGTGTCTTTGTTTATCCTTGCTTCGCAAAAAGAAATAAATAAATGAGAAAAGGATTGAGAAAGGTGTAAGGGAGAGAACGCTGAAATGCTGTATTACAGCTCCTAGGGAATTTTTGCTATCTTTCCAACATTACTGCCTTACATTAATTCTTCAGAGATGAAAGCAAATTTTTTCCTCAAGTTTTCAAGGGTTAGAGTATAAAGTGAAAATTCACTGACTAAAGTGCAAATTTTACATGATTTGAAAGTCCTTGTAAAAAAAGTTAGTTTTCATAGGGGAAAATTAAAAGAAGAATTATTTTGGTGAAAGCAGCATCTATGTTTGAGGCTTTTGTTTGACATACAGGCTAGCATTTCAAGAGACTATTATTATTGAGCGGAGATGTGGGTTCAGATTTAAAGTTGGCAGTTTAAATCAAAAAGCTATTTAATATCCCCATTAAAAAATAGTGACCATTGATTTACACATTTAATAAAAGGAAAATAACTAACACATCAATTGGTAGCTAAGGAAACGACCTTAAATCTGAAACCATTTTCTGACAGTACATTAATTATCATTTTTCCATAACCTCCCCAGAGGATGGAATTAATGACATATCAGTGTTTTATTTCTAAAGACAGTGGACATATTTATCTAAGAGAAGTGCTTAAAGCAGCAGATTTAAGTTTCTCCAAGAGAAGCCTTTAAAGGAACAATGCCATTAAACAAGACCCAACAAAGTTTTGAATTAGTTTCTTAGTTTATTATTGATGTAATCAAATGGACTTAGTTTTGTAAACAATGGAATTTTTATTTGGAAATTCATTTCCTTATTTACTAAGATCAAAAGGAAGAATTGAAAGTCAGTTTGACTTTTGCTTGTTTTAATGGCTCATTTCAGAGTTTCTGGACAAACAAGGTCTCACTGATAGAGTATTTCACCTTGAAAAGTCAAACAGATTCCTTTAAGTTTGTTTCTACAGCGTTAGTGAGCACTTGTAATTACTGAGCTCCATGAGTGAGGCCTTGCCACTGCGGAATATACACTCAGCTGTACTTTGCTTAGCAAAGCTTAGCTTAACTTTGCTTAGTCTTCTCTTAATATTGATGTCCTAGTTAGGCATATTTCTGCTCTGTAAATCGGTAGTATGGGTTTTCCAACATGGAATTGCTCATCTGGGAGCAAGACTAGCTCTCATGATCCAGCAGGAGGAGCTTTCTGTTATGAATAAGAAACAAATACATGCAGAGCCCAGGAGCCGTGGTGGAGCTCGATTTGGGTGCAGACTTATGCCTGCCCAGCACGTGTTCATTTTTAAGCGTTTCCACAATACAAAGCACTGAAAAGTTGGGAAGTGGAATATTCTGAAATACTGGGTTTTAATAGTTTTTATGTAATTAAGTAGCACTATGAATATGTAGTGGTATTTATTACCTTTTTCTAGCCTCATAATTAAATTATTATCACTCTTTGTTTTCCATTTCTGGCCTTAATGAAAGGCTTTGTGTCCTGTTTAGATTTCTTTTCCACTCGGCTGGTGCGTGCAGAGGTATATGTGTTGCAGCACATTTAAAAGAGATGGCATTTTTTGTGTAATAAACAATTCTTCTGCCTAGTGCTGACAGCTGTATAACTGATAGGTTTGTGTGAGAAGGTGCTCGAGAACTTGTAACCAGCTCATTTAGAAATAAGTTCAAACATTACCAGAGCTATAGACTCCTGTAAATACGTATTTGCACATTTAATTATTTATAAATGAGAATCATTATATATAAACAATGTCAGAAGATGCTTTTTTTTTTTTTTTCGCAAGTAGCAAGCTAACAATAACCAAAACTCAGAAGATACACCACTTAACAGAGTGGTTTGGCAAAGTGTGTGGTGCGTACGTGGCAGGGGTTGGTAGCGGGGACTGCAAGGTGTCCTGTGCTGGTCACAGCGGGCTCCAGGCAGCTCTGAAGCCAGTGTTGGCACCCTGCTGTGTGCCAGCCACAGCAGCATGCAGCACCTCTGGGGTGGCAGCCGCTGCTGGGGGGAGAGGCAGGCAGGGAGATGTTCTTGGGGAGACATGGGGAGGAAGAGGCTGCCAGGGAGACGTGTGGCTGGAGGTGTCCTCCTGGAAGGAGGCACTCCATACAAAATGGGCACCCTTCTGAAGAGACTGTGGCTGTAGGTGACCTACGTTGTGACATGGACACCTCCAAGGGACAGTGGTCATGGGTGGCCCATGCTGGAGATGTGCTGGCTTAGTTGTTCATGTTCTTTTTTTTTCGCCAATAACCAAAGCAGTGATCAGAAGTTGGTGTTAGCTGGCAATGAGTTAAGTAAAAATCTCACAAGTCAAGACCATTTTATCTGCAACAAAAAGTTAAGAAGAGCTTATAAACCCTAGGTAGCTCAGGTGAGGCACACTGCCAATAAAAGCATGTCATTTGTCTGTGTATTTACTGTGTCACAGTCTGGTAGCATCGCAGCTAATCCCTCAGTACCAGCTTTCTTCTTCCTGCATCTTTTCTGCAAATTATTTCACCTTCTTGGCTTGGGTCTCTGGGGTTTCCCTTTGTTTTTGAGGCAGAGTTAACTGTTTCTAGTATCCATTTTTGTGCTGCTGCCAGTCAAACAAAACCCCCAGTCCTGCCCCCAAACCCAATCCAAAGTGAGTCGCAGAGGCAAAGACTTGCTAATCATGAAGGAGAGGCAGCACCTGGGAAGAGGGTGCCTGGCTGCTTCAGGGGCTTGGGATCTTGTCTGTCTCTGTAACTGTTTTTACGACATTAGCAGGCATTTGGGAATAGAGGGTAGTGAATTTGGAAATAAAGAGGAGTGTTTTTACACTGAATATCACATTCCTTCATACCCTTACACTGAAAATGCAGAGACATCTTCTTTTTACATAGAATAACATACCCAGGCTAAAAATAGTTATTTAGTGCCCTTTGCAAAAGGGAGAATCCTGTTTGTTACTGCTCAGAATCTGTGTCTATCCCTAGCAGGATCAGATGTATTGAACCTTTGAACTGTGGCAGTAGATATTAATAACCCATCACAGGTAGCTGCTAAGAGCTATCGGTTCTTCTCCATTTTAAATGACCACTTGTAATTGCATATGTAGAGCTCTGTCAAATAACTTTAAGATATTTTTCTGCAAAGCATGTGGAATGTTGCAAGACAGATGAAATCATTTAATGTTATTAGTTACCTGAGTAATGCAGAGCTTGCCTCAGTCGAGGTGGAGCACTGGAAGCACGCACAACTCTGTGGGCTGCCTACCAGGCTTCACATGAGAAATGGTACTGATGCTCCTCAGTCTCTTCAAAAGGAATCATCCGTGCTTATTTTGGTTAGGCAAAACTTTAAAGTTTTGTTCAGTGTTTCCAAACTGAAAAGGGAAGAAGCGTGAGGAAGGAAGATAGAAAATCAAGGATGCTGAAAATGATTGGTTCTGCAGAAACCAATTTACTATTTCATTTATTCCAATGCCTAATCCTAAGTGTGTGAGTAAATCTGTGGGCCTAAGCTAAAAGTACAGGAGAAAGATAAGTGGATTTGAGAAAAAAGTGCCACACTGTACCGCGAAAGAAAAACGTTGTTGACAAAATTACACTTTAGCTAATGCATACTTGATTTCTCATCCATGTTAGACATGCAACATAATTTTCTCCCATCTGATAACATTTTAACTTAAATGTTTTGACCTGTACTCCTCTATTTATTTGCATACTAAAGTTTTTAGGGTATGTGCCTCTATTAGCTTCAATTTCATCTTATTTATGATTTTTCCAAGATTTTTTTTAGCTATTGCCCAGCTACCAAAATGAATTAAATGAGCATACTAGTATATGCAACATCAATAAAATATAAAAATGAACAAGTTTAGAAATTTTAGTTTGACTGCCTGAATCCAAATCTGTTCCTAATTTCTCAAACTTGATTCTGGTCTCATACTATTGTATATAAAAAATAACTCCCCTGCTACCAACTTCTTACAACCAGTTAAGTGAGAACAGAATTAAGCTTGTACTTTTTCCCTTCTTAACAAGATTTTCTGTTCTACTGTTTGTTTAGAAGTAAATCAGGGAATAAAAAGTGGCAAGTATAGTCTCTAAAATGTCCATCATATATATGAAACTATAGAGTTTCAAAGGGCATGAGAGATTTCAGTTTTCATGTGAGAATGGAAGGGGACTTTGAACTCTTGCATTCTCAACATTTCCTAGTCCTATTCAATGCCACCTGCATTAAATTGTATCTTTTTTCCCCATTTTGTAGTGTGGAAACATCTGTCAGAATGTGGCAGCAACAGAACAGTGCCTTTTTTTTTTCCCTTTCCGCGGGATGTATGCTGTGATAAGAGTCAAGCTACATGACTCTTTTTTTTTTTTTTTTTTTTAATATATTTGATAAAGGTATACTGACTCTGGAGGGCATAGTTTTTGTATCTTTACAGAGAAAAAAATATCTCTCATGTTGATAATACTTCAAAAGAGGAAGGAAATTACTGAAAAAGAAGTACATTGTTTCTATAATTTTACACTGCAACAAGGGGAAGCTGAGGTATTCCAGTAACATTGACAGGAGGGAAAGGAATTGGCAAGTTTAATCCTTTAGGTCGTGAATCTCCAGGATGCAATCTGAGGGAAAATCCTTGCACACATCTGTAGTGATATCACTGGCCATTGTACTGTTAGGCTTTGTGCCCAGGGCCAGGAGGGTTTTCCTGCTCCTAAGAATTTGTGTGTTGGGGTATAATAGAGAACATATTCTCTCTTAGGAAGAGGTAAATGAAAATGCCCTGATCTTGAGAAGAAAGATTTGTATGGCTTTTATCGATACTGAAAATGTATAAATTATAAATATACAATTTATATGTACATTATATATACAATTATTATGTCTGTGGTACAAAGGAAATAATAATTGGATTAATTATAATTTGACCCAGAAATAGATGAGGGGATATATAAATTATTTTTTATTCAGCTTCAGTACAGTGATGACAAATATTGCCTGTCTTGCAAATGTAGCTACCTGTCCCTTGCAAGAGCTGTTTTTTAGAGAAGCAATGATTGTAAAAGGTGCCACTGAAATCCCCACTTTTGTTCTGTCCTGAAGTTCTAATCCTATCATCTTTAATTCATACTTCTTTCCATTTGTAGCTAAAGCTTTTGCTGAACTGTTCCTTTAGGAAAAGCTGCTTGCAGAGGTAGACTGGATGCAGAATAATGCTGAGATTTGCTGCTGATATCTCAAAATGTAGAAAATTGCATATCAGAGCTGTGGAGTTCTACTTCAGATTTCTCCTGGCGTATTGGTGAAATAATTACAGTGTCTGTAAGATGTGTATAATTAGATGTTGTAATAGGAGTTCAGAAGTACTTTTATGAATGTTTAGAAGTGTGAGTATGCGAATGCTGAAGTCTTGTGATATCTGATTTTCTCTCTGTTTTCCCTTCTTGGTAAGTACTGATATATCTCTTTCAGATGCTTTTAGGGTGTGCTGGCATACACTGGCTTATTTCAGTCACTGAGGATAATGATATTTATCTAACCTGTGTGTGACTCCTCAGAGCTTACTGATTGATAAATCGTATTCCTGACATAGTTATGTTACACTTTAAAATAGTAGCATCTGTGAAATTTGGAGATCGGTAACTATCAATGGATTTGAACATCGAGTTTATGAGTTAGTTTTTCTGTGTCACTTGCTTGGCATTTTGGTGCAGCTATATTGCTTTCATCGATGTCCTTAGCATGAATGGAAAAAAAAACAGATGTGGTTATGATTCCTGATGCAAGGGAATAGATTAAATAAACTGAATTACCTTCATAGATGCTCCAAGTTTGCTGGAAGAGTCTTGGAGGTAAAGCCATTGCTTGTGAGCTTCTAAAGTCATTGATCTGTGCTTATTATCAGAAGACATCTCTTTCATACAAACTCAGCCTGACCTAGTTGCCAGGCATTTTATCTAGCTTGACACTTTTTTTTACATTCTCTGGAATTGTACTGAGCACTGTGAGAGTGTGATTCAGTATCTCATTTTTAAAGATTACCACTTTGGCAAAGATAGTATTTACCAGTTATCTACCAATCACCTGTAACACATGCCAGGTTAAAGTAGTTGTAAAATAAGCAATTTGTTTACAAAATAGGGAAACAGAAAGCTACACAGTTGCAAATGTGTTTGTGGTGGGATAGGACAAGTAAAGGAAGATCAGCTTTGGTTTAGTTATCCTTAGATCCACTCTGAAGCTTTTATCATTCTGTCTGGCTGTTTGCAGCATCCATCTAATTATGTGGCTGGGCATCATGTTCTTATGCACAGGAAACCTGTTCTTACGCAAACTCTACATTTTTATTCATGGAACAGAAATTTCATCTGGATGTGTATGTTTCCTTTACACCCAGTCTGGCCTATGGTTCTGTTTAGATTCACATAATCATCCTTTTCTTCTTTCTTAACTGGATAAAGCTGTTCCTACCTGATGGCAGAGATAGTTATTAAGTCCCCTCTCACTGGACTGCTGAAAGACCCAGTGCTGCATTAAATTATTAACCTACAAATTGCCAGTCTAATGTGAGGTGAAATGCTCTCCTTCACTGGTCAGGGCAGTTCGTGCTCCTTGTGCAGTCTTTTCAGTCTTTGAATCTTACATTGTATGTCACAGCTGTAACTTGTCAGTCTTGCTTTATCCAGTCTTTTAAGTGGAATTAATACCTGTAGTTTACTGTTTTAGATTAGACACAGTGATAATCAGTCACTTTGCTATGGTTGACTTTTAACCTGCCACTGCAATAGTGGGAGACAGTTGGCATACTAACGGGTAGAAGCAAAAATATATCCCGTGCTTCCAAGTAGTTCCTTTTCTTTTTTTTTTCCATTTGAGAAAACACAAAGAAAACCAAAGGAAACATTTTCCCTTGACCTGAATGAAGCTTTCTTCATGCTGGGTGTTGCAAGATTCCTCTGTACCACTGATCAGGCAGCTGAATTCATTCAGGGAGAAGGAACGAGGCAGCTTAGTTTCTGTAAGAATATATGTTGGCATAGATTTGCTGTTGTTGGTAGTGTGTTAGTCCTCTGGATAAGCTGCCTGGGAAAGAAATGCAGGATGCAGGTCCTGTGTTTAGTTTAAACTTTATTTCTCTGGCTTACTTAAATGCTTGGGCCTTTGAATTGACTTCAAGAATAGGCTTTTTCACTTCAGCTGTCACGGAGGTGGTGTAAAGTCCAGCTGCTTCTGAAGTGCACAGCATACTTTTTTTCATTTATTTTGTTAGCACTAAATGAGGTCAGCAGTGACTTTGATTTGACGTAGAGCACTCATTTGTAGGTGACCAGTCTTCTCAGAAATGTATTGAGAGTATCATCTTATGACTGTGTTCTTCTTCTACAAGTCATGCATGGTTTCCATTGATTTCTACAGTATGATCTGCCAACGTTTATTAGGAGGTGGCATTTAGCCGTATCTGTTAATGTGGATGTCTGTGTGTTTCCAGTGCTTCCATCTATTTCTGTGTGTGTGGACAATCAGATAGCAAAAAAAGAGAGAAGATTGCTACTGTATTGTTGTAATAACTGCAAGGAACACTTCTGTATTTCCCCCTTCTCTTTTGTCATTGCACTCCCCACAGTATCTGGAATTTCTTGCCTCTATTTTCCAGCTATTTTTTCATGAGCAAACTAGTGCAGTTCCATTGGGTGGGACTGTGGCATAATTTAGGTGGAATGTGACCATTTATTTTTTAACACTTTGTGACTTCTAATTTTGGCAGTTATTTTCTTCCAGTTGTATCTACTAAGGTCAGGAACTTGACTGGATTTGGGAGTCTGGCTTCAACAGTGTTATGGGACTGGGTATGTCAAAAAAGAGGTGAAAAGTATTCCTCTCACGATGGGGGAATTGCCTTGTTCTGTTCACTTGCAAAATTGAACATCATTATTGATAATACAAATGTTATTTCCTATTATAAGAAAAAAATATACATTTTCAGTTTTTTATGTTATAATTCTCTGTTTAAAGCTTTTCTTTTAATTAACTCATCACTGTATACAAGCACATACAGTTTTGTAGACGCCAATAAATTAATTCAAGACTTTTGCCCATTATATGAAGGAATTTGAACTTTATCTGTCTTTGAAACCTTGAATCTTAGTTCACATGTATAAGATTTGTTGTGTAAAGGGTTTGTAGCTGATGGCATGCATTGACTGTAGTGCTGAAGAAACACAAGCAAAATGGGAGAGAGAGAGAAAAGGGAAAGGACAAACTCTTCCCAGTGGCCAGATGGGAGGAGAAACATGAGGGGGACCCCAGACGAGCATCCTTCCCTGTGTGTCCTCTCCAGTGCAGTGGGTGGTTCTCCCTGCAATATTTTTCCCATAGTGACTATATGGTTTTCTTCAGGACCTGCTCAGACTCCCAGATGATTGCTCCTGAACATGGTGCCGTTAGTGCTGACTGGAGCATGCTTATGTCAGGGGCAGGTGCTGCACGCTGCTCTGCTCTTAAGCTCTCTGCATGCTTGTTATTGGGTCCTCTAATATAAACTAAAACTCACAACTGAAGAGGGGGAAAAGGGGGAAAAAAGAGGTGATGCCCACGCCAGTGGCAATCCTTTCCCACAAGAACCCACTACAGCAACACTGTTTGAGTTTGCATGTGCAGGCCCATGGGCGTAACAGCTGGGGCTGCAAATAGAAAGCTCTGAGCAATACGAAAGGCTGAGGTCCCAAAGGCACTGTGCGGCAACCAAAGTGGTAATCTCACCTTGAATTAAAGTGTTTGGGAATGTATTTGGAGATGATTTCAAAACTTTTGGGAAAGGCAGGTGTTGCAGCGGGATAACACCGATTTTTGAGTAGGTGCTACAAATCCTGACTTAGCTTCATGGCAATTAAGTGCTATAAAATTTTCCTTGTTTTTTTCTGTCAAAGCTCAGATTAACTTAACGTGGTTTTGTCCATTTTTCTCACATCATAGACTTCTAGATGTGTTTTTTCTATGATTAATAAAATTTTCCAAGGAAGTATGTCCTATTTTGGCAGCTCTCCTCAAGAAGAAATCTTTTTCCTTCCTTTCTATTAAGATTGTGCTATTACCACTCTGTGCACAGTCACAGTATTTCATGGCAGCCATTGAGGGGCTCCTTTCCTTGGCAACTTGTTGTGTTTCTTCTTTGGTTTGCCCAAAAATATATGCTTAGGAAAAAAACAGAATTTGCAAAACAACCATCCATTCAGGTTATCAGGTTTCTGGAAGTGGAGTCATACTGCACAGTCATTTCAATATACCACATCTTTCCTTTGCAGCAGATTCTGCCTTGAGCTGTTAAAATGACACTGTTGATCCATGAACTATTGATCTGTGCAAATGAAATCCAAGTTTCTTTTGTTCAAGCTCTTCACTATTATTTCTACCAGATATACCCCAGTTGTGACCCTTTATCACCTTTCTGTTTATTTTCCCCTCATTTTGACACCTGCCACAGCAAATGTCAGCTCCCCAGGGTGTGTTGTCCTTTGCTGACCCTTGCACCTCTCAAGAAAAGGAGGCTTCTTGCTCTCTAGGAGGAGTGACTGCTCTTCTCAGTGTTATCATCTGCATACTCCTGCTTGATAGTAGGTAAGGTCAGGAAGAGGCATGCCCTCTTTCCCTGGGAAGTTGCTGGGTTACTGGGTACCATACCCTGGGTACTTGCTCTCTGAAACATCTTGTGCATCTCAGAACACAGAGGTGCAGTTGCTCTACTGAGCTGCATTACGTTTTTGCTTTGCACCTTGACCCCTCCTTTTCCCTTCTTCACTTTCAAGCACCACTCTTGGTAGGTTCTCATAAAGACAAACACAGAAGATCTCCAGGGCTTCTCAATGTGTTAAGGCTACTGTGATGGTTGCAAAGTTCTCGTGGTTCCGTATGTCAGAGGCATATGTCTGTCAGGGCTACCTCAGGGTTTTTGGTGGTACTTTGCTGGACTTGGTCATGTGATCATGCCCTGGGCTATGTTAGGAAGAGCCAAGTCAGCAAGTCAAGGGAGGCAATCCCTTCCCACTACTCAGCACTGGTGATGCCAGATCTGGAGTACTGGGTCTGGTCCTGGTCTCCCCAGTACAAGAGAAATATGAATGTACCGGAACGAGTTTGGTGAAGAGCCACAAAGATACCTGAGAGACTGGAACATCTTTCATTTGAAAACAGGGTGAAAGAACTG
This sequence comes from Falco cherrug, assembly GCF_023634085.1. Lineage (NCBI taxonomy): Eukaryota > Metazoa > Chordata > Aves > Falconiformes > Falconidae > Falco > Falco cherrug. Next base: position 82,766,655 of record NC_073699.1, read on the forward strand.
GGACCATTCGGCCTGGAGAAGAGGAGGATGAGGCAGAATGTTACCAACACAGGGATTTGTTCTTTGGATTTTTTTCCAAGATGGCAAGAGAAGAATAGCATGAGGTATTCAAGAAATATGCGCACCATGGATTCATACAATGGCATCGTGATGCTTGATTCTCTATTCTTTTCCTAATAAATGCTCCCCTTTTATTTGCCTTTTCAACTACTGCTATCATTTGCTTTTTCAAAGACCTGCTCACAGTGACTCCTGTATCTTTTTCTGAGGTTTTAGTAACTAAGATAAAGCCTGATTTTTTAAGAGTTCAGTTAAAGTTGTTTTCCCCATGCCTGCTATTTTGCATTTATCATGCTGGATTTCATCTGCTATTTTATGGCCCAGTCACGGTAGCGTGAGGCACCTCTTCAACTTTTCCCAGGTGTTGTTGCTTTTGAATACCCTGAATAATATTAAAAACCCATCAAACATTGCCACGTCATTATTCTGCTCCTTTTTACTAAACCTTTAGGAAGACACCGAATAAATTCTCTGAGTCCTCCAGCAGTCCCTTCAGTGTAAAAGGTGACCGTTTATTTGCTGTTTTTCACTTCCTATTTTTACCTTTTACTAATCCAATTTACCTCAAGTTCTCTGGAACTGGCCTGGTGTTTGGGAGGTATTGAAAATCAACATACCTAATCCCGAACTCTTATAAGATGCTTAGGCACAGTTCATTGGACCTGCTGTTTAAAAATGTCTCAGTGCTAATGTCTGTGGCTTTATATATTTGTGAGCTAATATTTTGGAACAGAAAACTGTACCACAATTACTCTTTAGCATCAATGTAAATATATTATTTAGTTTTTCCATTAATAGGGAACGGACATTTTTATTTGATGGTTCTGCTTTTCCTTTATTGTAATTAACAGTTTTACATTCCTTATAATGGTTGATAAAATTCACTGTTAGACTTCTTTCATACCTAACATGCAGAAGAACCTCCTTGGATCTCCTGAAATGTAGTGTATTCATTTTCTGCCCTTACTAGTTAATTTGATTTCTGATTTAAACTAACTGCTGTCATTGCTCATATTTTCTGTTCTTGTGCAAGCAGTCATATTTTAACATGGACTTTCACATCCTTTCTAGCCAGGTTAGATTTTTATGCAATTTATGTTTCTTTCCCAGTTATGTATGCTTCTTCATTCTTAGGGCAACTTTAAAAATGTTTTCAATGTATGTTCTTATTACACTCCTTTTAAATCTGAGGCAAAAGTGCTTGAGTGCTGTAGAATTACCTCCTTAGGAGTGTAAATGAAAGTATTTTTTATTGCTTTGGACTTCAGTCTGTTTACATATCCCATATAATCATTTGGCTCTCTTTTGATTTTCCACCTTTAAAATGCACTAATTTAACTGCAATTGACTTCAGAATTGTGTTTTATTTTAGAGTTGTGTGGTATATATCTGGTTTTACTTTCATGGTGGCATGGGAAGACAAGGTTTTGACTTTAACAACATGCTCTAATCCTTTTCTCACTGGCCTTAGGTTAAAAAAAAAATAATAAAAAAAAAAAAAATTATTAAGGCAACATTACAGAGGGTACCAACTGTCCCTTTTTGAGAAAATTCTAGCTGTGATGATCAGGAATTATTCCTGCTGTTGTAGGTTTCTGATCTGGTCAAAACACAGGAGGGAAGAATAACAAGGATGAACGATGTATTTTCTCTCTCAGATGCTTTTCACTTGTCTTTTCACTGAAAAAAAAATGAAAGCATAGCTTATAGTCATCTGATCCAGTTGGAGACTCAAATCACTGCAAACACATACTATTGTTGGGCTTTATAGTGCTTTATGAAGTTTTCTTTCTGCTTGCAGGGATCTACCAGCATTGTAACAGAAAAAATCTGTCTGCTTGACTAATTAGACTAGACTGTGATTGAAACAAGGGCGACAAGACATAGTGGACGGAGGAGAATCAAGTGAGCAATAGAATGATAGTACAAATGGGAGTTACAGGGTGCAACAAATTCTTTCTTTTCCGAGTGTGTTCAGGAACAATCTCAAAGCTGCTAGTGATGATGGTAACACCCCCTCTTTGGGGATGCTTTGGTCCCCTCTTCTGTAGCAGGAAGGATCAAAAATTCTTGTGGATCATTAGGTCACTGCTGATGGTCCTTGAGTCACTCCTTCCAGATCCCATATCCCTCTCACTGATCCCATTCAGTGAAATAAAAGATTATGTGACATAGCAATCACGTAGTAGACAGCATGCAATCAGATTATATCTTTATTATTTCAAATGTGAATTTTCCTTCCTTTTCTGGGGTCTTTCATCTTAATGTCATATTAATCTGTGACTTCAGCCACATGTTGGAAGGTTCCTTATTGCACAGCTATTTAAAAATATCCATTTTCCTGCAGTCAACTTGTTTTTATTCTGTGCTATTTTGCTAATGGCTGTAGTTAATTTTTTGGCAGAGGCTGTAATGACTAGTTGTTTCCTGGTGACATTTAAACCTAGACCTCTGCACAAAAGAAAGGGATTATTAGTTTGAGGTTCTCCATAATGAAGAACAATACATGATTTACAGGGTTGTTTACTACTTCAATGATAATTATTAGAAAATTAAAAAATATGTTTGGTAAAAATGTGTGAAGTAATAATATCTCCTCCCCTCTCCCTCTTCTCTCTGCTCTGCTCCTCTCTTCTTTTTTTCTTCTTTTTCTGTTCTTCAAAGTATGTTTGACTCTTAGCACAAGAACACAAGAAACTTCCTTCAGGTTCAGACCACAATCCATCTAGCACAATGTTCTGTCTCCAAAAATGTTAAGAGAAGCTGCTATTAAAAGGCAGCACACAAGCTTGATCAGTTTTTGTGGTCTGTTCCCTTCATACCTTGCCAGCCTCCACAGTTGCGTTAGTGGTATCAGAGTGAACATCCCTACCCTGTCTTTTTGTTATTTGTTTATGGACAATGTGTCCATGAATTTTGACTGATCTCTTTTTGAACCTGCTGGCACATTATGACCTCCTGTGGCAGCAAGTTCAAGGAGTTCACTATCTGCTAGGTAAAGATCTACTTCCTTTTCATCTGGTTTAAATCAATCTTCTACTATTTTCATTGAGTGCCCTTTTGTTCTAGTGTTGCAGGGTTTAGTGAACAACAATTCCACCTTTACCTTATCCAGTGCTTTCATAATTTAAGCCTTTTTATAGATGACTCAGAACAAAGTTGATTTTAATACTCTTCATATTTTTGCTTTATGTGAGTAGCTTGTTTTGCTCCTTTAACATTACCTGCTTTTAGAAGTCTGAGTCTGAAGATTTGAGGTCTAGAATTCAGTAGTAGAATGGCAAAGACCTCTACATACTTGCAACATTTACTCTGCTTACACAAAGTTTTAACACAGTATATAGCTTGTATAAATACCCTTCTTACACCTTAATTTTTTTTTTGTTACTTTGTTAAATCATGAATATAGCATCTGTAACTATTTGGTAAGATTAGTAGGTCCTGCCAATTATTATGAAACATAGCCATTCATTTAGAAGAATTAGAGTGTCTTCTTATGTGATGTTATTTATACAGGCAACTTTTGAAATCAGTAGCTGTAATCCAGGTGTCTCCAAGGGAAAATTGTTTAATTACCTGATCTATCTTTACTCCCTTTACACAGTAAGGAGGAAGCTGACCTTGAAAAACCTATGAAAGTGATCCTGGAGTTGGCTGACCTACTTAGTATGAATATCTGTAGTCTAACAGTTTAAATATGGGAACAGGGTCTTTTCTGGTTACACAGTGAAAAGGTAGTACTATCTTCCCAAGAATTTTACTGTCATTACACTTGTGCATAAGAAGTTGTCCCAAATAACTACAGACACTTTATTAGCTGTAGCCTCGTTAGTATTGCCTGTGTCCAAAGCAGTGCTTTCCCCTAGCTCATGCTGAAACAGCCCTTTTAGATTTGCATGCATGCTTCAGTGCCAAGATGTCATATTCCTGAAGGGGAGGTTCTGGTCAGAGTAACATTAAATTGAGTGAATTTTACATATGTCAAGCCAGTTACGATTAGCCATTTAACACAATCTTAAAAAGGCTGTATAGCTGGGAAATTGTGAGTCATTGTTGGAACATAATTCATACAAAATGAATGATCAGTGTATTTTTGTATAGTTGCTCTCGGCATCAAAAGCAACATCCCCTGTGGCCCCCTATGCGCTAGGAAGGACAACTTTAATGTGTAAAATATGTGAAACTTTCTACTCCACATACCCTTCAGAGTTAAGATGATGCCACTCAGTAGAAACTGGTGTCACCAGGGAGACAAAGTTTCTGAGAACAGGTTGGATCCACGGGCTCCAAAAATGGATTTGGTCCACTGCAGTTTGTGCATCACAGCCCAAACCAGTGACCTTTCCAAAGCAATGTCTGTGGACCATCAAGGGTTGCCAATGTCATACCAGTTCTCCTAGATGACAGTCACTAGTATAGGTTAGAGGCTGGAGTGGCCAACATACATCTGGAGGTGTTGGGAGAAAAATGCCAACACAAAAAATACTCAGAATGGGCTTGATTTACCAAAATCTTTCCATTTTTCAAGATGCATAAAGATGCTTACCTAGTGGTTTATGTTGTGTTCTTTCAAAAGAATGAGCATTTGTGATCATCAGTGATATCCCACACCATGATGTCATCATACCATTTGGTGTCTGAGCCTCTCTAATGGTATCACTACAGTAAATTTGCAGAAAAATAGTCTTGTTACATACCCATCTAGACAGCCACACTATGGAAGCTCATCATCTTTTAAATCACTATGGAAAAGAACTGCTTATGTAGTAGATGAAAATGTGGCAGTACTGAAGTGTGGGAGAAGAGATACAGAGAGCAGCAAATACACTCAGAGTTTGCTAAGCTCTGGTAGTTAAGAATGATGGGCATGAGTCCTGGATACCCCTCCATCAAAGCAGGAAAGCTACATACTGTAAGATGTTACACCAGTGTTAACCAAAATTGAATGCTACGTGCTATGATGTATGCCATCAGCGCCCAAATGCTCCCCTTCTCCAAGGTATGTATAACACAAGCTCATGATGAAAGTCTCTGAGTACCAAATTCCTAAAGCAATCTAAGTTCAGATCAGGACACGAAGCATGCTTCAACTAGGCAGTCATAGTGATGACTCACATCAAAGATTGCTTCCAACACAGTTTCAAAACAGCGATGAGCTTTGTGGTTATGGCACACTTCGGTGGAACAGGCTGCTTTTAGTAGTATCAAAAATAGTGCACTGAAAATTAATAAAAATAGTGCACTGAAAATTAATACTGTGTTTACTGATGGGTACGCACACCAAGTGCAGACATGCAGTGACATGCATTAGCAACTCTTGCAATGGGATAGTGAGGTCCTTCAGAACTTGATGTCATTGCTTTTTAACTTTTGTATCAGCAATTTTCTGCTAATTCTTACAAAAAGATAATGAAAAGGGTCAAGGGCCGCTGTCCATTCTGCAGACTGTGATTCAGTCCAGGGGGCCTGTCTCCTCTTTGTACCTGAAGAGCCACCCTACTTAGGAGCCTTTGAGTATCAACTTCTACAGCATCAAACTTAAATACAGCGATATTCTGAAATATGTTGGAAGGTCCCAAGCGGTAGATACTATGCATCTCTGCTATCAAGATGAAAGGTAGTAGCATCTTGTTTCAGGGTACTTGGGGAGAATATTCCTGAGCCATGGTGAAATAAAATAGGAACCTCTGTGATAAACAGAGCTCTCAGCTCCTTGGGTCATTAGGCCATTGCTGGAAATAAAACACGATGACTGTGGGCAAGAATCAAGAACTATTGACAGAAGCCATTCCTACATGCATTTTGGATGAGTTTCTGTCTTAGCATGACTGATAGCTCTCCTGCTTTGCAGCAGCATTCTCAGACTCAAATTTCAAGATGCAAATATAAGAGCTGACAGTCAATTTGTTATGAAGTGTTCTTTAATACAGTTCCAGTAAAACTCAGCCTGTTTGACGGTGAGTAACGGAGAATTTGAGGTCTGAATGTGTAATGTCAAGAGGGGTTGAAACTTCTAAAAACTCTCTTTGATTGTAGTTGTGGAAGGTTGAAATTATCCATTTGTTTTGACCAAGGGGAGTAGTAGGGTAACTTAAAGAAAGGATACTTGTTTACAGCCGTATAACAAGTGTGGAGCTGATACCAAAATAGTTTTTAATGTGCTTAGTAGGCTATTTTATGTCAAAGCTGAAAAGCAACAGCATCATAATATATCTTATATCCACTAATGAGTTTTAGTAAGTACCTAGCACGTACCTCACAAGTGGGGTGGATCATTTCATCTGGCTGTAAAGGCAAACCATATTCAAATACAGAAAATATGCAAGTTCTATTTTTTGAAACCAAGACAGTTAGAGAAGGATAATTTTTTATTTTCAAATTATAAAATTCTCACAAATATGTAAATGTCATCTTCCCTCTAGTCAATTAGAAAGCTAAACTTAGAAACAACAAAACCTTGTTCTCATGAAAAGTCACTGGGATTAGAGACATTTGAAATCCTTCTTCCAGGACTAAAGTCCAGGATTTTTATTCAAACTATTTTTTAACTGGAAACAAGTCTTAGGCAGCTGGTCTTACATGCTGGTAAGGTATTTTGCCTCTGGCATCCATTTGTCTTATGCCTGTATCAGCGGACCTTTCACATCCCTTGTTACTGCTTAACTGATCATTCAGGTTTTCCTCCTACCCTGACGTCTGTTGTCATGACAGAGGAAGATGAGATTGCTTTAATATGATTTCTTAGCAAAATCTTACTGGCTGTTACTTGCATTTTTTCTTAACTTTTAGAACCCTTGATTATGAATTGCTTTATTATTTGATCTGTTATTACTCCAGGAATTGAAGCTAAGCTGACCAATTCTTAATTCCTTAGACTTTTTCCCAGCCTTTCAAAGACACGTGCTCTATTGCCTTTCTCTAGCCTGCCAGAACTTTCTACATCTTTCCCAAGTTTTGAGACTATTATTTAATTTTAATTCTTGCAGTATCACAGTTGATTATTACCCAGCCAGGACAATTTGAAAACAACATACTTAAATATGTATAAATATAAATATAAAAAAATATATAAATGCATATTATAAATAAATAGATAAATAAATAAATAGATAGATAGAAAATAAATAAATAAGTAAGTAAATAAATATCATCATACTTCTCTTATCTAGACCAAATTTGTACCCCCTTTTCTTTGCTGTTGGTTTTACTAACACCTGATCACAGTTAAAACTTTTAGGGAGCACTGAAACTAAACAGGTAGGAAACACTTCTGTTTCCTTGTGCTGGTAGTTTGGAAGGGTAGAGAAACAAAGTTTTCCCTTTGCCTTTTTGTTACTTTATTTTCTTATTATCTCTCGTGTCCTTTGCAGTTCCATTTCATTTCATGCTATAGAAGTTTTTTATTCTTGAGCATATGGGACAGATGGGCAGCATCAGAAAGATTATGAGTGATCAGGGAGGAGCTGGGTTAATCTTAATGGTGGAATCAGAGAAAGTTGAGTGGAAGACAGAGGTGGACTTCCTCTTCCATCAAATCCTGTCTCCATGGTGGAGAAGAGTACCACCACTGTCTTTTAGGTACACATACATTAGGGTTCAGTTTTGACTATGGAATCATCACCATGTAAATGTGAAGAAAAACTGACAATAAGGGAAATGAGCACCAAAATTATTATTTCTTCACACCTGCTTGGGAATGTTCTGAGTTAAATACTGTGTGTGTACAACCGTTAGATGGTTGATAAGCTTGTAAGTCAACTAAACTGATGGAAAGGCTTACATAGGGATATAAATATATGTAATATGACACATATTCAGAATTGCCTGCCTATTTATGTGTGCTAAATCTGTGTCCAAAATCTAGTTACATTTTCTCATATGTGTGGTGGAGTTTGGCACATATGCATACCATCAAATATATGATCTTTTTTTATGTATAGTGAAGGAGTCCCTTTTGCTGTTACAGGCTGGGTTGTGCATTTGGAGAGTTTGTCCCAAAAAGTTAGTGTGGATGCTAGTACCCTTTAGAAGAAGCTAACTGTTAATCCTGCTTATGGACTTTGATTGTCTGAAGTTGTCTTTCATGCTCAGATAAATATATTAGCTTAAAATACAGTGTTTTAATGGAATTTGACTTATATCACATAGATACACATAAAGTATAACCTTATTAAACCAAAATGCTTGGCTGAACTTGGGCTTTTTTGCATAATGTTGTGTTATATTAAATTGTGAATTTTTAGTGCATCAGGATGAATGAAATCTCTCTGTACTGAAATTTAGGCCCTGTGAAGGGGTTTGGCAAATTGTTTTGTAATGCAGCTCAGAATCAGAAACCACCAGTCCCAAAAGAACTATAATTCTAACTGTAAACAGGGTGTTAATAAAACAAAAATTTGAAGATAAATTTTAAGTTAAATTTGAAAAAAATGGAGTATCATGTAATTCTTGAGCTATGATTTAGTATCTTAAAACTTCACATCTTAAATAAAATATAATGTAAAGTTTCTGACACTTTTTAAAATGAGTTCTTCCTAAATCAATTTTCTGCAGTGGTTAGCAGTAACTTTCCTGTAAAAAACTGATGTGTAGCTTTATGCTGAAGATGGTTCATTATTAAATACTACTTTTTAAATGTTATTCCAAAGTGAAATTAACATGCTGCTTTTTTTGTCTTGCTGTCTTGCACAGGTGTCATTTTTCTTGTTCATTATTTTTGTGGTGTATACCATGCTGCCCTTCAACATGAGGGATGCTATAGTTGCCAGCGTCTTGACCTCTGCATCTCATACGATTGTGCTGAGCGTCTGTCTATCAGGTACAGCTGTTGTAAAGGAACACTTGGTTTGGCAGGTAGGTGCTTTGTGGAATTAATGATTAATTGTGCACTTAATAGCCTGGTAAATGAGCCAGGAGTGCCTCAGTGGGTGCTGGGGAGTATAAGTTTATTTCTGAATTGCTACAGACTTAATTCACAGGTAGTCACATTCTAATAATGAGGCATCAGTAATGTTATGTCTTGCTGAATTGCATGTTAACTGGTGGAATCTGTAGCAACGTAGCACTTACCACAATGCTTGAAAAATTGTGTGATGCAGCCGTACTGTGTTAGATTCGTTACCACTCTGGTATGTAAACCATACTGCTCACCTCATTAAAGCCCAACTTCCAAGACCAAGGATTTTTTTCCAGATATCAGTGTTATCCTTGACTCAAAAAAGCATTGTTCCTTTGAATACCCTAATGTCTGCTGGGTTAAAGATCTGTTGTGAAGACATTGCCCTCTCCAAGTCTGCTGTAGGGCTTGTCCTGTAATTCTCAGCCATTTGTAAGAAATTTACAGCGTCTTCCTGCTTGGGGCCACTGACTGAAGGGGACTGGCTGGTTCCAGACTCCATGACATTTAGGAAACCCATCTGTGTCTGAAGTTGAGTCTTGGCTCGTAACTCAGCTCTGGTACTTTACTACTTGACATACTGCAGATCAATAATTTTTAAAAATCCAAGTACTAGGAGTTGTTTTTCCTTACTGTTTTGCAGAAGATCTTTTAATTGGTGTAAAACTACAGGTTTTGTTGTAGTACTGTGAAGATTCCAGCTATCATTGACAGAAATCTGTATTTTTAAGGAAAAGATAGTTTTATTTTGAAAAGAAAATACATCTTTTTTTTTTATATAGTTAAGTCATTTTAGGTAAACAGAAGTATTTTAACTTTTGCATCAAAATGATACTGAAGCTTAAGAGTAAGCATTCTTATAAACATACCAGTAGAATAAGAAAGATAGACATCATGGTATTTATTGTGAATAGCATGAAGAATGAAGCGAATAATTTCTACTTACCTTTTAACTTACTTGAGCTTTATTTTGAAAAATATTGTGTCTCAATAACTTTGAAATTGCAGTGATTTTACAGAAGTCATGCCCTGTACGTTGTTCAGGAAAATACATTTCATTTCCAGATACGGCTGCAGATTTGTGTTATATGAGATACTGAAAATGAAGGTCACAAACAAAATACGTTCCAATATTTAGTTTTGTTTAGACATTCTAAATAATGAGATAAGCGGGTTTGCTTTTCTCTTGCTGATTTGGGTTAGTTGCATATTTTTTGCCGAAGTTGCCAAGTTGTGCTGTATGTTAAGCAAGGACTGTGATCATCTGCAGTCAATGTAGTATTTTAGTAATTCAGTAATACAGTTATTGATAATTGTAGTGTAATAAATCAGGGACACTGTTATTCTTGGTTTTCTGTCAACTTATGGCTTTTAATCTGGGTATAGATATACTGCTAAAACGGTATTAATGTTTGCCACTCCTTTCCTAAAAGCATTTTGGGTTGGAGCTGCTGTTTGCAGAATCATTTCATTTTTCCTGGCTATCTTTCTAGACCATTAAAATTTGTTATATCTAAACCAGTGCTTTCAGAATGTGTTATATTTTTAACCATATCATGTCTCCAGAATCAAAAGAAAGGAATCATGGGCTGTGATGTACAATTAGTGTCTTTCACCTGATCTGTGACTTCCTGTTTCATTCAGAGTGGAAGTCTTCGAGCAATTTGTACATTTGTTAAGAGTATTTGATTTCCAGTATGTTACTAATTTTCTTTTCTTTCTTTGTAAGATGTGTTAAATGTTCTGAATAGTTTGGCAGTTACTGAAGGTACTGAGTGCACTGCGTTCTTATGAAAGTGTGGAAGGGACTAAATGCCACTCTCACAGTCCATTTGCCCTCTGTACACTTTTAGATTACTATTGTTTATACTTTGGAGTGTAAGCAAAAAAATGTTTTTGTGTTCTTTGCTTCTGAAAATTGAGACCACAAATAAAGGATTAGATCAGAGATACTGATTACACTAAAAAGAGAAATAACATTTGTCAGTGATATACCTCAAGTTGGTATAGGATAAGTGTGTGTAATTAACAGCAACAAATCAAAAAGCTGGGGTATAGTTGTTTAAAAGAACCATGGTGCTGAATGGGGTTTTTTGGGGGAAAAAAAAAAAAAAAAAAAAGAATATATATACATATTGCTGAGATCTGGACTCAAGCTGCTTTGCAGAGCTTGGACACTAAAGCCCAGAGATGGTGAACTGATAGTAGACTGAAATTTTAAAGCTTACAGAAGCACGTTCAGGGCTAAGTAGAGTAAATCTGGCTTGTGGAGCTACGCTTGTCTTTGACAAAATTTGATTATTTTGATTTCAGGGCTACTGCTTCAACAAAGCAGAAAAAATGCATACAGTGTTAGCAATGAACAGTCTATTTCCTTCTGGCATGGAATTTTTTTCTAGAGGACAGATAGGGAACCAGTAATATGCACTTAAGAAGCAGAAAGACAGTGGTGTAACAAAACTACCTGCAGGTAAACATCAGGTATTATAGCATACGTATCCTGTATATATAGAAAATAGTCTTCTGTAGAGAGTACCCACATCTCCTTTATAACTGCTTCCTATGTATTGGAAGACCTAGATTAAATCTTTGAGCTTTCTGTTCTCTTGACTGAACAAACGCCATTCTTTCAGTCTTCTTGTGTCAAGTTCTGCCTGATGATGCTTTTGGTAGCCCTCTGCTGGACCCTCTGCAATTTTTCAGCATCTTCCAGTAACTCTGGTTGGCATCCCATAGTATTTTGGAAGTTAATCATACCTTCAGTCTATTGGTAGAGAAAAATTGATGTTCAGAGGCATTTGCTTATTGCAGTGGGTTGACCCTGGCTGGACGCTGGGTGCCCACCAAAGCTGCACTGTCACTCCCCTCCTCAGCTGGGCAGGGGAGACAAAATACAACAAAACGCTTGTGGGTCGAGGTAAAGGCAGGGTGAGATCACTCACCAATTACTGTTATGAGCAAAACCAACTTGACTTGGGAAAGTTAGTTTAATTTATTCCCAATCAAAACACAGTAGGACAACGAGAAATAAACCCAAATCCTAAACACCTTCCCCCCACCCCTGTCTTCTTTCCAGGCTTAACTTAATTCCTGATTTCTCTACCTCCTCCCTGCAAGCAGCACAGGGGGATGGGGAATGGGGTTGAGGTCAGCTCATCACACGTTGTTTCTGCTGCTCCTTCTTCCTCACACTCTTCCCCTGCTCCAGCATGGGGTCCCTCCCATGGAAGACAGTCCTCCATGAACTTCTTCAATAAGAATCCTTCCCACGGGCTGCAGTTCTTCACATGCTGCTCCAGCTGGGTCCCCCACAGGGTCATAGGTCCTGCCAGCAAACCTGCTTCAGCGTGGGCTGCCCACAGGTCACAGTCTCCTTTGGGCATCCACCTGCTCTGGCATGGGGCCCTCCATGGGCTGCAGGTGGATATCTGCTCCACCACAGACCTACCTCCCTGGACTGCAAGGGAATCTCTGCTCCATCACCTGGAGCCCCTCCTGCCCTCCTTCTGCACTGACCTGGGTGTCTGCAGAGCTGTTGCTCTCACGTACTCTCACTCCTTCCTCTCTTCCACTGGTGCAGGTTTACCCCACCTCCCCCCTTCTTAAGATGCTATCCCAGAGGCACTACCACCACTGCTGATGGGCTCAGCCTTGGCCAGCGGTGGGTCCATCTTGGAGCCAGCTGGCATTGGTTCCATTGGACATGGGGGAAACTTCTGGCATCTTCTTACAGAAGCCACCCCTGTAGCCCTGCCATGACAAAAACCTTGCCATGCAAACGCACTACACTTATTTTGAGATTTGGCAGAGCCTATCCTACTGGTTTTGTCATTACTTCTGTTGTCCTCTGTAAAGTTTTATGCCCAAAATTGGCTTCAGTAAGGCTTAGCATGCTCTTGATTATCCAGTGTTGGTTTCAGCCAGAGATACTGAGATACAAGCCTCCTGCTGGGCTAAAGAATCCTTCAACACACTCTGCTGGTTACATAAACTGGTTTGTGTTTGACCTATGCACATCTTTGGGGGGGAGGGAATCCGCCTTGGTTTAAAAATTGGCAAGGATGGAGTTGACTGTCAGTGTTAAAATTTTATTCCTGTGTCCTAATAGGAATGTGCCTAGCCTTGTCATCCAGCTTCTGGATCTAATTATTCTGGCCGGTAGACTGACAGACCCAATAGTATCCATTTTCTGGTTCTCCCATGAGAGTACTTCTAGAATATCATGAATTTGCCTTATAACTTTTCTGTTAGTAAAACAAATAAGTTGTCTGCTTTTGCACTAGGTCAGCCTTTCATCACTTTCACAGTTCTTTGAGTCCTTACTTGTGTTTCATTAACGTCTTTCTTGCAACATGGACATCAGCCTTAGAGGAACATGCTGGAGGCAGCTGCAGCAGTGCCAAATGCTAATCGGGGGGTAGGTCTACAAAGGGATTAGTGTGCTGCAGCGCTCAGCACAGAGACACAGACTCTACAGTGGAATACCCAGTCAGTCTCCCCTTGCAGTTCTGTGGGGAGTTTAATGCACAGCTATGGAATCTGTGACAGGGAGGAGGAAAAAAAAGAGTCCTGTGTTCCAGTCTCAGTTTATGAAAAAGTAACTTTGTGTGTACAGAGATCAATTTTATTTTATTTATTTTTTTATATATATATAATTTTAATCCTAACCCTTAAAAGGCACACGGTCTGGAATCTGGGATTCTGCCCACTTTTTCCAGGTGAGCATCGTACTGCCAAACAGAGGATGTTATTCTCTCTGCCTCGGGAGCGTGGTGGTTAGGACTGCTGCAAGAGAACACGGCTCTAGTTATGGCACTGAGGCACTTGGCTCAGGCGGCTTTCGCAACTTAACATCCCTTTCAGTTATTGCTGGAAGGGAAAGTATTTCCCTGCTATCCCTTGCTATAAACACATAACCCATTTCTTCCCAAACCAGAACAGATTCTCATCAGATACTTGTGTTTTCCCTGCTCTATTCAACTGCTCAACCATTCTGATCTCATAATGGGTTGATACTGTTGGCAGAGGTAATTTTGCTCTTATTTTGTTAAAAAGAGCTAACCAGAATAATTAAACAAACTATAATCTTCCATTTTTCTTTTTCCTTATGTTATATATGAGGAGTGTGTGCTTTGGGGTTTTTTTTGGTCTATTCTAGTATTTCAAAAAAAGTATTGCTGTTTTACTCTCTCAATGAGTAATTTTGTTGTTCTTGTCATCTTTTTCATCAGTTGTGGCTAAATGTTTTCCAAGCCTTGGCTAAATCACTATAAAATGCCATTCATGTTTTGGTTTTGGGGTTGGTTTTTTTTTTTTCTTTAAACTAGTGTTCCATACCTTTTGGGATTTTTTTTGGCAGTTCCTTGCAGCATTGTATAAAAGGGTCCCTTTTAGAGGCACAAAATTGTAACTGGGCAGCATGCATGTGTACGTGTGTGTATATATATATATTTATTACTCTGTTCAAGAATTCATATAGCAAACAGAAACAATTTGTAACAGCTTTTTGTAAGTAGTGTTTCGTCTTTGCTTTTGTTATCAGTTTCTTTCTGGTAGCCTGGATAAATCCTAAGATGATGATCTCTCCTGGTGGAAAAAAATGAATTGCTACATGAAAATGTTATTTTCAAGAACATTTGAATTGGGAAATTCCCAGACTACATCCACAAGATCTTGTGCATTTTCCATCAGCGAGGCAGAGGTCTCCTATTATGATATGGATTTTATTCTATGTGCTGTGGACAGCTAAAGATGAGGCTGCTACCTAATTCTTGTGTGATCTGCTGGTGTATATGCATAAACTAGCTTTAGAGTACCTCCAGATTGTGGTTTCTGATTGACTTCTGATTCACGAGCTTTTGGTATAATTTGTTTCAAGATCTGTAGTGACTAAGAAATTGGGAGTTTAATTTTTTTTAAATAAAGCCACCTTCCCTTTTTCAGCACACTGTTGGCTTGTTTGGTTTGGGTTTGTTTTTTTTTCCCCTGAATGGGCCATCATAGCCATTGATTTTTAACTGCACAATCAGGCAAAGTCTCCCTTCCTCCCATTTGAATCTCCAAACTTTCTTGCTACTAGTTTGAATCTCTAACCTTGCTGCTACTAGAGCCATTTTGTTCCTTTGTAGAGGGGGTTGGTGCTCCAGACGCCTCCTCTTGGGGTCTGATTCTGCAGGCTGCAATGGGACCTCGCCTATTCTTTGAAAATGCTGATAGATTTAATCTTACAGACACTCTTCAAAATTGGGTGGATAATTCTGATAGCATGTGGCAGGCCTTCCTCTTCTTGGCTACTCACAAGCCTGCTATTGGAGATCCAGTGGCTGGATCATTAGGTGTTTCAGCCCTCAGAGCACTTTCAGCAGGTATCGCCCGATGAGCAAACCCCCCTCTGGTACGGCTTGCCTTTGTTGTACTGATTCTTTGAGATTATCCCAGACTCTCAGCAGCCACAGGAGCCTTCTGGCTTACGTTGTGTGTCTTCTTCCACAGGTGGCATTTATACTCTTCTTTATCTTTTCTGGCGTAACTAGTGGTTTTGTACTGTGTGGGGTTTTTTTTATGAAGTTTAAAATCCAAGATCTGCCATGTATGTGTTTTCTGTCTGGAAAATTCATGTGTCTTGTACAGTGAAACCAGTTAACTTGATGTGATCTCTATTTGTCAAAAGTGCACTGCGTTTATACACATGTACACAACAAATATGTGCATTTATGTACAGCTGGCTGTACAGCTGGCTGCATAGACTGACACATGCAGCGCTCACACAGAGAACCAGTGGCCCCATCCTGCTGCCCACTCTGGCCAACCGGGATGAAGGTCTGTCAGTTGATATGGTGTATTGCATATATCAATGCATACATACCATAGATCCCTCAGTTGGGCTCAGGCACGCAGTCCACCCAGTAGATGCCCCTGGATCCCAGTCTCCCCAGCTGCTGGCACCTGGACATACAAGCCCCACTCCAGCTGTTGGTACTGCCCCCCTCGCTTGCGGCCATGCACACATACATGGACATCTCTCTGTCAGTCGCCCAGATCATGTCACTTACCAACCAGCTGGTCCAGCTTTATCACTGCTAGTGCTCACTTGCACACCTGCACTTGCTGCTGACAGGGCCCCCCTGTGGGCTGTGGCTGTAGCCCAGCTGCTGCACACCACACAGACCTGCACACACACATATTCACACAGACTGGAGAGTCCCTCACCGAGGAAAAGAGTTAGAAATTGAGTTTAATGAGAAGACAGGACAGACTGCACTGGTCAGACACAGGGCATGGCCAGGCCAGTGTAACAAGAAGTAAACCTCCTTTTTATCCCCTTCTCTCTCTTTTCCCCTCTATTTTGATGTCCCTCCCCAAATCACCACAGTCTTTCCCTACATTTGATTCCTGCCCTAAACATCCCATAATGTCTTCCATTGCCCTGTATCTATCACATGTCCATGCCCTTGGGCAGTCATCTCCCGTAGTCCAAGAGGTGATCTGGAGAGCTCTTCCTGATGACCCATGGGGATGGGCGTCGCACCTGGACATTGGGCCAAGACTCCCCTGGGACAGCCTGAAGAGGGGCCTGGGCAGGTTGTCCCTTCCTTGGGGTCCTTAATTTGGGTTCCTGCCCACCTTTCTTCCTCTTTTCCCCTCTGGGCTTGTGCAGGTGGGCTGATGGCTCCTGTGATGGGCCTGGGGGTAGCTCGGTGTTATTCAGGCTTCCCATCACCATTGTCTCTCTGTGCTCCTGTGTGTGTGTTTGTGTGCAGCTTTTGATCATTTAATCTAACAGAAATTACATGATTATTTCTGTCAAGATTCATGAGATCCCAGAGTCACAGGATGGTCAGGTTGGAAGGGACCTCTGGAAATCATATAGTCCAACCCCCTGCTGAAGCAGGTTCACCTAGAGCAGGCTGCACAGAATTGCATCTGGATCTCCAGAGAAGGAGTTTCCACAGCCTCTCTGGGCAGCCTGTTCCAGTGCTCTCTCACCCTCAAATCAAAGAAGCTCTTCCTCACATTCAGCTGGAACTCCCTGTGTGGCAGTTTGTGCCCGTTGCCCCTTGTCCTGTTGCTGGGCACCACTGAAAAGACCCTGGCCCCATCCTCTTGACACTTGTCCTTAAGATATTTGTATACATTGGTAAGATCCCCTCTCAGTCTTCTCTTCTCCAGGCTAAAGAGGCCCAGCTCCCGCAGCCTTTCCTCATCAGAGAGATGCTCCAGTCCTCTCATCGTCTTTGTAGCCCTTGATGATGCTTAACATGTGTTTTGCAATTTGTACTTAACAGAAATCTCTAAAAGAACATACCATATCAAAATTACAAATATTTCCGTAGATCTAGTTAGCTTTTTCAGAATTAATAGTTTTTCTTATGTTTCTATGTCTCATCAGCTCCTAGAAAAATATGAAATTGACAGTATCAGATGATGGGCTAGATTTTTAAACGCAGGCAACTTTGGTATGGCATCTATAATATACATTTAGATGTTCTAATCAACGGGCAGCATATAGGCGTATACCTTTTGTTTAGAGCACTGATTTAAACTCGTAACAGCAAAATAAAATTAAAAAGCTTCAGTATTCACTGGCTAATAAAAGAAGAAAATTTACAGCTCTAGGGCTCAGAAACAGAATAGGAGTTGGTTTATGCTGTTATCATGCAGTAAAAGAAAAAATCATGTTTATTTAAAAAAAAAAAAACAACTGGGAAAAAAAGACCATGTCTTTAAGTACAATCATTGTTGTATAACCCCTGGGCTGTATAGCTACACAGTGAAAGCTTAAAGCACTCAGGAATTTTAGTAGTGTGAATGGCTAAAAGCTGTTGCTGTAGGTTGAGTGTACCCTTCTCCCTTGAATACCTCTTTTTGAAGGAGATGGGGAACTTCCGAAGGGTAATGCGGCTTATACAACTCTTGCTTTCTCCCACACAGTTAAATGGAATGAGTTGCTGTTGTCCCTGCTGAAGGGGTGGAGGGCAGTGACTGCTATTGAAGGAGGGAGGCTATTTCTTTTGGCAGCAGCTATTGATGTCCCATCCCTCACCCCTTTCTCCCTTTGTGCTCCCCACCCGGGCAGCAGTCTGGCTCACTGCAGTGTGCAGCAGCTGCAAACCTGTTTTGACAGAGGAAAGCTGTGTCCTGCATGACACAATACAGTAGGCATATTTTTTTATTATTACATATGTTTCTTTACTCCTGATTTTGTTCATAAATCTGGGCAGATATTGAAATACCATCTACTATGTTTTTTTTAACTAATTTTTACAATCTGCAGGTATACTTTGTGTTTCACTCATTCTTTAAGACAATCTGTACAGTTTGGATATGCTTATGAAGAGCGCATTTGCCACCAAGAGTATAGATATGTAGGAGATTGCATAAGTGCATTTCATAATACTTAAGCATTAACAGAGAGAATGTGAACATCTTCCAGAAAGTCCTTAAGGCTGTAAAGAGAAGACCCGCAATACTTAATGTGGTACAAATCAGCAAAGTCTGAGAATTGCATGCTATGGTGAAGTGAAAGCATGTGTGCAGGCAGCAATGTGGGCTTTCAAAGGCAGCATTTACCCTCAGCCCAAAATCAGCATCTAAGAAATGTATAGAAAATCGTTCTGATGAGATGTGTAGGAAATAATCAAAGCACAGAAGACAAGTAAGAAATACATCCTTTGTTTAAAATCATTGAAATACCTCCAGTTAGCATTGATTCTTAACCTTTACTGAAAGGATCAGATTGCCTTTTGTGACCACTCCATTTAGTATTTTTATCAGCAATGAAATTAATTTGTATATTTATCAGTCTTACACTACTTCAGCTTACATTTCTTATCCTAAAAATGAATTTTTTTAGCAGTTTTAGTTTTCCAAAATACATATCTATTTGATTAACAAATCCAGCCTTTTATTAATGAAGTTATAACATGTCTATGTTAGAATGCTCAATCCTAAGGCTGCTGTATGTCCAGAAATGTAAAATAGTTAAACAGCTGGCTGGAAATTCCAGGGCTTCTAAGCTGGAACAGAAAGCAGCATGCTGTACTGGCTGTGCCTTCCTCTCATGCATAACATTGCTGAACCAGCAACTAAACTTTCACCGTACAGAATACCTTTTGCAAGGGAGTTGTATTCCATATCCTTTTAAGGATGACCTTAATGTAAATAACTTACTAGGGAAAGGCTAAATCTATGCATTCAGAATTTTGTAATACGGTCCTTCCAGGTAATTTTTCTAGAGTAAAGAACCTTTAATTTCCTTCAGTTGAGTTAGTTTTGCTGTTTTCTTCCCATTTTCACAGACATTGCCTGGTCTTTTCAGTTACATAGTACCTTTACAGCTTGGTATTTGTGAAATTTATTGTGAATTGCTTCTCATTGCAGCTGAAGCATAAAATTCATGGCAAGATACTCACTGTAGACACGACTCTTTGTCATTTTATGTACTTGTACAGGTATCATCTATCCCTACATGTTATTTTCAAGAATTCAGTAGAAGAAAAATGCCTTTGACTATCAAGATGTGGATACATTTCCCCATCCTGTCAGCCACTCAGTGCAGTATAAAATAAGAGGGAGCAGGAATCCAAACACGTTTTGTTGTGTAGAGAAGCTTTTGGTGAGTCTGGTGAACTGGTGAATCCAGTTGAGATACCCCCCTTCCAAAATTACTGACTTCCCAAAGCTGCAGTGGTTCAAGCCCCCATCTGTTCAGACATGCCTGCAATAGGATGTGATCTTTTTATTTGTCCTCTGCTATGCCCAAATGCTAAGATGCTCATCAGGTAGGAGAAGTCATTCCTTTTGCAGTCACTTTCTAAAATTTACACTCTTGTGCATTCCTGCCAGTGCTCGCTCACACAAGTGCTTGGATAGCCCTCCTTTCCCTCAGCCCACTTCTACCGTATATTAGTCCTTGGTGTGTTTCAGTAAAGCGCTGGCTGCAGAGCTGCCTGGCTTTTAATTACTAACTACAGCCTCCAAGTGCCAATGTTGTAGGCACTGTGGAAGCATGTGATGGAATTGTTTAATGCTCCCAAAAAAGCAAGTGGAGGCCAGAAGCAAATGAGGTAGCACAGACTTCTGCCACAGATTTATTTTTTTTCTTGGCAGCTACAGCTACACTGCTGGTAGAAGGGGAGCTGTTCTCTCTGGCACTGGAGCTGGGTGGCACAGCCCTTGTTCACCTGTCTAAACTCCAGACCCTTCTTTCTTCCCCAAACTGGGCAGCCAAGCGTCAGCTGTCTCTGAATAATTCCTGATGTGTTCTGGCCCCCAAGATGTGTCAGGGCTCTGGGAAAATGTCGGTTGGCCCAGATTAAAACAGTGCTAGTGAGCAAGATAACAGCTGTACAGCAGTGATGATCATGGAGCTCAAAACTTTCTTCCAGTCTCGTTTGGTTTACCAGTGGAGACACAGCTGGAGAACATCATCTGCAAACCCTGAAGTAATTCTTAATTCTTCCCAGGGATTGCACCTTTGGTTATTACACAGCATATTCTTTCCCTTCTTGGGGTATATCTGTCACTGCACAGCCAGGGAATGACATCAGTATTTATTCTGTGTGAGACTGAGAAGGAATCATGTCTCTCACATGCCTCTCACTAGTTATGTATAAGAAATCATGTTTATCTGCTGTCAGTTTAGACACGTTCTGGATATACTAAAGACTACATGCTGCACATTTGCTGCAGAGGTCACCCGCATGGACTCTGATAGCTCTATCAGTTTCTAAATGGGACGGTATTAGTTACAGCTGGTGTTTGGCTCCTCCACTGTTACTGGTTTTCTTCCATATGTTTTAACTTGGATAGCAGTAGCCTGAAAACAGACAAAGTTTCTTAATCTGTTTGCAGTTTTATTTTCTTTGTCCCTTTGAGGATGTATTTTCTCATAGATGTATAGCAGCTTATCAGCTCAGAAGGTACAAGAACACAGCCTGAAGTAAGCAAGCTGGTTTTGCACCGAGCTAGCTCAGGTCCGTGGGCTTTGGGAGTTCAAGCTGCATGGAAGTACTTATGCTGCTCTGGAAACACAGAGCTATGCAGAGAGTTTTTTCTGAACCTGAACCTTAGCCCAGCTCCCATGCCTTCGGATATACAATTGCAGAGTTAATCCATAGCTCTGTACACTGTTTTAACAAATAATTTAGACTTACCAATATCAAAACAGTAGAGGTCTCTGGAATATTTGACTGCTTATAGATGCACAGAACTGACTGATAGTTGGTTAGTAATTGAGGCCTCAGCAGGTCAAGAAACAAACACGTGAGCAAAATCACCCTAAATGATCCCAGCAAATGTTCATTCTCAGTGCTGAACAAGGAAGCAGGTGCCCTCCACATCCTTAGCAACCTGACCCAAAGGAAATTTTCTCATTGATTCCTAGGCAAGAATAATTGGCTCCATTGATCCTATAAGTGGGAAGACTTCCATGCATGCAGAAGACTAGCTATTCAGCATCCCAGTGCCTATCCTTCCTACAGTTGTTGCTTGTATCTGCTACTTCAGAAGAGGATGAAAAGAACTTAAAAGTTCATCTGGCCAGTTTTAAACTGGGGTAAATTGTTTCAGCCAGTTCCCATGCAAATGAGTAGCTCAAGCTTTGAAGCGTGAGATTTTGAGTTCCTCAACACAGATCACTCTTGTCTTCTAGAAACCAAAACTGAGATTTGCTCTGTTTGTGTAAAAGATTTCGAAGGCCCACCTTTGAATAATCTTTCTCTTGAATGCCGTCTCCCTCAGTATGGTCTTAGTTCAGCAACAGCTCTATCACAGCAACATTTTTTCAGGCTAAACACAGTAGAATTTGCCTGTCCTATTTACTAGCATTATTTGCTGCCAGTTGTCCCAAGACTCATAGAGAAAGGTCTTGCCCAAATTTTTTGCAGGCAGGAAGAGATGGTGTCCTGCTGAGCTTTTACTCACATACATACTTCTAGTGAAACTGGATTAGTCAAGGAGGTTTGCAGCAGCTTGTGTGAGAGAGCTTCACGCTCTGAATGCAAATATGAGGTGTACAATAATCCTGTTTCCTCTAGTACGTAGGTGGTGAGATGGAGTTTCAGCTTTTGCCGGAGGTCTCTTTGGGTTTTGCTGATGGTCTCTAAATGCTGACTGTTGCTGACATTTGCATACACACACGTGAATGCACGCTCTCTTTCTGAGAGAGATGATTTGGATGCTCACACACTGCTTGGCCTGTGGAAAGAGTCATTAAAATTTGGCCTGTGGAAAGAACAGCTCATAGTGACAATGATAAATGCTCCCAGGCTGTCTGCCTGCTCCAGTTGACTCGCCAGTGGGCAGGAACAGAGAGAGGAGATGGTGTGCTCCCCCTGTGACACCTGGAGAGCCTCTTGCTGTAGAGACGGAGTCCTCTGAGCCCAAGTGGGCAGTGAAGTGGTGGCATTTCAACTGCAGTTCTTTTGTGCTAACATGCTATTTAGGTCCACTCATTTATCACATTTAATTAAATTTGTAACATCAAATCCACTTAGATTGGTTAAGGCCCTTAGGGCTTGTCTTGGATTCTGCTTGCCCTCCCCCTTTTTGGTAAAATAAGCATGGGGTAACACTTTGAAAGTCTTAAAAGAGCAGAAATGGTCACGATGTAGAAAAAGAACATGCAGCAAAAAGGACAGAGGGAACAAGAAGAAACAGATGGAAATTCTCTGTGCAAAAATGGTGATAAAAGCATAAATGCTAGTAAGTAAGAGGAGTGGAATGCTGAAAACTTAAAATGTGGATAAAAAGGCACCTTTGATAATGCTCTGCATTATTTGGTCTAAAATTTTATTTCATTTGCTGTTCAGTCATCAGTGATGATACTTTTTTTGTGTGCTATCCAGCATTTTAAACAGTTAATGTTTTTATTGGGTTTTTGGCTAACTTTCTCACCTCGGTTCAGTTTATTGATGCTGCACTGATGACCCCTGAATGCAGAGATGATTCTCTTTCTACTGTTATCGGTATTGACCAAGTCACTTCACAGTCTCTTGTACATGCTACACACGTAGTCCCCTAAACCATTATCTAGTTATTTTCTCTCTGCTATACAATTTCAGCTTCCATTGAGCTGCATTAGCTAAAAATATTCGTGAGTCAAATCCTGGGGTTGCACATGGGCAGAGCTGGCCTGCCCAGGACAGCAAGCAGCAACCTTTGTAAACATGTTCTGGATCCTCCCTGGATCTGCTTGTGTCAACAGTCCTGGGCTTTGTCAGTAACCTTTAAGCCCCTGCTTAGTTAGAGCAGAGTGCAAATAGAGATCCTGCTTTGTGACACCCCTTTCCTCAGCGGAGTCAGTGTTAAACCCAGCTCTGCATTTGAATTGCCTGATGCAGGGCTTGGATGCAAGACTGATGCTGCAGAGTCTCCAGTGGCAAAGCTCTGCTGATGGGAGGAGACCAGAAGGTGTGCTGGAAAGCCATGTTCAGGCCTGCTGGATCAGCCCCAGCAGTGACTCCAGTTCTCCTCACACTACTACTGGACTAAAACCATGGCAGCTGCACCCAGCCAGTCCTCTCTGGAAAAAAACATACCTCTGCTTTCACAAGAGCTTTGGATACTTCCCTTGTCACAGCCTTCTGCTGATGTCCATGGCTGTACTCTCCAGACTCCACCGACTCTTCTCAGATTAGATCAGCTGGATAGACTCTTAGGTCTATGTTACTTAAAAGCTAATCTGCAAAAATATTAAGGAGCAGGGAAACAATGTCAGAGGAACCCCCAGTAACCCAATTGGAGCAAATAGGACACCCTGGCCCAGCTCCTCACTGGGCTGTCACAGGACAGCCCTTAGCTCCAGTGTCTAGGTGTGACAACCGTCAACCAGGTGGGTCAGTGGGGAATGGTTCC
Source organism: Falco cherrug (assembly GCF_023634085.1). Lineage (NCBI taxonomy): Eukaryota > Metazoa > Chordata > Aves > Falconiformes > Falconidae > Falco > Falco cherrug. The sequence goes on from NC_073699.1 coordinate 82,790,467, forward strand.
CCAGCTCACCCTGTGGATGGAGGGGGTTGCTACCAGCAGGCTGTGAGTCTCATTATGGGATGCGGGGTAAAGGATTTTTGAATTGCCCAAGACTTACTGCGGGATGTTTAGGGGAGGAACTAATGCTGAAGGAAGGGAGGGATCATAGTGGTCTAGGCGAGGAACAAGTGTGGGAAAATAGAGAGGTAAGGCAATAAAAGGGTTTGATTGTATGTTAACAGGCTGCTGCTCAGTACAGCTACCTGGCCATGCCCTGTGCCTGGCCCATGCTGTCTGTCCTGTCATCTTCTCAGCCTCCATTTCTAACTAGATGAAGGGACAATGTATTCAGTGTGCACGTGCATGTACGTATATGTGTGGGGAGAGACCATGGAACTGAGACCTGGGGTCATGGGATCCCCAGTGTCTGGGGTGGATCAGCTGGAGAGTCTAGAGGGGGTCTAAGTATCAGCTACAGGACAAGGAGCCATGGGTCAGAGAGAACTGAGGGCAGGGGTAGCTGGAGAGACTGTGTATTTTGTGGTTGCGTATCTCAGCATGTGTGACTGCTGGTCAGGCCAGACTTGCTGGTGAGTGGAGATGAGGCAGGCTGTATGCCTTGGTCAGATACTGGAGAGGCTAGAGGCTGTGTGGCTTGGCTACTGGAGAAAGCAGGGAATCCAAGCTGGACCAGAGAGAGACTTGTTTGTGGGTGGGTGATCCCGGGCCGGCTACTCAACAGACTGGGTATTTATGGCCAGTTACTGCAGGGACACATAATGTATCTATGGATGTGTTTTGTGCTAAATTGCTTTCATCCTGTCAGCCAGAGAGGGGAGCAGGATCAGGATGTTGGTGCAGCTTGTGTTTGCCCGAGTGCTGTGTTTTCAGTCTGTGTTGATCTGTGTGACTGGCTATGGATGTATGGATATATCATTGTATGTATGTGTGCCCCTCTGCCTCACAACTGAATGGATGTGGTGATGTGGTGCTGCAGCAGCTTCACCTCTGTCAGACTACCACATTCAGCAACCTCCAACATAATCCAGACCCATCTATTTTCAAATATCTATCCATATATTTTTAAACAGCATTATGGATTTTGTGTAGGAAGTGGTTTTCTTGGTGATCATGTTGAACATTTAATTTTATTGTCTTTACAAAAGAATGATTTAGAGGTCTTGCACTCTCTTTTGGTCACTCTTAACAAAATGAGGTCACCAAATTATTTTCTGCCTAAATAAATCAGTATAACCACATATGCTATGTAAATAAAACCACATACTTCTTGAAGGTTGGTGTGGTTGTGGTCATTTTACGTGTGCAAAGATCTTCGGAGAAGGCACTCTGCTGTTTGGCATTACTTGAGGTGACATGTGCTCACATAACATGGGGACAGCTTGCTCTCTGGGCATCCCTTTTGTCTACGTTCACATGTGGGATGTGCTAAGCCCTGAATCCATAAGCCATGGTCATCGTAAGAAACTTAAAACTTTCATATCTCCTTCTGGGAGTTGTAGGCATATGTATTACTACATGACGAGGTAATTAATTTGTCACTATACATTCACTGATCAATGTCAGACTTCCAGGGAACCACAACAGAGTTTAAAAGGAATGAGAATGACTGTGAAAATGCTACTCCGTAATTACTGGACTGATACAGTACCTGACAGCGAAGGGCTGCTGCAGGCAGTCCTTGTGGGGGTGCAGAGAGAAGGGGCTGTGTATGTTGAGGAAAAGGCTTCTTATGCAGACTGCCAGAGCAGACAGTGCAGTCCCTAGGGAGGCACTGAGCATCCATTCAAGTGGTGGTGTACATTTTTCTTTTTTCGATTCACAAACGCTGAAACAAATGTAAGGATAAAGAGCAGAGCTGACCCCAGAGTGTTAGAGTCAAGCCAGAGAGGTGGTTAAATTTTATTTTTTTTTTTTTTGAGAAACAGATTGCATTAATAAAGCTTCTGAAAGGGATCTACAGTAATGACTGCTTTTTCCACCCTTAAAATGGCTGACACAGTTCCTTCCATTCTCATTAGGAATTGTAGTACCTGTTTGTTAGTTTGTGAAAACAGTACCAGGAGGATAGTGGTGTCCAGATTCTCATTAATGCTAGTTGCAATTTGGATGATTTGGTGTGAGGTGTAATGGGGTGTCTTAGAGAACTGAGGAGCTAAGAGGTAAAGCAAGAGTTGGAAAATCCATGGCTGTCTGCCCTTGCACTTAACTGCTTCAGGGTGATGCTCCACTGTATCTGCAATGCTCTTTTGCAGTTGAAGTGTATGCAGTTAAATTGACTTCTTTTGCACTATGGAAAGAAGAATAAATCCTCCCTTTGTAAAATACTAGGACTGTGGGCCTTCATGTTGATAGCTCTTAAAGTGGCACCCTTCAGTTCATATTGACTATAAACTTAACAAAAGTTAGAAGTCTGCCATTTTATTCTAGCTTTCTGAATTCAAAGTTTTCCTTGTAAACTGCTGAAAGTTTTCTCCCATTATTTATTTCTTCTTCCTACTTCCTTGGCACCCTGGTTTGTAATTTTTGTGTATTTCTTATTTCCTGTTTCTTTACAAACCTGTTTCTCACTACTTTTTCTGGTCTAGCTGGGCCTTTTTAAAATTTTAATTTAGGTTTGCTTTTTTTTTTTTTTTTTAAATCCTTCAGTATACCATATCTTGCTTAACAGCATCTGGTGACAAAGTGTTCGGCAGCTTAACTGCACTGGAAGAACCATGTTTTGCTTGTTTCAAGTCTGTGATCTGAGTCCCCCAAATTCTTACGCTGGAAAAGGCTGAACAGTTGATCTCAGTTCACCCTCTCCAGGCCTTTTTTTGATTTTATAAACTCCTGTCACACCACCCCTATCATCTTTTTCCCAGGCTGAAGAATTGGAAATTAATTTTCTTTCGTTGTTTAGAAGCCATTTGATACCTTTGAGCTTGTTTCTTGCCTTTCTCTGATCTGAAGGTTTTCACTTACACAATGTGAAAGCACAGTCTGAAAGACAGAAAAACCATTAATGCTTCATAGCATGCTTGTTTAGTAAGGAAGTGGGTCATTGTAAATTCTGAAAACCCTGAATAAAAAGAAGGAAAATGATGAGCCTGATCCTCAAGGCAAGCAAAAATTAGCTGAAATATTACTAGTGAAGGAAATTAAAAATCTGTGACCTTACCCATGCAATTTTGAAGTGGACTTAGAATATTTTGCTTAACAAAATGCACATGATTTTGTGATTTGTGAAGGAGGCTCAGAAGAATTGTTATGCATTTATCAGAGTGAAGTAAGAGAAATAAATATGTTCGCCTTTCATGTCAGAAGTTAAAATGTTGAGGTCTGCTAATACTTAAAAATAATTTGAAAGGAAAAAAGAATGACTATGATAATACTGCATTATGCTAAAACCTGAGCAGTTAGGATTGATTCTACAGGGCTGTTGCTTATTGTTTAGGTTTGATTAGTATTAGTATTAGTATTAGGCAAATTTAAGGGTTAGGAAGCTGAATCTTTAAAAAAAAAATAATGCTTCTATACCCTTATTACTTGGGATATGGGACGTGAAACTCCATACTTAGGAGCAGGCAAAGAATACTTCCTAGACTAGGAGGAATAATTTGATATTTCTGCTTTTTCTAAGACAACTGTATTCCTCTTTAAAAAAAACATATCCACTAGAATGACATATAAATGGGCATGAATTCAAAAAAAGAAAAATTACGGAGTGTCTGAATGATAATGCAATTACTGTCTCATTAACTGGATGCCAAAAGAAGGCAATGATAATTATGTAGCTGCTGATAAGAGAATTTTCAGAATGCATTATGGATGTTGTGCCTCATTCTGACAAAGTCAGTTCACAAAAGAGCAATAAGCAGTGTCTCAAAGGGGTATTATGTTTCAGATACTAGAGTCTTTCCTTAACAAGCGTCCAAGACATGGATCACAGTAGAACTGCAGCATGTATGGCTTGAACCTCGTACATATTTCCTTGAACTCAGGCTTGCAGATCTGTTCATATTATGAATACAGATAGTTCACAGTATTTCTTGGGTAAAATTCATGGTATGCTCTGTGATATTCAACAGTTCAGCAGTGATAAAATGTTTCCCATTATATGAGGTCTTGACAGTATTATTGTATGTACATGTGTATATATATAAAACATGCAAAAAGATATATTTATATATATAATATAGATAAATAACTATTTTTTCTGCCCTTCCTACAGATGTAATTTTAGTAGCAAATCAAAAGCTCTGAACTATACTGTTGTGTTTCAGCTGTGGTTAGCAAGGTTTTTTGGTTAGGTTTGTGTCTGAGGTAACTTCCATTTTAGTTCAGTAAGTCATGCTGGAATTAAGCGCATCTGAATATCACAGGACCTTTTTAGAAGTATGAACTTAAGTATAGGATTCTCATTGTGGTTTGTTCATCAACATCATGCACATTGCCATGAGGTAAGAAACAGACCATCATGTTTGATTACTCCTAGCTTAAAACACAGACCATATGATGAATGCAATGTTGCTTCATAGTAAGACTATCTGGAGGGGCAGGATAGGCTTAGATGAGCAAGTCATGTATATACTCAAACATAGGTTGAGAGTGTTGATACTCAGTTTTCTTTTACTGCCATTTACAGCATTTTAGGGTGGGGGAGACAGCAGAGGGAAAGGATAATGCTAAATCCTAGTGTATAGGGAGAAGTAATCACTTCTCTTTAAAACCCTAGTTATTTTTAATATTTGGTAAGTCTCCTGCACTCTTACATTTACCTAAGTAAGGTTTTGGAAAGAGAACAGCAAGTATGATTAATACTGTATTGTGGCAGCCAGCTTTGCCTGTTCTGTGGTTTTGGCTGGTTTTGTTTTCCCCTTTCCTTATACTGTTGTAGAGAATCAAATTACAAGACAGTCAACAGAAGGGAATTCTGTTCAACTTTTTAAGAAGTTTGTTGAGCTGCATAAAAAAAAATAAATATCCAAAGCTGTGTTCAGTTGCATAACTATTTTAAACTTCTGTGTTTTCTAAAGATAGAGCAGCAATAACATTTCATCAGTGCCAAAGTGCCACGGTACGTTGCTTTGGGATTCAGAAGAGCTGACCTGTGTCTCAGACCTTGTCTCTTGAAGTCCTGTTGATTTATTTGAAGTCCTTTGAAGTATCATCTTTCTGCTACCTGCCTCCATTTCTTCCATTTCCTTTTTGTTTAAATGAGGATTTTAATATTTGCTTTCATACAGTTTGACCTCAAACATGCTATATAATATTTTTAACATGCTATAATGTTTTATTTTGGGGAAATTATTGCCAAGGAAAAGCTCAGGTCTAGAGTGGAAAAGAACACCTTTTATTTGGCCATATGCTTGTTTGTCTACTATCAACAGATCTGATGAATATCATTATTTGGTATTATTTTAAGATTTTTCATATGGTACATAAAAAAACATCCTGCTTTCTTAAAGTTTTCTAAAGATCAATATAACTTAATGGGTTTCCTTTTTGTGATTTTGTTTGTTGTCTCCTTCTGCACTATGGGGAATTTAATTACTTTTCACCTGGAAAAGGAGGTGCATTGTGTCATCAGTATGAGCCTGGAAATTATTATAAAACTTACTTATCCAGGACCAGAAGCTGCCTTAGGGTCTAAAGTCTGCTGGTCAAGCAGACATAAAGGCTGATTTATAGATTACAAACCCAGAAGGAGCTGTGAGGATCATCTGGTGTCACGGGTTACAGTCTTGTATAGCTCAACTGCATCAGTTCTCATTTGCACTCCAGCAGTGGCTCCCCCACCCTGAACCTTGACCTACTGTGGGCCACCATCCATCTTTGGTTTCGAACTTCTAGTTTAAAATACTATAAGATCTGGTTGCACAGACTAGCTCTGACCATCTTACTGTAACTTCGCAAGACGACCGTAACAAATGGAGAATATAGTTTAGTAGCCCTTTTGCCACGGCTGTGAAAACAAGGAGCTCCCACACAAAACGACCTAGGAGGTCTGGCTTGTAGTCACTGAGGCTGGGCTGGATTGATGAGCAGACCAGCCAGCGGTGGGTCTTGGAAAACCTGTGCGAGGCTGGGGCTTTCCTGCCAGGTGAGCTGCACCTCAGCAGCCTTAATTTTGACAGGAGGATTTGCTCCAGTCATTTAAGGGCAGGACATGGGCTCCAGATGGTTAGGACTGCTTCATGAGATGCATGCAGACTCAGAGAGGGGGAAATGATTGGCAGAAGGAAACAGGGTAAGATGAGTTGGAATAAAACAGTCTCCCGAGTTGCTCACTGTCAGACGTGACTGAAGTGCAAATAGGCTATTTCAATGTAAATGAACTGTGACCAAATTTTCAAATATATTTGTGTGCCTAAAAGCCACTTATGAATATTTTATAAAGTGCTTTGTTTTCCATATGTGTTAGGTACAGATTTCCTGCTTGCCTTGCAGTGAACTGCAAAGTTTTAGGGGCTAGTGCTTCTAGAGTGGGACACACGACCATCAGGTTGCAGTGCTGAGTTGGCCTTTTGGTCTGAAGCCTGACACAATGAGAGGCTATTTGGGCTCTGAATAGACTTACATAGAAATGATTGATAACCGGGGGGAAAAATGAGTAAGACAGCATCTTAGGAAGCCACCTGCAGGTGTTGCTTGGATCAATGTTATGTTCTTCACCTGACAATTCTTATAAAGGTTTCTGCCCCCCCACACACACGTGTGGACACCCACCCCAGCCCTGCAGTAAGTGTTGATGGAGATTGCCTTTGACGCCCTTTGAAGCAGCACAAAAAGAAGAAAAGCAAAATCTGTTTCTGCTTGTCTGTCATGGAACTTCAGAAGAGCTTTTCTGTATCCACTTTGACACTGCTATACCTGCACTTTAAAATCCAGATTGATTTCTTTCTCTTAACATAGAGGAAACTTGATTCTATCTTGTGAATGGATTTTTCTGTCAGAATTAAGGCTTGGAGATGTTTGCTGTGGTCTAGGTCATGCTGACCTTAATTAAAGACCAAATCACCATGTGTCAGGTAACGTCACACGCTATCTTGATAGTCCCCTGCTGCAGTAGTTCCTTAAAAAACTAGCAACTGGGCAAAGCTAAAAGACATGTAGTTAACTTGTTTCCAAAACATCTTTATTCAAATGTGATTTAAATTTCCTCAATTATGGAAACATTTCCCATGATACGATAGAAGTTCCTGTAACTACTGTAAACATGCTAGATGGGAGACAAACCTGGAGTATTTAATTTGTTTGTTTATTTTTAACAGCAATAACAGGCAGGTCTCGTCTAAAAATCAGCACATGAAACTTAGTCATTTGCAACCTACTTTCCCTTCTGTGGTTTTTTTTTTCCCCTGCAGTTCCTGTATTACATGGTATTTTGTGCAGCCTGCAATTTCTTCCTTGCCTGGGGTCCCACTCCGGCGTGTGATCTGGGCAGGGTGCCTGGGGCTCACAGGACAGGGGAGGGGAAGCTGCTGTGCAGTTACAGCAGAAGAAAGGGTGCTGTCCTTGCTGGGCACCACCTTCTCCAGCTCCCTTACCCTGCCAACTAGAGGCACCGCTACGCCCTGTCACATGACGTGTCATTGACAAGGTTCTGTAGTTTGCTGATTTTATTCTGCTATTCCTGTTGTGTATTTAAGGTCATTAATTTTCTTTTAAAAATGAGGACCAGTGGAGAAAAAGGATTGTTTGATGGGGGGTAGGATGTAGTATTTTTGATATTTTGAATATCAAGCTATTAAAACAAGCTGACAATATCAAATGTGTAGAGAGAAGAATGATTTACATACCACAGAGTATTACTTTTGGAAGACATTTAGAATCCAGGATTTATCTTACAGCCATGTCTATAACTGTAAGGCATTTTCTTAAACGTGTCTATGACAGTCTTAGTTTTTTTATAACCACCTTGCTCAGCATCATGTTTCAATCAGAATCTTTAAGGCAGTTGGTTTGCTTTCAATATTTCCCCCAAGTATGAGCAATACAGAAGCTAATATAATGTGTGACATAATTTCTGTATTTAAAATTTTCTTACATTTTCTTCTACTGTGAGAGAATTTCTCAACAATCCTAACAAGTTTTTTCACTGTCTTTGTTTTCTCTCTTTTGTTGTTGTACTATCTTTGTAGTCCCATTGTACTTTAGTCCTCAATTTTCTATCTGATGCTAGTCTCTGGTTGTGGTAGGAGACTAATCTTTTCTTTCATCCATAATAGAAATTTTCAAGGGACTTCTAACTACTCTGCTATAGTTTGTTTATTTTTAGATGTGTTTTTAACAATACGGAATTAAAATGCGTTCAGTTGTGAGGTGGATTATTAATATTATTATTTTTTTAATTTTGTTTTAATTGACTGGTGATTGTTTAGATTTATCCATTGAGCATTTTCAAACTGACTATAAGCATGTTACTTGTGATGAGCTCTGTATTGAATATTAAATTAATGTTGAAAGACTGGTAGAAGATCATTTAAATACCAGATTAACATTGCCTACAATGTAAAATAGCAGAAAAGCATACAAAGGACTTATGAAAGAATAGACTGCTGAATAAAAGTTCATTAAACCCAGCTAGATCTTTTTTGCATTGCTTTTAACATCAATTTTAATTTGCTTTTAATGTATAGTCATTAAATATATTAATGAACTGTTCTAACTCTGTTTTTATTTCTTATTAGTTTAATTCCTGCTCTCTTTGTTTGATTATTCTTTCATTACTGTAACTTTTTTTTAAAGAAAAGTATCTTATTTTAAGCTCTATTAATTTAATCTTTTATTGAACACATATAGCAATTGTTCACTAACAAGAAATATTGAAAAAAGCCCTAGTAAAACTTGCAGTATTTTAAAAGCATGGAGGAACTTAGTATGTCTTTTTCAGGTAGATTTGACTATGGATTTTTAAAATCTGAATAGAACAATATTTGGCCCCCTCTCTTCCGATACTTAATAGGTGTGTGCTCATCACAAACACTGATGGTGTCATTACCCTGCAGCTAAAACTGCTCTTGGAATGTAGCTAGTATAGTAGCTCTCTTTAAAACATACCTGAAATCCCTTCTTTTTACCCATTGAATGCCTGGCTTATCTGTAAAGAAAGCAAACCGTAAAGGTACTTCATTTAGTAGCAATACAGCTTTGATACTGTGTGTAAACAAAGAGAATTGTACTCCAAATTTAATTTCCAAAGTCTTATAGTTATTTTTATAAGGTGGGAAGGTAGCACAAGGTTGAAGCAACCTGTATGGGAAAAGTGACTGCATGGTGTCTACATATATACTTCAAATGCTGCCTCAGTTCTGCTTCCATTTAGAATACAACAATTAGTCTTTTTTACCTTCAAAAAATTCTGGATATAAACACTTTAAAGATTATGACCTTTCAGGGATTACAGTGAAAACAAGAGAAAAGTAATGTTGTAGACTTTTGTGGCATTTTGCATTACTCTATAAAAGATCCTTTTGAGCTTTAAGTACAGGAAGTTCCAAGGAAAAAACACTTAACTTTGTAGCATTTGAGCCTGGTACCTTTCGAACATACTGGGCACAGAAGCACTACACCTGTTCTGTTGGATCGCTACTTCTGGTGGGTAAGAGGAGTGAAAATACAGAGGCCAGTTTTGATCTTCTCTTGTTGCTCAGTTCAGTTTTGCTGTCCAGCAATGAGAGCACATGGTATGGCACAAACCTGAAAGGGTGCCATTTGCCCAGCTGTACTTCTGTAGAAAGTGGCTGATACATTGGATCTGTAGGTTCTCATTAGCCTGGCATGGTGCATTATTATGTCCTCGCTGTTACTGCAGTTGACATGTGCATGAGAGGCTGTATCTAAAGTTCTTTGGTCTAAGGTGCTGCAAGGTGCCATCAGCCTGTGGGCAGCTGGGTGAGATACCCTGCACGCTCGCTGTGGAACAGCTTGCTCCAGCTGAAGGGGAGCCTGGTCACCAACCACGCTGGTTTAGAGAAGACAGGGACCAGGAAAAACAGCCTTACTAAGCCTAAGCAAACCTCTGTCTAGTTATCCTGTCACCAGCATGGTGGTGGAATGGCTAGGGAAAAATAAATATAAATTAACAATGTAAGAATATTATAATCATTTCCAAGCCTACTCCCCCAGCTCCCAGCAGTTCCTAAAGTGAGAGGTGGTGTCTTTGTATTTAATAAAACTTGATCAAATATTCTTCGGTAAGTTTTCCAGTTGTCTTAAGGTTAATATAAACTTTAGCTTCCTCAGCATCACATGCCAAGAAACTGCACATTTTGTCTGTCCTATATGCCTGTTGCATCAATGTCCTCTAGACTTTTTACTGTGAGACCAGTGAACACTTAGTCTCTGTGCACTCTGTACTTTGTCCATCCAGGAGTGTGTCGATCTTCATAATGTTCCCACAATGTTGTTCTTTTTCCAAACTGAAAGGTATTCCTCATGGTTCTTCTCTCCACCTTTTTTTTTTTTTTTTTTTCCTTTTCTTGTTTTACCCCTTTTGAGAGGGGTAGACCACCATCGTGTGTTAATACTCGAGGTATGGTCATGCTATACTTTTACATGGGGGCATATTTGGTTGATTGCTACCAGCTACATAAAGCATGTCCAAGCCTGGGGAGTTTCCAGTACAACATTAGTGGGATTCAGGCTAAACTGTACTTGAGATCCTGGAGTAACTCTTCTGTGAGAGAGTGTTTAGTACAACTCATTACCTCCGAACAAAAGCAGCTGACCATGGTGTACAGCTACAGCTACATCCTAGAAAGGTTAACAGCATCCAAGCATGTTCTCTGTGACATCTCAAAGGACATCTGAGACGAGAATTAAGGGGAGGGGAGTCATAATGGGATTGAGAGTTACTTGCACTGGAACATGTGATATATTTTGGGAAGGGTTGCTAGAATGCTTCATGCTGTAGCGTGCTGGGAGTGATCAATGACCACCACTTTACTGTTGGGTTTTGGTCCATGGTCAAAGAAGTTATTTTCTAAGGCTTTAAACTCTGGGTTTTAGTCTTGCAGTTTTCTGGTTAGCCATTTGCCGTACGGATCCACCTTTAAAGGATATGTAGTACAATTTGCTATACACCAGTGTGTCTCAGCTGTCAGTTGTGCTCATTAGTTGCAGGCTGTGCAACCAATTTGTAGTTTCTGTCTTTTAGTATACAGCAGTCAGCTCATTGTTTACTAAGACGATGTTTTGTTTAAGCTTTTACAAACTAATAAAATAATGTTTTTTAAGCAGGATGTGTTTTGATTAAGATGAAGCAACCATTATCCATTAATGAGTACTTTATATGTGGTTTGCTTATTAGGATTTTAGGGTTTCTTTTCTGCAGTATTAGCTATTTAATCATTAAAAAATAATTAGGATTAGATAGATATATTATTTTTGTTAGTTTTAGAATTTGATCTTTCTCAATTTTAAGTGGGTTGTTCTTCCAAACTAAATGTAGCATTTATAACGTCTAAATATATTTTTATACATTGTAGTATTATCTCTATTGTTTGCAAACGTATAAGTTACTGCAGTCACATGGAAATTGGTGAAAGATTTGATGACTGTATTAGTCATTTTATGTGACCTTTTTTTTAAAAAAAAAAACAAACGTTTCAACACGTTTTGTAATTTGGCCTTCCTAGGGAAATAAGTCTGAAGGTACAAAAATCAGCCTTCCTAGTAGTTACCACTGATGTTAGTCAAAACTCCAGTTTGCTGAAGTTCCCAATCTCGTATCATCTGCACACTTTATAAGATGAGCTTAGACTTAGTAGAACTTCATGTGACAGTTTATAAACTTTTGGGTTTATACCAACAGATGGGTAAGTAATGAAAACTAAATTTTGCTTACATATGCTGAAGCTAGTATTTATGCTTATATTTTAGTACAGTAAAATATTTTTTTTACAAGTTGATGCACAAGTATAACTTGTAATTCATCAAAGCATATATGAAACCAATGAATCAAGCCCAAGTTTGGGGACATTGGTGAATTCTAGAAATTATGATATAGAAGCAGCTCTTAAGCATTAATCCACATGAAATGCTCCTGGTGTTAACTTACAGTAACTGGAAATTATATACTGTTCACATTGTGTCTTATTCCTGACTTGGTGTGCTGTTTTAATGTCTAGCAAATAAAAATATATCTCAAAAATTCACTCTTCCCTGCCATTGTTGGTTTGTGAAGCAGTGATTACGTTTTCAATACTGAATCCGATGAAGTTGCTTGAAAATCTTGAAGGCAGTGAACTGAAATTCTTAGGTGAATCATATTCTTTTAATGAAATGTAGTGAATTAAATTGCCTTTCTTTTCAGAGTAACATGTGAAGTGGTTACACAGCCAGCACGATGCTGTGTCTGAGTCTTAGTATGAAATGGTACAAGAAGAAGCTGCGACTCTCTGAAAATTATCATTCAAAGATCATACCACTTTTTTTCTGACAAACAGTCAAAATAATTTGTCCTTGTGCTGGCTCATGGCTTTCTTTAGAAGCCCCGTGGTGCTCAGCTTGGGGCTCAGGAAGGCTTGAGCTCTTTGAACGGGAGCAGATAAGGGACAAGGCAGCAGGGCTGGGGCCTCACTGCCCAGCTCCCAATTCCATCTGAGCAAGGCAAGCCCAGAGATAGTAACTAGGTTCAACCAAGAGTGAAGATCATAAGTCCAAATCATGGCGAGGAGGTAGGTGCCAGATCAAGTTGGAAAGTCAATCCACGGGTCAGGATCCCTTCCAGCAATTGCTGGGTACATCCACACTGGCAAGTCAGGACTGAGGTCAAATCAGTCTACAGGTTGAGGTCCAGATCAAGGATGTCTGTGGCTAGGCTTAGCTTAACTGGAGACCAGTGTTCCTCTGTCACACCTCATGCAGGAGCTAAAAGCCCTAGGCTATGCTTAAATAGAGCTTCTGGGCCTGTGGATGCCTGTAGGTGGAACCCCCAGGTGAGGCTGGTAAGGGCTGTTAGGGTTTATGAGTGTGCTCAAGGCCCTGGCACATCAATCACCATCTCTTCATCCACAGCACCAGTCGTTTCATCACGTAAGGTTGTGAAGTTGTTCAGGCATGGTTTCCTCTTCACAACAACATGCTAGCTAATCCCAGTCTACCTTCTTGTTCTTCACTGGATTTGAAATAGCTTCTAGGAGGATTTGCACTACTACCTTCCTAGGAATCAAGGTGAAGTTGTCTTCCTTGAAGATAGGAGTGACATGCTTTCTTCCAGATCTGAAGACCCTCCCCTGATCACCATGAGCTTTCAGAGATAATTGTGAGTGGCCTTGTAGAGATAACAGCAAGCTCTCTCTGCTCTTATGGTTGCCATCCTGTTGTGTCCTTGCATTGTACCTTCAACTGGAGCTCTGCTGAGGTCTCTGACAGCCTAATGAGAAAATAGTATGCTAAATCTTTTGCATCTGAGACCATCTTCAGATATTCTGATTTAGGAAAGGCAAAGAAAAATCTATTGATCTGGATTGTGTGGTATGCAAATGTGGAGAGAATATAAGTCAAAAGACAATTTTTGATGTGGAAATGGCAGATTGCTTTAGGAAAAAAAGCAAAACATTTTCTTAACAAGAACAACATTCATCCCTTATGTAACACTGCTGATTTTTGTGGTGGTTTGAAGGTAAGACATTGGTTCCAGTTTCAGAACTAGGAACTAATGAAGTTCCTTTTCTGTGGTAAACTCTTGCTAACAAAGGGAACACTTCAAATTTATTACCTTCTCTCTTTAGGATAAAGCCAGATGCTGCAAGTTATTTTCATATTATCTGAAAGGCTGTAGCTTCTCAAACCAGAATGGGATGAAAGAAAATATTGAGATTTTGTTGGAGGTGAAAATAATTTTTCCAGGAGATAATCTCTGGGGCTCTGGCAGTGCTTATACAATTAGTGTGCACTGCTTTAGCCTGTTTTGTGCAAAACATTTTTCTGTTATTTGACAGGCAATAAGTATTTTCAGCACAGAAACCTATAGAAACATATATACATGTTTGTAACTGCAGTGGGGATACATCTGCCCTCAGCCACACAGGCAATGTTGGCAGCTCCACAAAACACAAAAAACCACATACAACTGTTTTCTTTGTCAGCCTATGAAGTAGTTCTGATGAAGACTCTTTCAGAGTAGGAATAGAACAAGAGTAACAAATATTTATTTTCTGTCAAGCATAAATTTATTTTATATTCATTGATATTTTACTTTGCATCTGGGTCTGCATTTGCCTTCCTGAAGATGGTTGCTTCATGCACAACTTATGCCTCTGATAGTACTGATTCAGGATTCCAGGACTGATTCAGCCTCTCAAACATTTTTTTTTTCAGTGCTGCCCAGCTAGCTGTCTCTAATAGCCGTTACTCTTGCTGCCCCTTGCTTTTATGGAAGAGTGCCTTGTAAAGGACCACTTTGAAGCAATTCACTGTCCACTTTTGTGTTACCTCCACAGACACTATCTACACTACCTGCACAGTACAAACTCAAGTATCTTTCTTCTATTACAGAAGTAAAGTGGAGATGGAGGAAGATGAAGAAATCTGTAGGAAGACAAAAAAAAAGTCACAATTTTGAATGCATACAGAACTGCAAACCAAGGAAACTCCAGAGCAACTAACTAAAAAGACTAAACAAGTTAACTGAATTCAGGAGCACTAACAAAGCCCAAAGCAGGAATTTTTAAGCTTTGACCAGAGGAAGCCAAGTTCCTTACTCATTGCAGTCTTCTGCTGGCACTTTAAGCCATTACCCATTTTGTCCCTCTTCTGGCATTTTAAGCAATGAAGTGTTGTGTTATCTTCTACCTGCCCTATTGTGTGACCCTTACATGAGGCTGCCCTCATGCTGGCTTGCATGGGGCCTCATGGGGCCAGCATTTAAAGAGCTCTCCTGCGAACTGCTAATCATACTCTCTCTTATGCTTTCGCTTCAAGAAGTCATGATGGCAGGGGCCAAACCTGTCTTTGTGCTCTTGCAAAAGCCAGACCTACTGGTGTTGCCCATCTAACTAGTCTTTCAGAGGCTGGAGTTTACCTCATAAATCCTGCCTGGCAATTTTGAAGTCTTCTGTTACAGTGTCCATAGCTATTTGCCATGAAGCCTGTTGTTTGGAGTCTCGAGGCAGTCTTGGAACATCTTAATCAGATCCATGTGTAGAAGAAAAGAGAGAATGCATGTTAGTTTTTGTTAGGATCTGACAACACATAATGCACCACCGAATTAGCTACTGTACTAGCCTCCTATGACAGAAGTGTCCAAATAGTAAGTTCTTCAGCTTTGTTCATGGATATCTAAGATGCTTTTGCAGGCTGTCTTAGAAAGTTGCTTGGAGAGAAGTTCTGTGCAGAGTGATAAAATTGTGCTGGAATGAATTTGGGAGAGGTGGAAGAGCTTGGATTGGCCTGTGTTGTTCTTCAGCCTACCACAGCCTACCACAGCTTGTAGAAATGTCCGACAATGGGAGTGGGGAAGGAAAGGAGTCAGTGTGTGTGCTCTTTTAGAGCCGTTGGATAGTGGCTGCTTCCTAGTTGGATTTTGTCATTTCCTCAAAGAGGAGAGGAGATTGAAAAACTTCGTCTGCAGAAGGTGGTGAATAGTAAAGTACCAGAGTGCGCTGATCAGATTGGGATATTCAGAGTAGATGTAATGAGTAGATTGGTAGTGTAATGAGTACATGAGTAGTGAGTACACTAATGCGTACATGAGTATTGAGTACAGTGGCAGACAGCTGATAAACGCTTATGTGAACACGTTTAACTGGTGAGTAGAACAGAGCAGGGACTGTTCTCCAGCCCCAGTGGTAAGCATGGCTATTGTCCATACACTTAAACTCATCTGAGATACACATTAAATAAGGAAAAATAGGGAAGGAAAAATAAACTTAATGTGTATGTAGATTTACAGATTTGGGAAACGGTGTTTGAAAGATTGATTTACATAACTGAAAAGTAAACTAAACCCACGATTGTATTTGGCGCTGGTAACTGCTTCCCTGAGATACACATATGCATGCTGCAGCATCCTTCTCTGATTGAGAAAGTATGGTGTGTGGGAGAGACTGCTCCAGGTCGTTTTTTAGTGTAGTATTACTTTGTATCTTCATGATGTAATGCCAAATCTTTCTAATGGCCGGCTGTAATATTAAAAGATAGGTTGCAGGGTGCAACTTACTTTGCTGTGAAAGGTAGCTTGCATTAGCAACTGAAACCGGTGGGTTTTAAGTAGGAATTTTCTTTTTGTATGAGATTATTTTTCTTGTGGAGAGTAACAATTGTATTCATTCCATGCAATTAAAAACTTGCAAGTCAAATGCACTTCCCACATTGTTCATGCTGCTGCCTAGGAGCACCCATGATGTAATTTTTCTATTAGCTTAGAACATGCTAGGTTCAAAACAGGCATCCTTTATAAATACAGGTGGGAGATGAAAAACATTAGAGAAGGGAAACTATTTTTTGTTGCTACATGTACATCAGAATTTGTAAAAACTGATTGTATTTTCATGGAACTATTTCTACTTTATCCATAGTGTTCCAACACTATTTCAGTCAAATTTGGGAATGAAGTCAGAAATTAATAAATATGATAACAGTATGACCGTAGTCATCTTGAAATCAGAATATTCTTTCCTTCCTATTACTGGTAACCTCTTTTTGTACGTAGGAACGTCTGCCGGTTTTAGCAAAGGCGTAGATGCGGTGCTTAGGGACATGTTTTATTGATGGACTTGGCAGTCCTGGGTTAACAATTGGACTTGACGATCTCAAAGGTCTTTTCCAGCCTAAATGATTCTATGATTCTGTGATGTATTTCAATAACAGACTCACAGCTTTAGGTCTTTTCTAAAATATGTAGAAATGTAATGTGCAAACTGTAAACCAATCTGTAAGAAATGTGTTAAATAAAAAATCTTCTAATAAGGCAGAGATATAGGTAGTAATAGACAAGCTTATAATGGAAACAGCATTATTGCCAGTTTAGTGGACTTGTATTTGTCTTCATGTTCACAGTATTAAACCCATTTGATTTTTAAAATAGGTTCTTTGGAAGGGAAGACTGTCATGTTCACTGCTGGAATTTAATTTTCCCTCTATGCATTCACAACCTAAACCCTGCTTTTTGTGTGGTGCACAGAATATGTAGGTTCATCCCTAAAGCAAAACCTCTAGAGAATATTCTGAACCCAGGAAAGAGTAAATTAGAATATAAGCAATAAAGATACTTCAAAGTCTGTCAGAAAATGATAATATGGAAATTAAATTTTTTAGTCAAATATTATGTAGAGGTTTAAATTGTAATTCAGTTAAAATAACATTTACCTTAGATGCACAGTATTCTAACTATAAAAAAGCTTATGGAGCTATTGCAGTTCACGTTGTGTCTTGTGCCTGCTGTAGTTGCACTTTTTACTTCTAGAAAAAGTTATCCTGCTAATTAGCATGCTTTATCAGCAGTTTTAATATCTGTTTTCTCCGCTGAAGTTAATCAGCCAAAGTGAAAACACTTCATCTGTGCGAATGTTTTTTAAAGTGTTGCAAAATGCCTTTGATATATGCAGTTACACAGGTCAGATAGATAGGAGTTTGAAGAACATGTATCTGAAAGTACAGATGCCATCTAGAGCCATGCCAGTGAACCAAACCAATCTCCCCTTCCCTGCATGCTCAATCCTTCTTTCAGCAGTTGAGTAACAAAAAAACTTCTAGAGAGTCTATAAGGCCGTTTGACATCCAGGTCCTAAAAATATTCAGGGAGGACAAGGCCATTGCACAGAAACAATTTATCCCTCTTCAGTGAAGAAGAAACTGAAGAAATTCCCACATTAAAAGTCTTCTCAGAAGGATGAGGGAAGGAGAGCATATATGGGTTGGTATTAAATAGACCTTCATTTCTGAAGACCATAAGGTAGCAAATGTGAAAATAAACTTTAAAATAGGGTTCCAGAAAGGCTCAGAGAAACTGTAGATCTGTAAACTCAGTTTCTTCATGAGGCAAAAACTGAAGCTGTAAGAATAGATAATGGAATAAATTAATTCTGTTTTGAAAGAAGTAAAAGGTAAAGGGAAGTCTTTCCTTAGAAATGTCTTGAAGTTGTCTGAAGGCAACAACAAACATGTGGATGAGGCTGATTTAAATGATAGCTCTACTTGGATTTCCAAAAGGCCTTTGAAAGAGTCCTTTGCCCAAACCTTTTTAATGAAATGAGTAGCTGGGAGGGAAGATCCATGCATGGATAAATAGTTCTTTAAAAGACAAGGAACAGAAGGTAGGAGTGAATGGTAGGTTCTTGATTCAGACTTAATGAATAGAACAAGTGTGCAAGCATGGAAAATGTCTCTTCCCTGAACAAATACCTCCATTTGTTTCATCATTGCTTTCAGCTAGTTTATGAGTAATAGCCTATTCTATTAACGCTGTGTAGTATTTTAGATGTCTATAATGTATAACCACATGCTGCTATATAGAGGTTGTCACTAATACGGGTATGAATGTGAGGTACTGTGCTAACTTTTGAGGTGTTACTCAAAATATATCCCCACAAAACATGTGACTTAGAAAAAACTGGTTCAGGAGTGTGACCTGACTAATGATATCTTGGGAATTTTGAGGCATGAAGGGGAGAAAATAGCACCTTTTGTGAAAAGATACAATGAGTTGGCGGCAGCAGCATGAAATTTTAGTATTTACTTCATTCCTTCCTGAATGTAAACCAAATTAAGTACTTTCTTTGTCCTGACTTGCTGACTTTTGACAGCATTTGCCTGACAGCAGAAAATTGAACTTTGTTTCCTGTTAGATGCCTTACAGTTAAGAATTAACCCAAATGCTGATTGGTGATCTCAATATAGTTCAAAAAGGCAACCAAAGTCTTAAAAAAAACATTACAAACACATGTGAGCGTGTCATCAGTAGAACCTTTGGCTTGGAGAACATTCTGGAATCAGTTTAATCCAGTTCTGTATGTCATCACTTTCCTTGGTTATACACCAAGGTCATTATTCTCCCTTCAGCTCCATATTATTCTTTGCAAAGTACCGAGCCGAAGACCACTGTTTCCTAGCACAGGCTGCCAAATTATGAAAAATGAACTTGATAAAAGTTTGTCATAGTCATCAGACAGGCAGAACAAATATTTAAGGAATATTTTCTATTAAAAAGCTTATCCAGTTCATTATGAATACTGATAGAGAAAAATATCACCAAAGAACAGATTCTTACATAAATCATAATTTCATTTAGTTAGAGATCATAGAAAATACTATTTCAAAATGTCTAATTTCTGTTGTCTAGCAATTAGGTTAAAACATGTTGTCAACAGTTTGCAATGCAATAGAAAAAATACATTGAGTATATGTTCTTACTGTAATTTATTCATGTACTACTAAACTGTCCATTGATTTTAATTTTGTTATATATTGATAACTCAGAGTATGTAGCATATGTAATATGCAGTGCAGTTACACACAATATAAACTAAAGTGATTGGGGAAGAAAGCTGAATTCATCGTTATGGTTTTGAGGGTAATCTCATTTCCAGTTAGGCATGTCACAAGTTAGTATATTAGTACAGAGCTCGTATGTGATTATCAGTTCATTTATCTGTCTGTCCTGATTTCTCCTGGTATCTTTTGAATCTCTAGATGAATGTCTGTAAAACTTTTGAGAAGGTGAGGTGTTCAGAGATATATCAAGAAATTTCATGAGGGCTGGTAAATCATAATATCAATAATCTTCATTAAGGTTGGTAGATAGTACAGGAGAGAGAGCCTAGTAGTAGTCCTGCTGAGGGAAAGGAGACATCTACTGTTAGACATTTAACCTGGCAGCATATTTCTGGTCTTGTAAGTAAATATAGTAGTATTACAGATTTTAGTCTCTTTTTTAAGAGTGAGGCAGATTAATTTCTTGGAAATGGCTGAGGGTATTACAAAAATTAGACATGTGACTATTTCTGCAGTATATCAAAGACTGATGTATTGCCCCATTATTATTTTTTTTTAAGTAAACTGTTTAAATATTATGGTATTAAATGTCATTTTTCTTATAGCACTGTAGTACTCATTCCTATATCAGATCCTGGAGCTAGAAATGAATCTCTGGGATAACATTTTAGTTTTTAAGATGAGTGAGAGTATCAGTTGTTTACAGGTTCTACTTCCAAAACTCAAGTCAAACCCAAAGTTATTCTTAGTTTTGACTAAATAAATATCTAAATAGATTTGATTTTTTTTTTGTTTGTGTATTTCAACTAATTGTATATTCAAATGTGTTTGAGCAGTTTTAATAGTAAAGAAATAAAATGATCCCAGAGGCACATGTGAACACAAAAAGACCTCTCTGCAGGCAGGAAGGGCAATGCGGTGGCTGGCTGGTCTCTTCTGAACGATGAGAGTATGAGTTCCTCTCTGGCAAAAGAAAATATTTTAGATTCAAAATATGAAGTGTCATTTATTAGAGTCAATGATATTGATTATGTGTATTACACAGAAGTGATCTAAAGGGGCCATAACTCTTAATTCTTCTTTGTAGTATATTTTTCCTGGTTTTGATTCGGGAGCTTACAGTTTATGATCTGTTTTCATCTACACTGGCATACACATAGTCTCTGTCCATGCACAGAGCCAACTAAAATAAATCCAGTCGTTCCACAGAACAGCCTGGAGCTATGACAAACTGCAATCTGTAGTAATGATAAAAAGAAAATCGCATCAGATAACATAGATATTACAGAAAAGGAATATATCGGTGGTGCCCACAATGCTCTGACTGCAAAAAATACAAAGAGGATAAATTAGAAGACAGCGCCACAACTTCCTGGCTTGTAAAATGACATCAATTTCCCTTCCACAAAGGGACTTTTTACTAAGTTTATTTTAGCACTGAAAATATGGTGCAGTTTTTTGATGTCTTGAATAATGAGTAATTCAAATTCTTACTATTTTTTTCATTCTCAGTTATGTTAATAAATCTTAGGTTATTGGGTGTTTTGGGCATTTTCTTATTTTTTTAATTGTGTTGTTTCTTGCAAAATTGCATTTGTTTTTCTACTTATCTTTCTGAAAAACATTTGAGATTCTCCTTGATACAGAAAAAGGGTCTGAGGATACTAGAGCTTCCTGTTTCTTCTCTTCATTTGTAGTGTGTTCTTATTGTAGCCTTCATGAATATTTTAGGATTGAAATACCTTTTACCTTTCAAACTATTAAACATAATGTTGCAGTCATTAAAGAAATTGATTTTTGCTGTTAATTCGTGAGTATTTGTGATACAGCCCTCAAATAAGTCATCTCACTAAGACAAATACAGGAAAAGGCCAGTTGTTACACAGTGTAACTGGAAATGGTGGACCAGGCACCACTTGACCACTAGTTTTAGGCTTGTTTGAGGAGTTGGAAGCAAGTAAGGAAATAAATGGACAAAAGGATAGAAATCCGTAGGAATCCAGCCTTCATTAATTTTGTTACTCCCCCAAACTGCTTGTTTTTGAAACAGTGGTTGCCGTATGGGCAAACTGTCTCCTGTTTTTGATTCTGTCAACTTTGTGAGCTATCACATGGCTATAGGTATTGCTGACACTGAAATGTGTTATACTTTAGTATATACTTTATACTTTGAAGTATATACTTTAGTATGAGTGTTGGAACTCCTCACTTTGGACTTCCCTAAGTCTGGAAATGTGAAAGAAAAAAATTCAGCATCATACAACTGGCCAGAGCTCCATGGGCAAGAGTGTTGCATGGAGTAGATGGAGAGCCTTCTGAACACACGTTCTTAAAATTATGGTATTTGGCATAGTACATGGTGACCATATGAATGGCTGGTTTACATGGTGTCTAATCATTTCCTTTTAAATGCTGCTTTTCAGTTTCTACCCAGTGGTGTTCTTTCCAGCTTAATTTTGTCTGAGTCTAAAACGGTACAGGTTCCAAAGAGGTATAGACTTGTTGCCTAGCTTGGCTAGCCACACCACAAACTATCAAATGAAAGATCAGATGGGGGCAGAAATGATTCATCTTTTCAGAGCTAAAGAATTTGCACCTTGGCAGTGACACAAGAATTCTTTTTTCTCCCATTAATTTCCATGCAGACGTTATAAATTAATAGCCTTTCTTTCCCACCCCTCAGCTTCCATTTCCTCAGCTTTCTTATCCAGAAGCAAAGTAGAATCTAATGATTGACAAAGTTAGTTGTTTGTGTTGGGGGTTTTTTTGGTAATAATTCTGTTCATGCAAGAATTGAAGGAAGGATCTGTACAATATCAAAGAAGAAAAAAATGTGACAAAATAACTTATAAACTGGAGGCTTTCCATGTAGGGAAACTCTGCAGAGAACTGATTTTTATATTCAGTATTTGAACAGCAGTTACTAAGATATTTAAAAAAATCTTTATGCTTCAGTTCAGAATCAGCAGCCTATAATTCTTCTATTTTTATATAGCAAGGTACTTCCTTGTATACCTATACTTTGTAAGCAGCTTTCATCAGTTGAACTTATATATAATAATTCTTTTTGAGCAACGCAGTGAACTTCAGTAGTCTCTGGAGAAATTAGTCATAGTTACTTAACTTTGTCTTCATTTGCTTTTAAATACAGCCTATTTTGGTAGTTAAGCACTAGACATCAGATTATATTCACCGATACTGAAAAATATGTGTGCTTGAATGTAAAAATACAGTCTAGAACATGCCCCATTGCCTGGAAGTGCATACAGTTTTCTGTAGGTTGAAAGAGATGGAAGAGAAATCGGGCATGATAATGTTCCTTAAGTGATTAGAGGTGCAAGCTGGTACTTGGAGTACCTAGAGATACTTCCCGGTGGTATCGTAGTGTTCCTTGCATTAATTTTTGACTCATACTTAGATCACCTTCTGTAGGAATTAAATTTATTAATTGATTAAGCAGAAACTTCACCACAGTGTGCACTTAATGGATATATCTAAAGGGGTGCAGATGGCCCAGGAGATAGCCTTACCTCTCCACTGAATATACAGAGAGATTAGAACTTCTGCTGTGTGACTCAGTGTTTCTGTATGGTGAATTGAGTGGGAGCTTACTAGAATTTATGTATATTGTAGGGTGGGCTTTTTTCATACAGTGCCTGTTTGTAAATGAGATGAGCCAGTTCATCCAACACTGTCTTTGAGGTCACCGTGGTCTTTTTCAGCTGTTGAGTTACCATCATTAGTGACACCCTTTTCCAGAGAGCAGGCTTGTCCTCCTTGACAGAAGCCCTAACCATGTGTGTATTCTATTCAGGTGCCCTTTAATTCCTTTATAGAAGTTCTCGGTTGCGGTTTTACCTGCACAGTTGTTAGGAGCTCTCGCAGCAAGATGCAGTGTTTCTGACCAGAAGATCCACCACATCTCTTATTATGCAACATTCACCTCGAGTTGAGAGGAGGAGGAAAAGAGAAAGAGCTGCAGAGTCCTCGCCTAGAGAAATGACAAGGTAGAAGACTGGTCTGACTCAGGATTGCATTCCAAGTGCATCAGTACAGGTGGGATTCACAGCGTGAGGTCTTCTTAGAGCAGGTGCCTGAAGAGGATGAACTTTTTGCACAGTTGCATACTGACAAGAGTATTTGCTTGGGAAGCGGGAAGCTCAGTTAATTTTTTGGAGATGAGGAAACTGTGAACCTGTTCCTTCAGGAAGAGCGCCTATGAGACTTTAAAGCAAACCTGGGATGGAGCTCGTCATATGTTGAAGCTGAAGCACAATGCAGAAGAAAATGCAAGACTTAGGAGAAGAGAGATACTCAGCAAGAATCTATATGTTAGTTATTTTATTTAGCAATGTTAAGTGCATTTTTCATTGAACTGTTTCACTCAACGACTCTTCAGTGATAAGTACAGAAATATTCACTCAAGCCAGACTACATAAGGCAAAAAACCAGCTGGTCTTAGTTAGAAACCAGTTCATCCATTTCATGGAAATTTTTTTCTACATTAATACCGTAGTGACACATTTCTGAATGAAATCCATGCTAGCCACGAAGAATTAATGACATTTTGAACACAGTTTCTATCTACATATTCACTTACAGACTTGTGTGTTACATCTACACTAAGTAGGGCAATGGCTGAGATATCTGAGTTGTTTTGAACAGCCTAATTCATGTACTGGAATCCAGCACAGAGCTTCATGTGGGCTGAATTACCCCATTGAGAATCTGAAAAGCCTGGTTAATTAGCCTCCTTGCCTGTCAGTCACTTGTTTCTATCTATTTTCTCGCTTCGGCTAGTTCAGTCATAAAACTGAAATCTGTTTTTCTTTGGCTATGAAGATGATACTCATAATTTACTCCTTCATGTACCCACCACAGTATTTTATTTTTGTTTTATTTTGATTGGTTATATCCCTGAAGTTTTGCTTTAAATAGTCTATAACTTTATGAAGCTGGACAATGCATTTGGTAAGTTTGTGTGTGGCTTTTCAACAGTGATCTCTACACAGAGATTATGAAAGCACACTGTTGATTTCTGTTCAGTTCAGTGATCATTTGGTTGCTAAAACTTCCCACTGCATATCTGAGAATATTCCATGCCCAGCAATCTTTATTTTCAGGCATTTGTTCTCATTTCATAATTTCATGTCAAGACCCAGCAATGATTGCCATCTGGAACACCCTACCCATGCACTATAATCTGTCACACAGGATCTTCACTCATCCATGTCTCCTAAGAGTACTGTAACATTGCTCACATCAAAGCAGAATCAAGCAGTTGTGATTAAAAACAAATACTAATATTTTGAGTTCAAATGCTTTACTGTACACCGTCATCTCTTATGGTTTCTTAAAGTATTATCTATTGTGAAGTGTTTTATTTAAACTGTTTCTTATCCCTCTACTTCGTAACAGAGGTTCATTGGAGAAAGTGAAATATGTAGATTTTTCTCCTCATTTTTACATTTATGAATTTTAGAAAATTTTAAGAAAGATGTTGTTTTAAAAAAACATTATAATGCCATGATCTTCAAGTCTCAGGGAAAAAAGGAAAAGTTTAACCAAATTGAAAACATCAGACCTTTTTGTGGCAAGGGTGCATAAGGTCCTGCTTTTAGCTTTTTGGAACCATGAGAGGTGAGATGTCAGACATGTCACAAATAAAGGAACATGTATTGCCTGTAATGATGTTATAATTTGTAATTTAAAAGCATTTTTTTAAAACCTTCATTTTAAAGTGTGTATTTATAAAAGGAGCATTAAAAGTCCGTGTATGTTTTGTGAATAAAATGTATTCCTCAAGGAGATCGATTTCTGTTAATAGGACGATTTATCTCTTTTCCCTGAGATACTGTAGTGTACTGTTGGACTTTTTTTCTGACATCTCTGGCTCTTTCACTACTAGTAAATCACAAAAGATTGCCCAATACATAGGTACATCCAAACCAACCAATGCATGACCACTGGGGAAATCTATCATAAACCTCATTATTAGATTAACTGTGGAGAATTAATTAAATTTTAGCCTCCTTTCTTCCTCCTTCCTTTCCAGACCATGAGTACTCTGACATCACGTAGCACTTGTAATCCAGGTTATATGATACACTAGGGCCTTACAGATGGAGACCTGCTCTCACCAGATTGCAGCTGTATCTCAACTTAAGTTCCCTTTCGATATTATCTTTTTTTTATTGAATTAAGAATTGGTTTCATTACTCTGCTGTGTGAGCTAGGATGACTAAATGCTCCTCTTTTTTTTTCAGCAATAAACTGGAGACAGTTGAAAGTACTAGCATTGCCACACACTGCCTTTTCGAAGTTCAAGCACAGGAGAGGCCTGCCTCTGTCCTCTCTTTACTCTCTGAAATGTTCCAGACATTTACTAAGCAAACCTGGATTATTTAAGGGAACTTTTTCTCGTGTTCATGTGTTGTTGTGTACACAGAGCCTAAATTGGACCTTAAATCTTATAGATGAAGTTTTGTGTTTCAGGCATATGTAATTTTTTATTAGTAGTGAAAAGTATATTTAGTAGAGGGATGTCAGATCTCACTACTGAAAACATTGCTTACTATCACCAAGGTTGATATTTCTAGCTGAGTGACAGATAGTGGGTCAGGCTGAGGTAAAATGAAGGTCAGGCTGTTGATGTAGGTGAAACTTCTCACCCCTTAATTGTATGGCACTGCAAAAGAAAATGTCTTGCCAAAAGAACATGGCAATAACATGGTTTCCAATGTTGTTATTAGGAGCTATAGCTATTGTTTTACATCAATAGATTATAATCCCACCTAACTAATACTCAGCAGTAGACAGAGAACTTGCGCTGAATTTCTTTTCAAGAAACTATATGCCTTATTGAGTAGGCAAACATGTTGTTCGTTATCATTCTTATTTAATCCTAAATTAAAATGGTATTGTTGCTTTGGATTTTACCACTAATAATGAAAGCTTTTTGAAAGGTGAACATTTGCTAGAGACCAAACAAAAGCAAAATATATAACTGCATCAATTTTTCATTGCAGGTTAGGATTACGTTCTGTTAATTTAGTTATATAAATTCCTTAACACTTTTTTTTTTTTTTTTTTTAACCTAGATATTGGCAAATGTAATCATTTTTATCTGTGGAAACTTGGCAGGAGCGTACCACAAACACCTCATGGAACTTGCGCTGCAGCAGACTTATCAAGACACATGCAACTGCATCAAATCCCGTATCAAGTTAGAATTTGAGAAGAGGCAACAGGTAAAGTAAGACCCATGTCTGGATCTGTTTTGCTGTTTTCACACTATCCCCCCATTCATCACTGTATAATCCAGTATGCTAATGCAAGAACACTTAAAGAATTACTTAACAAAATGAGTTCCTTAATGAAATACACAAAGTCTTTTGAACAAGGCTGTGCTCAGTTTCCATCTGAATATATTAAGCTATTACAATGATTTGTGTTGTCAATTACATGTTTTCTATAATTTCTTCTGTGAAAATATTTTATGATAAACAAAGTTGAAAATGCTTTATGGATTCTGTTTGCACACTGTCTCTTTTGTTGTCTACATTGAATGAGCTGTGAGATGTACGTGTGCGCTTTGGGAACTTCAGTTCTTCCTGCCCAAGACTGATACTGCAAAATCACTGTGAGAAGGTATTACCGCACTGTGTTTGTAACTGCAATACTGACGAATCATGTGATATAGTTCTAGGGGTCAGGTATGTTAACAGGAGCTAGGGGAATTGCATAATGAGACTATCTGTCATTTATTGTAGCAGCTGAATAAAAGGCTTCTCTGATTGCTTTATATAGTTCTTTTTCTCTTTGCAAGTTCTGTACAGTGCCTATCATCCTGACAGATAGGTGCTTCATTTAAGAGAATTTGAAATACAAATTAGTTCATCAAGTAGTAAAGAAGATAGGTCTGTTTTGCTTTGAAGGTCACCAGACTCAAACTTCTGTGAACTGTTAAGGGTCGGATAATAGAGCCTTCACTGACATGTTTCTGTTGTCAGAAAAAGTGCAGAGGTACACCTTGTATGTCCCAGCTGACCTTAACTGTCCTGTCTGTCTCACAAATACCTGTAGTCATTTTCAATGAAGGTTTTCAAGATCCATCACCAACGCTTTTTTTGCAGAAAAAGCAAATGGAGAGTCCATACCAGGACTTTTAACAGGTCATGTGTGTTCAGAGAGCTAGCCTTAATCTGCTGGGCATTTGGGTTGCATACTGGCTGAAGTTGCTGCAAAAAATTTAAGGTAGTCTTAAGGAGAACATTTCACAGTAAAGGTAGGCTTTGATGATTAGATACAAAATCTGCATAATGCGCTATTGCAGGAGAGGTTGTGTGAGAGCAGTCATTTGTAAGTTTCCTCCTCTGCCTCCATGAGCTATGTGCAGTGAATCAGTAGGCTTTCTAACTGATAGTACACAATGCACATTTTACTATCTGTTGAGAATATGGGTGAGAATATCTCCAGATTTGTTCCAGTGAGACAGCTTGTGAATGCAGAGTAACCAATGCCAGGTTTCTGGGAGCAGTACCACTCCAGACTGGGCAGTTCCTGTGATGTGGGGCTGACGTTACTGCTTCCAGGCTCATGATGACTTTGTGGAATTTGGTTAACACTGTTGCCTGTGCTTAGGCCTCGGCTGCCAGAAGGATATATGCAGACCGTAATCAAAAAGCATAATTCATAGCAGCCATCAAGGTCTCCCTAATTCAGGAGACACCTGAGCTCTTAGTTTCCTGAGCACAGTTGTAAGGGTTTCTACTGTTGGTTGCTTTTTCCTACAGGCATAGGAAATGCATTGGTGTATCTGCAAGAAGCAGAAGCAGGAAGGTGTGTTACTGAACACTGTTGGGGGGTAAGGATGCTGCTTGTAGAAGGCAGTAGTTAGAACAGGCATAGCGCTAGCTGGTGATTTCTGTAAATGAGTATTATTTGCTAAACACTACTAATTTCTATGGAGAGAAATAAGGAAATAGTTTTGGTTTTCTGGCATTTTCTGAAGGTCTTGCAGAAATGGTAGAGAACCCCACAATGGAGAGAAGCAAAAATATCTGGAATTCTGTGCCAGATGCTTCCTCTTTGTGCTTTGTAGGAGTTGTGTTTCTAATACGCTGGACCCCGGCAAGACAGAAAGCAGCAACAGCTATCTTTCATTGATAAATTGTGTAGTTGTTATAGAAAAATGAAAGACATTGTACATAATTTGTTATATATTTGTGTTTTGATAGAAGTAAATATATCACATTAGTTAAGACATCTACACAGCTTTAAGTAGTTTATTGCAGATCTGGATTAATAACAGATCAATGTCTCATGAAATGGAAGTGAATTATTCTATGAACGTTAATGATTTTTTATCCCCAATGAACCATTAACTCATCAGATCTTCTTATATAGATTTCTTTAGCCTTTATCCTCTCAACCCCATAATATGTCCTTTATCTCATGTCACAGTTTTTCCAGCCAAAAAGATGAAGTGCACCTCCTTATGACCATACTTATGAATGCTAGGTATTTAAATGTGAGAAGGTAAATGAGGATTAATTTGATAAGTTTTTGGTTTTTTTTCCCAAGCGTTAACATACTTCTTTGCAGACTTTAGTTCAGAGGTGGATGTGCTGTAGTCTGTCATGTAATACTGCTTGTTTTGCCAAGAATGTAAAAAGTCAATCATATTGCAGACTATTTTTGGAGGAATAGGATCCATTGAAATGGTAGGAGCAGGTGCATTTTAAAAAACATCGAGTTTGATCAAAGCCTTTATTAGCCTGTGAAAGGCTGTAGCATGACCCTTGGTTCTACATCTTTTTAACAAGAAAAATTTAATTTACTTGAGTGAGAAGTAACACAAGCTACTTTTATACAGATGCAAAACATATCTTCTAAATGCTTAGAGCTCCATATCAAATTTGCAATTTTTTTTCCAGATCATGGACATCGTGTCTTTTATAATGGTTTTTGAAAGTTGTACAATTTATATTCCAAATTGTTCCATGGATTTCCTCTTACTTTGTTTGAGAGTAGGCTTATACAACTGTAGACAACTATCGCTTTTCAGCTGGGGTTTTTTTGTGTGTCTTTGAAGAGCCTTTTTGAGAATACCATTTTGATTGTATCAATAAATAGGTATATTGAATTATCACTCAACGTTTATGCCAGAGCACTCAAGAGAAATACCAAAATAATTGTTTTCAAGTGACACCAGTGTACATTAGTATCTGGTGTGATAGGGGTGTGCATATAAATACTGAGGTACAAGTTAGATGCACTGTAGCCACACCACTCTGTATTTCTGTAAGGTACAGCAAAGGCTGGCTGCTCCCCAAGGGATGGGAAGCCATGGTTGATGAGACATCCCAGCAGGGCAGGGACTCACCAGCCAGGATCCTGTCCCGCAGCATGGGGCGAGCTGGGAAAACCTGGTTGCTGGCAGCCAGCATTGAGCAAGAATCCAGAGCACCAGCCAAGTTCGGGGTGGTGAGGCCGGTCTGAGGCCAAGCCAGGAGGTCAACCCACAGCTCAGGGTCAGCCCCAGCAGTTACCAGGCGGGTCCGAGGTGAAGCTGGGAAGTCAGTCCAGAGGCCAGGATCAATAGGGTCCACAGCCAGCTCCTACAGCAGAGCTCCGGAGGGGGCTGAGCTGAAATGGGGCTCCTGGGCCATGGTGGGAGCTTGAGGGTGGAGTTGGTTAGAGGCAGCAAGGCCAGTCAGTGCCCCCAGGGCCTTTACAATTTCATAGTAGTCATACTTGGTCTTGGCTTGGGTTTGCACTATATAATGTGTATTTGCCTGCAGGTGTAGATGGCTAGATGTTCGTGTATATCATGAACCACACCTTTATGTACTGTGGTTTCATAGGGCTGTGTTGGGAAACACTGCACACTCTGCGTTTTATTCCCATTAGTGTACTTCGTTATGAGAGTCACTTTTAAACTTCTGTGGTGAAAGGCAGTATTTTCAGTGCCCACTTTGGTGTTTCTCACACAGCTTTTCTATCTTTTCAGTGTATATAAAAGAGAACCATGAAACTATTCTGACCTCTATTAATTTGCAGCCTTATTTCAAGGTACATATTTAAAATAGCCTCTCATAACGTTATTTGTCTCACTGATACAGCCTGGCTGACAGTTTGTAGGGATGACTCACTAACACTGAGTGCAAGATCTTAACGCTGACAAGCAGTTAGCATAATTACTCTTCTCTCTCTTTTCTGGTGCTTTGCATCACGAGACATGGGAATATACACTGAGAACTTCTTACAACATTGCAGGGGGGTGTTTGTAAGGTGTCGGTGTTCAGTGGGTTCTCTAAAATGCTGTCTTTGAAAAGGAGGCAGTATAATGACAGTTTCAGAAACAACACTAAGGTAGCAGATGAAAATGAATGAGGTTTCAAATCATTGAGTGGGATTTTAATTTTTTCACCAAAACATGGTGAAGCAATACCATTCATTACAGGAACTGAAATATTTCAAAATTGTTTTTTAAATTATATCTGAAACATAGAAGCCTCATGCATTTCTAAAATCTAAGGCTGTTAGTAAAGAACAGAAACATTTGAAATATATTATTTGGAACTATATGTAGATTCCTGTAAATTAAATTAATAAATTTTAAAATGTACGCTACTAATATGTTCATGAACATCGAATATTTTTCTAAGGCCTTCCTCATTTCCTTTTTTTCCCCCACATAGCTTTAAGGCTAGTAAACTGGAAAAACAAATCCTGGTTTTGGTCTTTTAAATTTTCAAATCCATTTTCTACTCCAGGCATGTTTGTAAATATGCACATGGGTGAGATGCCAATCCTTTCTATTGATCTACATGTCATTACCAGAATTAAAGCCTGTTCTGAGGAAGAATTAAAGTGCCAATTGTGCACGGTAGACTGTGGGGAAGATGGACAGAGTATGCAAATAGAAACTGGAAGGAGTCTACCAAAGGGCTTCTGGGGTAATTAGTGGACTGGAGCTCATACAGTGATGAGACTTAGGGAGCTTGGGATGTTTAGCCTGCAGAAGAAAAGGCTTTGGGGGGGGACAACTAACATCTACTTACTGCCTGAAGGAGCTTACAGAGAAGATGTGCTAAGATTTTTTAAAAAGGCATACAGTTAAAGGATGAGAGCCAATAGGCACAAGCTGCGACAGGACAAATCCTGGGTGGAAGGACATAAACAATTCTTTCCCAAGAGAGGGGTTAAGCACTGGGAGAGGCTGCCTGGAAAGGTGATGGAATCTGTGTGCAGGAGATTTTCTAGACTCAACTGCGCAAATTGTTGCGCCTCAACTCTTATTGTGGGCAAAAGCTCTATAAATATAGAGTTTAGAATCTATTGTTAGTCTAATTAAAGTCTTGACAATCTAATGAAAAGACAACAAACAAATATTAGTGATATTTCATTCATAATAATAATAACAGTCACAGTCCACATTATCTAATTAACCCAGAAAAGTGTAAATACAGCTAAAACTGTTATGCAGAAAATCTTCTAGTATATCCCCTTTTTCTCTGGTATTATCCTCAGGCTTCTGTAACCACATAGTCCCACAATACAATACTGCCATTGCCATGTGCTTTGTACTTAGTTTGCAAGGCCTCAAGGTTAAGGCTATCTGAATTTTTTTTACCTTCCTGGAGCTTTACTTTTCCTGTTTTAGCTGTAACAGCAATTTTTCTAATGACAAGTTGGCTGTAGCTAATTAATTTTACTTTTTGTATGGCACAGTACGACTGTAGTTACTATATTGATAACACTAATGAATAACTATTGTGTGAAGAATGAAATATCTACAAGTATAACATAATGTGGAAAAATACAGACCTGGCATCATAGTGGAAGCCTCTAAGAAGTGGATACACAGAATGCAATATGGAGAAATACAGGCATGCAGTGAGTAGAGGTGGGGCACAGGCCTGACACTGGAGACCCCGGGTCTATAGGTAATTTTTCCACTGGTCAGGTAAAGAAACGCAAACCTAGACCTGGACATAAGTGGTTTTTTTAGGGGGAACAAAGAACAAGTTCTATCACATATAAAACACCATATGTATTACATCTATGGCATGGACTTGCAGACCAACAAAGAAGCAAGTTATAAATGTGTGTTATATATATAAAAATGACCCTAAGGGGATCCTACATTGAGCAAGAAGTAATCATCAGCATCAATATCAACATCGTATTCCTTCTTACAAAGGACTCCAGATGCTGATGACTTGCTGAAAGTCTTCCCTCACCACTACTGCCAGGCTGAAGCCGTCAGCCTTAGGACCGACAGGGAACAGTTAAAGCACGAGCCTTTTGCCAGAAAAAGGGTTAGAAACTGGGAAGTGTGTGTACAACAACTTAAACTGTATTATTACAACTGGGAGTTTGCTTTTTTAATACAGAAGTTTTTATTTCTTTATTTGGTTTTCATTTCTTTCTTTTTCTCTAATTAGCGTAGAAGTAATAATGATTCTTGGATTAGACTGTTAAGATTTCAGTTATACCAACAATAAATATGAATTACCAATAAATTCTTAGCTTTATATATATATATACACATACATGTGTGTGTTATCAGGTTTATTTACTTTCTGTCCATAAACAAGATTTTGAGTGTTATGCTTTAGATGTCCCTCTGGGCCCTAAGGTGAATGATATTGATGTTCCATGAGCAGAAAGCAAGGGTGTCACTGCAAGCTGTCAGTGTCCCGAGCTCTTCATCAGGAGGAGGTAAATGCTGGTCATTTGGATCCCCTGCCTCCTCAATTTTATTCCACCTGAGGCTATGTTACTAGGTTTTCCTATCACAGCCTGCCGCCTTCTGCCTGCTTCCCTGGCAAAGTCTGGGAGCCGCAGGCTGCCCCCCCCCAGCCCGGTTACCCCAGGGTGCTGTTTGCCCCACAGTGACCAGGTAGGGGTGCCAGCCCCTGCCACGGGTGGTCCCAGAGTGAAGCCAACGCAGGAAGCACACAGGCACGTGGCCACCAGGTGATCGCTGCCGCAACTGAAAATCAAGCCAAGGCAAGCTCAGAAAAGTCTGGAGGTTCTGTGTTGAATATACAGCTTGTGGTGCTATGGTGAAAGTCATATTTTCTGGGGTAGTGAGGCCCTGAGTGACTTCATCTGGGTTTGAAGTTAGCGCTGTTCAGAAGAAGATATTGGACTATAGGTCTCCAGAGGTCGCTTCCAACCTGAATCTTTCAGCGAGTCTGTAGTTTTCATTAACGTCTTTCCTACAGCAGAGTGCTGTGAAATACCAGAATACTGTGACTTCAGATAGAGAGAAATTAAAAGGTAAATGTCCCCTTGTATCATATCCTGTGACAACAAATTAATGTTTTTCATATCAACAAAAAATCCTATCAGGTACTACTGAAATTCTTCCGTTTCTAATACTGTCTTTGCTTACAGAAATGTAACACCAGAAATAAGGTAGCCATTTTTGCTCTGACTTGATGAGAATAATAGTAATTTTGCAAGAGGAGTGTATGTTCATCATCAAAAGATGAGTGATTTGAACATTACATAGGTACCCATTGTCACTTCATTACGTTCAGGTTGCCCAGTCATTGAAGTTGAAACGGATTACATAAGTGTGATGATACTACAGTGAGAAGAATATTTTCTGGTATCTGTTTAAGATTCTTTAAGAGATTTTAAGGATTTAAGAGAATTAATTTTCCCCTAAGGTTCAATATTTCAATAAAAATCCAAAACTTTAATTTCAAGAAATAGCTAGAAAGATTTCTGGTTCCTACCTGGAGGCTTTGAGGTACTTCTGTTGATTCTGCATTTTAGAATTGCTTCTTTGTTATTTTCATGCTGAGTCCTTTCACATAAAGAGTATTTTTAAAATAGCAAATAGGTACATATTTGTAGCATTAAAATTAACAATATTGTACCAAAATATTCAGGATACAGAAAATTTTAGTGTAGGCTGTCAGCGAAAAGTAGGTCACTTGTTAAGGGTCTGGAATGTGGATTTATGAACCTGCTTTGGGCACTAATGTTTGATAGTCTAGCTGTCTTGGTTTATGTTTTGAGCTATGTTGTGTTGTAGAAAGCACATTTCACTGATAAATTTCATATGCATAATAAAATAATAATTTTACATCATACAGCAGTCATTTAGTGGTGAAAAGAGACCATATAATATTTATGATACCTTTCTGCTTTTTCAGTCTAAGTTATCCTTCTCATCATACAGTAGCTGTTTAGTACTGTTATTTCTATTTATGACTCCCTATAATGTTTTTAATGGTAATTACGGTGTAATGCAATGTGTGAAAGAGGTAAAATACATTTAGTATTAGCATTCTACAGCAAAGTAAGAAGCCTGATTTAGCAGAAGACAGAAAATGAACTAGGGCAAATAGCTTAAAGTAGAATACATTCAGTTGTGTGCATCTCTATTCTTTGTCTCTAATCTAATGTGGAAGAGTGCTTTTGAAAGACTTCATTCAAAAATCACTGTGTCACACCTTTACTTTATCAATCTTGTCAGAAAAATGGATAAGCACATAACAGCACCTCAGGTCAATAATTTTTAAATTATAATTATTCTTTTTATATTGTTCTACCAATGTTGGTGGTTCAAAGACAGTTGTTTTCAGCTGCAGAAATTAACACTTCAGAGGCTGGTAAAATAGAGGGATTTCGGTATCTTTCTTGTATTCTTTGTTTACTCTCACTAGCACATTTTTGCATTTGTGTTGGGATGTGGTATTCTGCTGCCACTTCTACTAACATGTCTATACTTTTGTGATTCTTAACAAGAATGGTCTTTGAAACATTTTTCTTCAGAAGAAGGTGCTGTTCTGAACTGGACAAGTTTTGACAGAGATGCATTCAGAATGGAATCGTGGGCTTGTCCCCATTCACCACCATTTCCCTACTAAAAGTATATTTACAAAGCCTAATGAGTGCACCAGTGCTACATTATCTGTTTTACAGCACTTTACAGCAAAATTTTGTGTTACCTAAATATAGTCTTAAGGACTAGATTGTCATAAAAGTTGTGGCTACAATGAAACAGTATTCTTTCAACTTTCTGGAACATACATTTAATTTCTGAATATCTTGGCATTGGTGTATTTAAGTGCATGTAAAGAAATCAGAGAATAACTAAGGCTCTCTTAGAAATATTAGTAAAATAACTGAAACTTTAAACAGGATTCGTAGTGACCACACTAGTTACTGGATTACACCAAGGATTTTCCCACTTCTTTAAATAGACCAGTTATCTTAATAGCATCATTGCATGTGCTATAAATGACATTTACTCTGCTTTAATAGTGACTATACTGTTCATTCACTTCAGTTGTATTTGGAGGCATCTCAATCTCATGCCTCCAAAGGAAAACAAGAAAAAGTGGTTTTTAGTATTTTCTTGTAGGGACGGGTCCTACACAAGTTTAATACATTCTATATTTGGTAATAGCAAGTATTTCATTGCAGTATTACCAAGGAAGTAGCTGTCATTTGTGGCGAAGATGATAATGATATTCTGACAGGCACCTGGAAAACATTAAAGTGGATGGATTTATTTCTGATTGCTTTGGATATACCATAAAAATATATTTCCCAGATGTTTGCGTTTTTTTCTTTTTCCACATCCACACTGGATTATAATTCTTGGACCCTCTTTTTTAGTGGTGCAAACATTTCAATAAATTCATTAGACACTTTTCAGTTTGCATGGCTGCAATCACTTTTTTTTTCCTCTCTTGATTCCTTCTCATGCTGCTTATTGGTTCAGTTGATGTTTTCATAGTGCTAAATGCAATGTGTTTTCTGAAAAAAAGGTATGAGACAACAGACTAGCCAATAGGTATAGTAGCTACTGGCAAACAATTTCCTGCTCCCTATGACTTGTGAGCCTCAAAAAGTGACTGTGGAACATTCTTTGCACGTGTTAACAGAGCGAATACTCCAAGCTTTTATTATCCAAGTCAGTTACTGTGCTTTACTTTTGTGTCACAACCAAGGCCTGTAGATCAAAAAACAATAGCAAGGGTAGTGATAGGAGGGACAGAGGCTTCATATATGCCTTGCTGACCAGAACTCTTGTCAGGTAGAAAAGATACTCAGTTCCTTGCCTGCAAATGGATCATGTACTACGTTAGAAACCTGCATCTTGTTTGAAGTCCTGGAGTTATTCTTTCATAATACTTTACTATTGCAGAAGCTGCTTAGGACCTTCTGCCCTGTAGAGGTGGAGTAGTGAAGAAGGGTGATTGGTTAGCCCCCTTAATATACAGCTTTTCAGTTTAGTCCTTTGGAAAACTCCAGACATCTGTCAATTGTGGGATACTGCCCTTTCAGTGCTTTTTCAGGGTTCTGACAAATGACCTAGAAACTTGTAGAGAAACACTATTTGCAGAAGACCACTTTTCTTAAGCTGTTTTCCAATTTTTGCTCTGCTGAATAGTTTGTAGGAGGAATGAGAGACCCCTTATGTAGAAATAAGGCATGTCATGTTTTGAAATGTTATAAACTGTGCCTTTCACCCCAGGGAAGGTATATTTTATCGTTGGGGGGAGAGGTACCATCGTTGGAAGTCTAGTTATCTACATGAAGACACCGATATTGTCCACTATTTTTAGATGAATGGTTTAGCAAATGTCTTGTGCAAGTACGTACTGCACAGGTCAATCAATAGAGACACCGCAGTTCTTGCATGTAATATTTTATCCTACCTCAGGACTTCATAGAGAGAAAAGGTCATTTACCATTTTGCCGTGAAGTAGATGAGATTTCAGCAGTTTCTCTGTGTGTTGATCTGCAGTAATTTATCACATCTAACATCCTCCAATAAACCGATGAGTCATGCTCCTTTGTTTTAAGAGTAAAATGTGTAGTTTAAGCAGATACTATTTGCCATTTTTTCATAGATATCCTGATAATGGTGATGAAATATACTGCTGGCAGGCAAATGTTAATTTTTCTCCTGCTACCTGCAGTTTTGTCAGCCATATCACAAACCCTAAAATCAACAGCTAATATGTATTTCCTTTTAGAAAGAGAATCTTTTGATGGTGGGTCTGAAGTTTTCAGTTGTTAATTATTCCCATAATTAATTGCCTCATTTTTAAATTGCCATTTTATTTCCAGTTTAAAAATTTTTAAATCCAGCTAGATCCCTTTGTCCTTAATATGCTTACTATGTCTTTTTCAGCTGTCTGCTTTGAAAAATACTCTCTACAAGTAGGGATTACAGGGTGTTGTGCCTACAGGAGCTACATACACATAGATTTCGATAAGCCAGAGGCTTTTTGCAATTTTTTGTGTGTTTTTTTACATAAAAAATTGCTCAGTTATGTCATAAACTTCCTTATAATATTGTAAATAGCTTGAACATCTTAAAGGATTCTCTGTAATGAGTATTTTCCAGGCATCTGATCTTTATTGTGTCTTTTACTGAACTGATTCATGATTTCTTGTATCATTTTTATGGGAAGCATATCTGAACTCACTGTTATCAATAATGGTCTAGGTGAATATTTTATAAAGAGGTAAAGATTCATAAAGAAGTATTTTTACAAGTTTATAGCTCACATTAGCCTTGTTAGCAGCAGCATCATGCTGGGAGTTCCTATTCATTTGGTTTAGTGCCATGAGCTCTATATTCTTTCCAGAGTTTTTACTACCACATTGTAAATAAGTGGTTTGATTCTGAATTAAATACCTTTGGGTATTTTTAATACCTTCTGTGTTGCTGCTTACAAATAGTTTCTGTATTTTTCTAGCACTGTCAATAATCCTGTCACTTCTAAATACCTTCTTCATGTCACTTCTAATATTTTTTGTTCTTTAAGTGATTGTCCATAGGAACATTCACACTAGCAGTGCACATATGTTAAACAACTGAAGTTTGGGACATTTTAACCCTATGTGCCACTGTATTCTTCCTCCTTGCTCTATTGTGCACAGATTATAATGGGAGAGGTATGTTCACCATCTTAAGGTCCTAGCAGTCTGGTTAAACTGAGACTTTTCTGGAAGTTCATATCCTTGTCAATGGACTAGCTAGGTATTATTTCTAACTCTTTTCATATTGTAAGTCAAGTACCTTTCTCTTTTTGTAATACTCTTTCCCCTTCTCTCCAAACCCTTATCTCCACTTGGCATTTCCCAGAATCTGAAGGACTTCAAGCTGTAGGAAACACCCCAAGGGAAAAAAAAAAAAAAAAAAGTAACTCTGGAAAATATTGTGAATAGATAGTGAAAGCACTATTCCCAGGTGCTTTCGACCAAAAGCACATACCAAGTGGTAGATAACAAGTTTAGGAGTCCACTCTGCTACCTCCTTAGGAGCTGATTGTGTGCAAAGCCAGCTTGCTAATAAAAGCTGTTATGAAGAAAGCTGTAAGAATTTCTAGTATGGTCTCCTTGTTCCTTCCCTTAGAAGTTACTTTTTTGCTGAGGCTATCACCCCTGGTCCCTACCTGAGCTACACTGCCCCTGCAGCTGCATTGCAGTCATGCCTGTCCCATTTAACTTGTTGATCTGGACCCGGACCCACAGACTTGACTTTCTAGCTTGACCTCAGACCTGCCTGTGACAATGTACTTGACTGGAGATCTCTGAACTGTGTCTTACTCTGGTTACTATCTCCAGAGATGATCCTCACCCTGACTTGCTGGTATGATTTCATACTTCTTTGTTGATGAGATCTTGAGTCCTGCCTATTGGCCCGCAAGTCTTGGGGAGTCCTGTGACTCAGTGCCCAACTTGTCTTCCCTTGCAGAACAGTCTGTCCTTGCTGCTCAGTGACAGTTAGGGAGACTAGTGTTTCTTTTATGATGCTTCATCAGCTCATCTTCTAATGAATTATACTTTGACTATTTTTTGGGATGTTTTGTCTAAATTAATCTTCTAGACAGAAGAAACAAACATCTTCAAAATCATTTAGTGGATCAAAGGCAAGGGTTCCGTCTCCTGTGAAATTAGCAGGGAAGGTGTTCCTCCATCACTATTCACTCCTTTTGGCCTTGCCAAATTCTAGCCACAAAGGGCTCCTTCCTTGCTTTGGTGAGTC
This sequence comes from Falco cherrug, assembly GCF_023634085.1. Taxonomy (NCBI): domain Eukaryota; kingdom Metazoa; phylum Chordata; class Aves; order Falconiformes; family Falconidae; genus Falco; species Falco cherrug. Next base: position 82,829,927 of record NC_073699.1, read on the forward strand.
TGCTCCAACTTTGGGAGGTTACAGGCCATTCAAGGAAAGCCAAAGACAGAATGAGACATGAGTATACCTTAATACCTATCAAACAGTGGCTACCATGAGTCTACAGGATAACACTGTTATGCTGGACACATGACTCTTTTTTCATCCCTTTGTTGTTCTTTGCTCCAAAGCCAATCCTGAAGGACTATCTGATGTTTGCTCTTTTGCTTATCCTCTCACCCTAAAAGCAAGACACATCTAAGATCATTCTAATTGTCCCAGAACAGACAAGGCAGCTGATTTCAGGACTCTCTTCATCTGTTTCTGCACACTGTTGTGAACCTTGGCATTGGGCTAGATCTCCTGATGAAAAAAATGGGGGGAATTTTGCATTGCATGATCTGGAACCTGACAGTTTTAGGTTTTTAAATGATGCAAATCAAGAAGTTACTCATAGCTAGAAGAGCAAAAGTCCATAAAGTTTCTGTGGATGGCAATATACTTTTTTTTTAATTGATGTGTTAACTATTCAGCAATTCTTGAGGAAGTCCCTCTGCATTTGAATCCAAAATATTTCTGAGAATTAAGATACCCATTCATTATCTAATTAGGAAAACTTCATTTACAGTTATTTTGGGCTTGCACTTGCAAAAACTATCGTGTTCAGTTTTTTCTTACCTGCCTGCAGGATGTTTTCTTAACAGACTCATTTGAGTTTTTCCACTGGACAAAAATCTGGTATTTGTGGTGGAAACTAAACTTGTGTTTGATTAGTGTAAAAGGAAAATTATTTGAGCGATAGCTTCTTGTTTCCTCAGCAATCTTTTAATGAAATAAGCTGTGCTTTTAGTCATGATTCATCTGCAAGTATAGAGGAGGTGGAGGTCAGCATAACCAGTGCCAATTATGCTAGGGTTTTTAGAGGAGGGTCAGATACTGAATGCAACTGAAGTTTTGCCTAGTGTTCCATTTCTTGTGGGTTTTATTTCACAGACAGAATTCATCTTCAGCAGAGGCACCTCTTTTTAGTGGGTATTGAAATATATTTGTCTTCTTAAACACAGCGTGATTCCTCAGAAAGATCTCTTGGGTTTTTCTTTATAAAGAACAACCCTTTCCTTGTCTTTGGAGTGGTCATTGGATTCAGCAGTTTGTACTCAACAACAGTGTTAGGAACATGACAGTCTTTTCCTGTAGATCACTAGGCTTCTTTTCAGGCAACCTCTTTATGTTTGAGGTATTGGTAAGTGTCATGCATGTGGATGCTTACTGAAATGAGAAAGAAAAAATACTTAGTAGTAAGTAGAGGTTCTGTGAATTCTGTTGCCCTGAAAGATGAAGATCACAGGCTGTGTGCCTTGTTGATTCTCAGAGCCATGTTTTATGTTTTGTTACATTTTGGTTTCTTTTAAATAAAAAGAGTCTTTTGGATTGAGAGGAATATACTCAATTTATATGGGGTAGAAGGGGAGGTGGTATGGGCATGCTGATACTGTTACTGTTAGAGCTAAAAGGTGCAGCCTCAGATGCTTGGGCATCTACATACCTACAGCATGATTATGTACAACAGCTCTCAAAGTACATGGATGTTGAGGCAAGTAGTTTTTTGTTAAAACATTAAATTTATGTATTATTCCAGATTATCAAATAGGTTTAAGGAAATCTGTGATGTCTCAGACATGCTACTCAAAATACTCAATATAAAAATATGTTTCTCACTAAATTGCATTTTAAAATCTGCCAGGAAGTCGGATTGTAAGCCATTCAATCTGTGCTGCTGTGCTAGTTTTTAAACCAGAATGTTGAATAACACTAAATTGTATGTTTGTGTAAATCTAAATTACCATGTGAACAGTTGCCCTTATTGTCAACAAATGTCCTCTCATTTTAAAAAATATGTCTGAATGCAGTTGTGAAGGAAACAACCTCAAAAATTAACAGCTGCTTTAGTTCTTGAGGTAGCTGAAGTTCAAATGAAGCTTTCTGTATGATCATAGCTGAAAGTAAATTTGACATCTCAATAAAAATATTGTTCAGCCATTTTAAGAGGCTGTAGTGGTGAAAGTCAACACCCTCCCTGAACTACTACCCCCTGTATTTCCTTATTTCATTGAAACCCGACACTTTTATTCTAAAACCTTCCCTGAGACACTAATAAATTCTTCCTGGCCTCTTCCCTCTTCCAGTTTTAGTGTTTTCTGATGACAGAGTTTTAGAAAGGAATAAAGAGGAAAAAGAGAAATGAGAGAGAAAGCAGAAGTCCACAGACTTAACTACTTAGCATTTTATCTTCACCTCTTATGTAGCTACTGAACCCATTTTGTGAACTTAATTTGTCCTATTTAAAATTTTCCACCAATTTTCATGAGCAGAAGCAGAATTGTAGAGTAGACCCTACTAATCTGTTTTCAAAATATAATTTATAAGTTTTTTTCCTGCTTAAGAATGTTGTGGTAAAGTGTAACGAAGTCTCAAACATGAAGAGGTTATTTAATCCTTTTCCTCACTTGGTGGTGGGAGCAAGTATACTTGAAACATCCTCAATTAATGTCTCTCTAACCAGCTTTTCAAAATCTGGAGCTTCTACACCTTTCCTAGGCGATCTGTTGCCCTCAGCCTTTATCTTTGGAGAGTGTTTTCCCTGTTGCCCAACTTAATATCCCACAATGCACTGTAGGCCTGAGAATGCAATTCACAGTGAATGTGAATTTATTCCTTTCCTCTTTATTACAGTCTTCTGTGTGCCTGAAGGCACTTCTGTTGCCCTCTCAGTTATCCTTTTAAAAGGGGAGACAAACCCAGTTTCTTCCATTGTGGCTTGTAGGCCATGTTTTCTAGACCTCTGATATTTTGTGTTACCATACTTTCTCCAATTGGTCCAGATGATTTTCTGTAATGATACAACACTTTGGCAGTGTTATGTTTCTTGTTAAGTCCAGTTTGACATTTCAGAGGACCTTGGAGTATAATGTGCTATTGTCCTTTCGCCTTTGCATTTTCCAAAGTTTGTTTAAAAATCAAATTACTGGAGGTCAGATAGAATCAGCAATTTAATCCATTCTGTTGTCTACCAGTGCGGGACTGGAACTGTCTTCACTGTTTAATTGATCTCTCACCACTACATTCTACACAGTAGTTTTCCTACTTTCACAGTGTAGCTACATAAACCACAATGCACTTAATTGAAATACAGAATACCCTCCTTCAAGGACAAGTTATTTTTGCTTATTTGCTGTAACCAAAATCTAATAGAAATATGTAGTATTTATCTTTTTCCTCCTAAAGTGAGAAAAAGAAATTTGCCTCTGGCACTTTGGACTACTGTAAGTTAAAACGCTTTCATGTTTTAAATATTTTTAATACAATTTGGCTGTCTGTGTAGGATATTACCCCAAGCTAAAAAAAAAATAATAAATGGCTGCAGCACTAATGTCCTTTAGTCGATTACTGGAAAGTCTGTAAGATCCCTGAAATCTTACACCCCTGGAATTGCAAGGAAGTATGTTGTCTCAGCTTTTTGTAACTTTAGATACCTCCCTTTTAACACCAGGTAGGGCTTTTATTGCAACGGCTTAGAAGGCTCTTTCATAGTCTTATTCTTCTGACTGTGTAATAACCTTCTACTTCGGCCAACATGCATTTGTGGGTGCTGTATTTTAATAAACTGTTGCCTTTCTTCTGCACTGTTATTTATATCCAGTGCTTTGGATTTCCTTTTTACTAATGAAGTAATGAAATCTGATGGAGCAAAGAATTGCAGCTGAACTTCTCCTAGATTCATCATTTTGAATACCCAAAACCATCCTGTAAATAACTTCATCAAGAATCATTCCGTTTCCTTTGTCATTTGCATTTGAGGCATCCTTAGCCTTTGTCAGATATTCTTGTTAAAAGGATGTCAAAATGTATTTTATAGTCTTAAATATCATTCTCTTTCCTTCTTTCATGTCTCTGTGAATAAATTGGTGTCTTATTCCATGCTTCTTTTCATCTCTTGGGATATCTCCTACATTCCTCATGTATATCTTTCTTCTTTTAAAGTTTGTGGTTTGGGTTTTTTTTTCTGTACAGTCTTTCAGGGAGATCTTTCACCCTATAAGTCACGACCAGTTTACTCTTTGAGAATTTATCAGTTTCACTCCTACTACTGAATTCCTTTTGTGTGATTAGTCAGATTAGTGCTTTTAAATATTTGTGATTGTCTGATAGGTTGGTCTTATTCAAACTTCTTTCACCTTCCTTATCCCCACTTCTCATTTTTTTAGATGGCCATTAATGGCCACTCAATAAAAATCTCAAAAATGTAAAATAACCTGCCTGCAACTCTCCTTATAGATAGTCTATGCAAAGAAGAATAAACTCATTTGACGACACGAAAATGCAAAAGCTAAACTCAAGTCCCAGCTGCTCTATCGTCTCAGCCTCTCATTGATGATGAGGAACTGCACTGGGAGATGAGAGTAGCTTTGCCTATGGGAAATGCAATGACACCAGGAGGCTTCAGTCACATCCATATGGGCTGGGTAAATGTTGTGGGCCATGGTCTGTTATGGGTTATGATACAGCATGGGTAGGTGTGCAGACACAAGCTTACTAGGGCCAAATTTTTAAGCTAAGTTCCTTCTCAGTTCTTTAAGCTAATTGGAAGAATCCCATAAGGAAAGTAAGCTTTGATTTAGTCCTGAACATTGTATGTGAGCATCCCTCCATGGTTAAAAGGGAATATAACACAAAAGCCATGTTATCATTAAAAAAGGGAACTACACACAAATCAGGAAAATTATTTAAAACAGCATTAAGGAGATAACTTGAAATCTGAAAAGGCATGAAGGGGACACGGAGCCGATTTAAACCATCACATGAGAGGCTCAGAGGACAAGTATATTTATTTAGGATATTCTATATAGACCAAAAGAGGAAAGTTGTTGAAAAACAGATTGGTAGGATTACAAAGCGTAAGAACAGGCCCTGTGAGGCAAAGGAAATTACTATCTAGCCCAATACCTTGTTGCTAGCCAGTAGTGTATGAAAAAGTGGAAAAGATCTTATGCATATAATGGTACTTTCCTAGTAATCTTATCTGAGCACAAGGAAATCTGTGGCGTGGCTCAGTTACTTAATGAACCAGAATTTATTTTTGTTGCATTTAACCACTTTTGACATCCACGAGTCCTGTGGCAGGCTTTTTCAGCTTAACTGCATACGGTGTGAAAAATAATTTCCTTTTGTTTGTTTTAGTCATTGCCTGCATAGTTTTATTTGATGCCCACTTAAGTCAGTCTCAAATGGTCTAAAGCCCAGATCGCTGTGTGCCTATTTCAAAGTTTCTTCTTCCTTGCTGCTATCACTGGATTTTTAAAATTCAGCAGTTACCAGCTTTCTCATTATAGGTCATTAAATGTGACTTTTCAAGCAGTAAGGCAGTACCAAATCTGTGTAGCATTTTTTAATTTTCTGCTTTTAGCAGATAGTGGAAAATTCCTCTGTTGATGACTTTACAGAGGATAATGAATTTTCAGGCTTTAGTGATGGTTGATAAGACCAAACATTCTTGCAGCATTGAATAGGAAGATTCCTGTGCTATTTAGAAAACAGTGTAATATTATCGTGGGTTAGGTATGGCCCACAACCAAATTCCCACCCAGCTACTCACTCCCCCACCATCCCCACCTCAGCAGGGAAACATGAGAAAACAGGAAAACAATCAGGGATGAGAAAGCTCATGAGTCAAGATAAAGACAGGGAAATCACTTACCAGTTACCGTTGTGGGCAAAACAGACTCAGTTTGGGAAAAATCAATTTAATCTCTTGACAACTAACATTGCTTCAGCTAGTGAGAAGCAAAAGAGGCAGATGTTAAAGTCACATCTTTCCTCCCCCCTTTCCCAGGCTCACCTTCACTCCTTCACTCCCAGCTCCTGTACTGCCCCTCAAGCAACACTGGGGGGATAGACAGGTGGTCAGTACATAGTGGTTCCTCTCTGCTGCTGCTCCTTCCTCCTCATGTTTTCCACTCCTTTGCAGCATGGGCTCTCCCCAGGCTGCAGTTTCTTCAGGCATACCCATCTGCTTTCACATTGTTCTCCATGGGCTGCAGCATGGATATCTGCTCCAGCACGGTGCTCCTCCTCTGAGCTTGGTGTTCCCTCTGCTGTTTCTCTCTGTATTGGTTTCCTCCTCCTCGCTGTATGGCATTTCCTACCCTTCCTTACACACATTTTCCTAGAGACACCACCAGCTTTGCTGATGGACTCAGCTGTGTTCTGCAGTGGGTCCATTGCAGAGCCACTGACCTCTTCCCACAGAAGCCACCTCTGAAGCTCTTCTGCTGTCAAAACCCTGCTACCTATGCTCAATGCAGACACAAGTGTCACAGAAGAGAGCTGGGAACTGTCATGGCTGACAGCAGTGTGGGAGGCTGGAAGGGAGCTCTCAGTGACAGCTGGTGGGTGCACTTAGTTGTGTGTCCTGTGAAACCGTGGCCTTGGTGTTCTGAGACCCTTTTGCAGCTTTTCACAGTCCATCTTTCTCCTAGTTATTATGAATCACTTTATATCATCATAAAAATATTTGCCCTGATAATTGTTCCTGTTCATTTTGTCACTTTGCTCTAAAACCTGTTCTACTACGACATTAATTTGTATCCTTCAGTTGATGCCCCAGAATTTGCAACTTCCCAATCTCCCCTTGTTGGTAGGAATGAAATAAATTACCTAGCTTTTTGGCAGTCTGTCTGCAGTGCATTTTAATCTTCTTCTGGTCCTACCAATTCTGGTTAAACCCCCTGATAACAAAAATCCTTTGTTTCTATTGGTCACAGAACGTTGCTTCTCCAGAACTCTTTCTGCATGCCTTTTAATGATTTGATGCTCTTTATTTCCTACGTTAGGAAAGAATGTCAGTTTTGGAAGATTGCCTTTCTCCAGTCACATGTGATCCTTTAGAAATGCTCTAGTCAGAGCAGATCCTGACATCTGCCTTCATCTCAACTCCAAGCTATATTGGCTACGGTGATCTTTCAGATGTGAGAGGACTGAGGGAAAGCAAGGACATAACTTGGCTTTGTTAAATTGCCTTTTCATAATAGGTCACATCTGGGTTTGTGCATGAGTCAAGTCTTTTCACAGATACCTTTAATAATGCCCTTTACAATATCGAAGGGAACCCTCAGGAAGCCCAGGTCTGATATACTGCAACAACTGGGGCTACATTTTTTTTTCTTTATTAATTCAAAAAAGGCCAATTGCTCAGAGGAACTATGTGCAACTGATAATAAGATCCACACTGACAATACTCTTTAAAAGACAAGCACAGTAAAGAGGCTTACTCCAGAGGAGTTACTCATCTCTGATTTTGCAAAGTAGAGATTGCTGGACAAAATCTGTCTGTGAAGAATGAAATGCTAACTTAGTAACCAACAACACCATTTTCTCTCGATATCTACCAAAAGAAATTTGCACCTGTCGTCTTCCTTCATTTTAAGATATTCTTCCAGGTTATTTTAAAATACATCCTTGCATGGTCACCATATGTTAAGAAAGAACATTTGTTTTCTGGTACCATAGGGAAAAAATATGTTCAGCTTGTTATAGTGGTTACAAAAATAGAAGACGGAAGTGTTAGTGTGCCTGGGACTGTTACTGTGATGTGCAAATACTCTGCAAATATGTCCAAGGTTTTTGTATTGCTCTAACAAGATAATTTAAACAAAATCACAAGCTTTTGGTTTTCTTTTATACTGGTTTTATATGTTAAATCTTTCTTTCATGTAATCTTTTATTGCTCTATTAATATATGTCTTTCTAATGAGAGTTGATTGCTTATTCTGTGCATGTCCTGTGATAAACTTTCTCTCAATTTTCCTCATTTTGTGTAAACTGTAGAGCTAATTTTTCTTCCCCACATGCATTTTCTACAGTTCTTGTAAATTGATGTATGCATCTTCAATGAGTTTGAGAAAAAACGATGTCACAACCCAATTTAGAACCAGTAGCATATGAATAACATATTGCTGTTAGCTGAAGTCCCATTAATTTTTGCATATAAAATGCAATTAAATATTATTGTTGTTGTTAGAGTTTTTGTCCAAGCTCTGTGCAAGGATTCTAAATTATGCCAACAGACTTATCATTAAAAGGCTGTGTAATGCTATAAATAGATGTACTATAACTTACATAAATCATTGTACCACAGTTTCTTCCTACATTTTTTCATTCAGTTAATGTTATTATCCAGCCTGTAAAAAATGTTAAGTATGTTGTTGCATAGCATAGCATACATTAGCATTTTAAAGATATGACTAGCTGAAGGTGAATTGGTTGACAGGTGTGAACAGTATGAATGAAGACGCACATAAGTGAAAAGGAAGTGGCAGCACCACAGTGTAGTATGTTTGGAATGCAAACATGGATGCAATAGGTGAATCTCAGGAAACTGATGGCAGCTAAGTAGAATTGCACATTTGGGATGCTTTAAAATGCAGGCGGTTCTAAGATCTGCAAAATTTATGATACACTGTCAGGGGCATACTTAAAATAAGACAATCAAGTCAGCTTGATGCTTGTTGAAACTTTGGTAAAAATAAATGTCTGCTTTATAAACGTGTAGGAAAATAGCCATCCATTTTGAGGAAGAGAGTGACTTTTGTAGATTATGATAAAAATGCAGAAGCCACGGGATAAGTGTCTGTTAGTCATAGTGATGATTTACAGTGATTTCCAGAAAAAAATCATGCTATTGTTTTCTATACTAGTAGGAGTAAACTAAGTGATCAGAGTCTCAGTGGCAAGATAAAAGAATCCAACTCTATGGAAATGGATAAGGACTTAAGCCTTTTGGGATCTTACATAAGCAGTGAAGCAGTAGAACCAGACAAACTGTGGACTATGGAGAGCCACGAGAGATGGAGTGAACTTGTAAAAGATGGAGGGAGCTGAAGGAGTGGCCGCAATGTGTACCACTACTGAGAATATACTGAAAGTTTTCAAAAGATTCAATATCCTTTTTAACCCCCAAAATCACATAAGAATGTGGTCCTGTTCATTGACATCACTGTTGTGATGTCAAAATCAAAAAAGCCATAACAGCATATACCAAAATGTATGTATCCAAAAGGATTTTTATCTTCAGCAGGTATCACCAGATGCCCAGCAGATGACTCTGATCCTGACAGAAGCATTATAGGGGCTCCCTGAAACTTTGTTTCAGAAGGCTTCATGTTGGTCATGAATTGATCTAGTTCAGTGGTACTTCTTAGATTTAAAAACATCTTAACATATGCCATCTTCACTGAAAATGTTTAGAAGACATTCAGAAAACTCTCTTTAAATCATAATAAACTGCTCTGGTGCAGGAGCAAAGTGGAAAAAAAGACATAATGTGTGCACACAGTAGACTTCAAAACCACCTTACTCAGGCTTATGGTTTCAGATCTGGAAAGGCTGTTGCCGGTATAGCCTGAGTACCTTCACTATGTGTGGAAGGGCCAACCATTTAATCCATGAAAGTACTTAACCAGTGTTCTCCCAACTAGCTACCGGTACTCATTTCTGCATCCTGCTCCTGTCAGCTTGTGTAGCCTCTTTGTCCTCATATCCCTGCTTCAAAGGGCATTCTTCCCCCTCCTCTTCTGGGAGGTGAATCCATTAAGAGATTTACCATGTAATAGTAATTTTTAAGTAAGTTTGGGTTCTTTAATACTCATGAAAATTCTGATACAAGATCAGGATATGGTTCGGTCACTTTCTTTGTCTAGTATATCACATTTCATACAGTTAGAGAAGAGCTGCAGTGCTACTGGATTCAAATAGAACCACTGCCAAAACCCTTCTGTCTCTTCTTGAGCATAAGCATAGACTCTACTTTTTAAGTGACTCACTGCCTTCCTCCATTCCCAGACATAATATCTGAAACTTTCTTTCATAAATGAAACTCCCCTAAAAATATCACAACTAGTCATTTACCTGCAGTGAGACACATTTTCACTGAGAGGAAGAAACAGTGGGTAATGTAACTGAAAAATCTAGTATTAGTTGACAAGTCAGCTTTATTATTTCTAATATGCACAGTGTCACTTGCAGTTCTCTGGTATGGTTTCTTATCTTAAATGATGCTGGACTTTCAACCTGTTAATATATGTCAGTAATAAGACACATTTTTACAAAGTAGGAAGGAAAATAAAATTACTGGTATGATATGGTGCTGTTTTCATTCCATGGAAATGTGTGCTTGAGTTGGTCAGGTGCTTAGCCTAGCTTCATTGAATGAATCAGTTTCTTAGTTTGACAAGCCCACATATTAAAAAATAATAATAATAATATTTTGCCCTCTAAAGATGCTTTTATTTTGTGAGGTAGATTTGGCATTGGGAAAATTCTGACATCAGCTGCAGGGTGAGTGCAGTAACAGCTACTTCTGAGTCACTGCCTATCTTAACAGGAATGCAGGGTTGTTTACCCCTCAGTGAAAGATGTGCTTTTAAACAAATTAGCAAACAGCACTGCAAGGGCTGCTGTAACCATCACTTTGTGGTAATTATAACTGCTGCAGTGTTGCCATTCTGTCCCCACTGCCACAAGTACCCATCTGTCTTCTGTCTGATAGGTCTACGCAAAGCAATACCTATGCAGGAGAATATGCTTGTAAGTTTTCCTCATTCAGAATAGGAAGATTTTAGCCTTTCAGCTGTGGAGCTGTGGTGTTGGGTTAATTGCTTTTTTCAAAGGTACTAGACATGATGTAGGATAACCTCTATTTGAGTGTTCTGTAGCATCCATTGTTGAATACGTGGTATTATTGAAATGAAAGGATTTTTTACAATAAATATGTATACATATATATACACATATAAAAAAGAGTATTGTAATGAATTCCAGCAGAATAAGAAGATGGCCTGATAGCATTTTGTTAATTCATTTTAATTTCATGATACTAGTCTCAGCTTTAAGAAGTCTGAAAAATACAAATTTAAGACATTCTGTCATATCTGTGCCCCTTGAACTTGAACGTTAGTATACAGTACTTCATTTTATAAAACAGAAATAGAAAAAAGTTAGGCACTTGTTCAGAAAGGTATCTCTAGTCATGTCTTAAACACACTTAAGTTAACCACTCTTGTTAAGTCATATTTGAAGAATTCAAGTGCCTGTTGATACAGAAGGGAAGTGCATAAAAAAAGAAATAGTAAAAGTTTAAAGATCTAGGCTGTGTTGTATAGCTTTCCTGCTTTGTCTTCTTGGAAATATATTAAAATGTTAAAAATCAATGATAAGAAATCTACTTTCCCTCTGCCATTGAAAGTAAAGTATTAATTTAGTTGATTCTAGACTAGCTAGTTTTCTTAATCACAGGAAAAAAAAAAAAGAAAAAAAAGAATAGAAAAGGTATTCAATTTAATCCATTCTTAATGTTTAATACCTTGTAATTATGAATACAAATAAGTAATAGAGTAATTTTAAATAACTGCAACAGCATCTGAAATTTTGCTTAGATGAAAGGGGATACTGAAAATTTTGAAAAATTAAAAATAAATCTTTTTGGAAAATTAAACTAGCTTTTAGGAGATGAATGTTACTGTAAACTTAACAATCAGAAAGAAGCATGAAGTATTTTTTTATCTGTACAGAAATTAACTGATTTGTCTTTTTCCGACTAGGTTCATATTCAGGAAGTATACCATGTGGTTCCCCGTAGTAAGTCTAATAAATAAATTTTGTTTAATGCTTCTGCATTCTTTGTGGAAGAACGGAGTTTCCCATGTCTATGGAAAACTCATTATAGCATTTATCTCAAGGTGAAGTGTGAGGATGAGAGGTCAAGGAATAGATAGACTAAATAAGGGGTAATAAATCCTCATATCAGTGTATTCAGCAGAGAAATCTAAAATAACTCAGGAATGAAACAGCTCAAGTGCTGCTGCTAACTCTTACGTGGAGTCTCTCACCAAGAGTTGTGATGACCCTGCAAGACAGGAGGGAAGCAACTGTGATGGCAGTTTGGGCTGGGCTCCAGGGGAGACCAGAGGGCTACCGGCTTAGAAACTCAGTGTCTGGTTTGCGTATAATAGTGGAAGTAGAATATCAGATCACTGCAAATTTGGGTGAGGGTGAGTTACAGAAGAAAAGTCAAGACAGCTTTTGTGGAGAAAAAACTAAGAATTCTCTGAAGGTTTCGGCTGTCCTGTGGGTGAGAATGATCCACTTGATATGGGCTGCCTGGATTTCTGGAAGGCAAGATCCCTCACAAAAGGGTCTTGAAGAAACTAACAGTCATGAGACAGGAAAAATGTCTTTGAATGATCAAATAGTTTTAGTATGATTAGTTTTCCCCATTGAGAATTTTTTTTTTTACTAGGGTATTTTGTAAAAAAAATAATAATCCCTTATGTTAATCCCTTATGTGTCTCTAATTTTCTTTTATGCTCAGGTTATTTTTAAAGTAGCTTTCTGCATTGCTCCAGAAAGTAAAGATTTGAGTGAAAGTTACTTACCAACCATAAAATATGTACATATCCCAGAAATAATAATTTGTTGTTGGAGCATGATCCACCAGTCTGCAGTGTTATTCACAGAAGTGCTTTAGTGTTGTGTAGTACACCATATGTGGAGATTTGTCAGCTTTTACAGTGAGCTTTATGCTACCAAAAGTAAATAAATTTGATTTGTTAAGCAAGATATTTTTAGATCTCTATTCATGTATAAAATAAAGCCTGAGTCTGCAAGTATACAGATGGTAGTTTATGTACATTTCTAGAAGATGAAAAAAATACCGAGTGAATAATTTTACTGGAATTTGTAAGGTGCTGGTTTGCTGGTTGTTTGGGGTTTTTTCCTCACTTTACTGTAGTCAGATATATTTGTTTATGAAATAACATGGATATTGAGGGTAAGACCAGTTGTCTCTGTAAAATTAACAGCAGGCATTTTCCTTGCTTCTTTATAAAAGTGTTCTAGCTGACGTTTGAAAATAACAACTATGTTTACTGCTACATCTTGCAGTATAACTTGGGCCTCTGCTTTTGGAGTAGCCCCCTGCTTTCTTGTTGGCCATTTTAAAAAGCAAAACCATCAGATTTAGGTAGTTAAGGGTAATCTGGCCAGCTGGCACAGTCCTTCATCATTTCTGTCTCCTATATCACTCTGAAGAAACATGATTTATTGCTGGTCTTCCAGTTCCTGCTGGGCCATATTTTCTTCCTTTCTATTTACTCTCTTCTTCTGCATTGGAAGCAGAAACATGAAAATACCATATTGCATACGCTGTTGGATTTCTGTACCACTTGAATGGAAGAAGTGCAGCTGGGGAGTCATCCTTTCAATGTGCTGCTGTTACATACTAGAAACAAGCATCTGAAGAATGCAAATGTGAACCTATATATGAGGAAAGTTAGCTGAAAGCAGCAGAGGAAGTTGTTATCAAAATGTCACCTTCCCCTTAGTGTTGAGAGAAAAACAAACTTTGAAGAAGTTGTGTTGGCAGATGCAAAGTGACTGGGCTGGGTAGCTATTACTGTCATGAATCCAGTGAATTTTGCCCTGCTGGAAGAGCTGTAGGTTTGCCAAAGAAAAATGGACCAGTTGCACTGAAACAGCTGTCACTATTTCAGCATACAGTCTCAGACCAAAGCACCAGGCTTCTTTGGAGACTACACAAGGGAAAGGGTGTGGGAGAATAGCAAAGGAGCTGACATAAAACCAGAGAAATAAGATACAGACCTTTATCTGCTAAGTGTTATCTTGTGTTATGCCTTGTGTATGTGCACTGTTGTTCTTTGACCAGCAGTTCTTACGAGCTAAGGGATGAGCTTTTGTAATGAAAGTTTCTCTTGACTCGCCCAAATACAAAACATCTTTTTGCGCCCAAATAATTTTTTGAATTTGCTCATTGGATGGGCTGTAATCTATCTGTACAGGAATAGGTGTAGCTGTAAAGGCTTAACGTTGCTGAATCACTGAGAGAGTTCATTCAAACTTTAAACCACACTTGGTATAACAGAGCTTGACTCATACAGGTCCTTGGGTGGAATAGCTGCCAATCTCAGAAAAACTGGGGTTTATTTACAGCACTGTTATCTTATCCTAAATAAGTCCTCAACCAAGGTAAACTCAGAATTTCTGATGAAACAGAGGAAATGCCAAGACTTGAAAATAAATCTCTGACTGAGTCCCTGCAGGGCAAAGTTTCCTCCAGCCTTCTTCTAGAAAGCCCTTCTAGTTCAACAGTTTCCAGTGGCTTCCAGCATTGAAGCAACCTCAGCAAGTCCCTTCCCGGGTCTCTAGGAAATTTTGCTGTCACCTTTGTGCTTGGTTGACAGTCTACTCCGTGAAGTCAGTTGCACTACAGCAGAGTAATATCCCACTTCTTTGTGCTCTCTCCTTGTTTGCTCCATTCTGTCTTCTGGAAGGTTCCTTCTGCTGCACCTCTCAGTGGCTTTCATTTAGAAGGATCCATTTGACTCAGAGTGCAGCATTTGGAGGATAATATTTGGTTCTCCTTTTTTCCCTTCCAGTCACACCCCTTGGAAAAAAAAAAAAAACAATTTAAAAAAAATAAAAATAAATTTAATACTGAGATTGTAAACTGGAAACAAGCAAGTTCTGTATTGACCCAAACTGAATATACAAGGCACTTTTCTATAGGAAGGCCCTGATTCATCAGAGCACAACAGTGTATTTAGCACATGTTCTGTGGATGCTTGGCAGGATTTAGCATTTGCCTGTTGCTAAATTGTGCTGGATGTGGCAATGCAAGCACTGCTGAATACAGCCATGAGGCTGTCAAGGGGAGGATGACCATTTTAAGGTGTGTCTTGGAGGCTCTACCAAATCAGGAATGAAAAGGAAATTGTCTTGTTTTGGCTTATTAATAACAATAGTATGCTAATAAAAATCAAAAAGTGTATTTTATAGCATTTCTTACTACAAGTGGCTGAAAACATACAGAAGTCTTATTTTTTTTCTGTTTTCTTCCAAATTACGTAGTGTAAATGGTGGGAACAGCAATGCTAGCGTGAAAAAGAAGTATATATTCTCTAACCTTTGCTAATACCATGGAGAAAGAGTTTTTAGGCAGTAAAACTTTTTCACCAAGTAGACTGGAGCAGGGGCCAAATATGAAAATAAGCATCCTGTTACAGTGAAGATACAAATTTTAAGTTCTGCCTCCCTTTCCAGGAATTATGGTTTCTGTATGCTAACTAGTTGGTATTATGTGCCTGTATTGCTAATGTATCAGGGATAAATAATAAATTATGATCTTGTGAGTTACATGGTAACATTTTATCAGTCATTATATATACTCAGAAAAGGGTTTATCTTCAGAATAACCTTCTGGTTTCCTTTAGTTCTATCTCTTTTAACAGCAACAGAATCCTCATTGTCAGCATGTTTTTCTGATGGATAGATGCGTTAATCCATATTTAAAATGCAGTTTCAAAAGTCACCCAATGAAATAAATGTATGGAGTATATTGATGATGTATGCTAGAAATTATCAAAAAGGATTTTAGGTAAAGACCTCACAAGCCATTTCCAAATTTCTCAAAAGCTTGGGAGTTATTTAAGTGCAGTAATCATAGGACAGATTTAATTAATCCATGACATGTTTGCCATTAGAAATAAGGCTGCCAAAAGCAATCAGCTGCAGCTTTGGTATTTGTTTTTATAGCATATTTAATTCATATTCACATGTATAAATATGCTGGCATCAGTGTATAAACCAGGATTCCAAAACAACAGAAGTGAAAAATGGAACTAGTAAGAATTAGACCCATTTAAAACCTCTCAACACGTGAGGATTTTAGATAGCAGAGTCTGTACCTAATCCCCCAAGTGGACAAACTGGGACCCAGCTTTCCCTGTGTTGAATGACATTCACCAAATGCCTCCACTGGATTGTACATCCCATGAGAGAGAAAGAAGGAGCTCAACAGCCCTTGTGCAGGAGCCTGAGGATTAGGGAATTTACCTAGAGTGCTGCAGAGACAGGAAATCATGTATGCTTCAGTGATTTTTAAATCATTTCATTTTGGAGCAGATTAGCTTCACCTGAAAAGTTTGCTAGGGCTCTACCTCCAAAATAACCTCATACTCACTGATAAGCATTTTTTCTTGTGGATAGGAAGAAAGAGAAGGTCTCTTTTGGCAGAGTACTGGTCTGAACACAGGTAACTCATGGAGTGCATTGTCTAACCCTTGGATATTCTGTTAAAACACAAAGATTTCTGGAGCTAACACCCTGTGTCTCAGCACTGGTAGCTCAGGCTCTGTAATGAGCTTGTGTTAGCAGCTGCATGTTGCAGGGGGCTGCAGTGGTGAGCTGCAGGGTGCGGGTTGTGAATGGCCACATGCCAGTGAAAGCTGCCTGCAGCCTACCATGGGGTGCATGAAAACAACCACTGAAAAAAATGCTTTCTGTACAAAAACTTACCCATTGAGCATCAAAGCATTATCTAATCAGAGGTCCACAGCACCCCTACCCAAACACAGTTCAGAAAGAAACAGGCAGCTGCTGGAGTCTGGAGACAAGCTGTTGTAGAGGACTCTGCATAAAAAGAGGGTACCTACAACGCTGAGGGGCTGTGGCCTATGAACAACCCATGCTGGAGCACGGACACACCTGAGGGCACTGTAGCCCATCAAGGTCCCTGGCTGGACCAGAGACACTGAGGAAAAGGACAGCAGAAACCATTAAGCATAAGCAGCAGAAGTGGTTAAGCACACAGTGGCAGAAACAAACCATCAGAGATACCAGCTCAACTTCCTACACTGCCTGTCACCTTGTAACAGGAATTTTGATGGACTGCGTATAATAGCAAAAATTAGGAAAATTGGGACCAAGAAGTGCTGAGGATAGATGGCTGTATGTCTCAGTGTGTATTTTCTTTTTTTTCTTTTCCAAAACTGCAATCAGCAATGAGAGGCTTGGTTTTGTTTGCAATAAATTAATTCAGTTAAAAATTCCCTGACTCTAGACTGTTTTGCCCTCAACAGAATCCCAAGCAAATAAAGGTGCATCCTTGCAGCCCAGAGCTAAGTACCTGGTGGCTCTGTACAGAATCTTAAGCAACACCCTTTTCTGGGCATGTCCTACTTATGTGGCCTCCCCTTTCAGCACTAATCTTTTTCAGTTGCATTTTGAGGATACTGTTTTACTCTGTGCATGCACACAATCTTAGTGCCTGTCCTCTTGGGATTGGTTTTCTCTAGGTGACAAGGCACTTGAAAGTCTTGTATTTACCACCTGAGTCATTCTGTGGATTAAGCCTGGGTTTCTGTCTTCATTCTTATATGCCTAAATACCTCCAGATCCTATATAGAAAACACTTCAGAAATTGTACGCACAGTAACATGGAAAATGTTATTTGGGAGTTTTAGGAAGTAAACCAAAGATAATTCTTAAAGCTTTAACCCTTGCTATGATTTGTGCTAGATTTTGGGTTGTGGTTAGGCCTAGTAATAAGTGTTCATTAATAGTTCAGCATGTATCTGCAGTACAGTAAGTTACTGGGTTTTTCCTGATCAAGTTCCCCAAAATAAAAATAATTGGTTTTCAAAACTCTAGTTTTCTGGTTTATTTTCCGGTGGGAGCAAAGTTTTTCATTTAAAGCTTTCTATATCTACTAGCGAGTGAATATAATCATTAGAGAACAGTTGGGAGATTGCTACAAGATACATATTCTGTGAATAAGTAAAAACGAAACTTTAATTCCTGAGATAGAGATACAATGCAAATCATTCTTGTTCCCTTTTATTTAAACCATTGTAAGGAAACAAAAGGTCCGCTCTATGAATGCAGTAACAGCGTATACCCTCCAGACATCTGCCTGTTCTTTGATTTCTGGCTAGGGTGAGTCAGCTTCTACTGTCTTCAAGGCTAGGAAGTGAGCTGTTGAATAAATAGTGAAACTTACTGATGCTCAGAAAAAAAGGTGTTAAAAGATACAACTTGTGTCATTAAAATTTATCATCACTGTTTCACAAGAAGTAGGACAGATCCTTCCTGTAGGTTCACTTTTCGTTTATATAAGGATGAAATAAATTTCTTGAATTAGCTTCTGCTTGAATAAACTTCCCCCCCCCATTTAAATAGGCTGTTGTGTGGGCCAAAGTAATGGTTATCTACCTCTGCTCTTGACAAATCTAATGCAGAATTTCAGAGTTTTTGATTCATTTTTATTGCTGTCTGCCCCTGTTTCTGACTGCTCTCTCTGACCCACTTTGGAGTGTTTATGAGCTCCTGACAGGTGGATATGGTGACTGATCCTTGGTTTTGGTCCTTCTTCTGTGTGGTGAGTAACATTTCATCACACAAATGTGTGGTATCTGTGTCGTATCTGATAAAATATTGGAAAAATACCAGTGAAAGACAGAAATAAATCCATTCTTGTATGCTTAGTTGGCATTCTCTAAGCAGATGGCTAAAACATCAGCAGGCAAAGTCTGAAGTAAAACCAACCAGTTTCACACCAACTAGAAAGGCACGGAGGAGCTATGCTGGCAGTCTGCTTCAGACATGATCTATTCCTTAAACTTGCTTTTGGTCTTGCTTTG
Organism: Falco cherrug; assembly: GCF_023634085.1. Taxonomy (NCBI): domain Eukaryota; kingdom Metazoa; phylum Chordata; class Aves; order Falconiformes; family Falconidae; genus Falco; species Falco cherrug. Next base: position 82,848,454 of record NC_073699.1, read on the forward strand.
GATTTTATGCTTTTAACCACAGGGTTTGACTCTTTAAACTGGGCAGCTGAACAGGAAACCTCTGTCTCTGGGGAAGGGGCTGCATAGATACCTTTCAAGTGGTACTCTTGAATATCTTCCCTGACATATACCATGGATGGTTTGGAAGAAGGAAGAGCCATGAGCTCTTCAGGAGCTTTGTATGGTTTTGTTCTTTTCTAGTGAAAAAATAACATAAAACTCTTCTCAAAAAAATGTGAAATGAGATGTATTGGAGTCAAAGGGTTCATTGTTTAAAATAATTTTATTGAGCAAATGCCAGCAGTGTAATACTTCACCATTATTAAAGGCTGATACAGTAATAACCATGTTAATCTCATCAGACAGATTCTTTTCAGAATTCTGCTTCTGTCTATTAAGCAGTGATCTTGAGATATATAAAATTTAAAGCAAGAGTTAACAGGATCAGACAGAAAAAAACTTGAAATTGTGTCAATTAATTAAGAAGCTCTAGCTGTGTATGTCATTATGTTCTGCTTTTACTTTATTGTTTTGCTGCTGAATGACTCGTCTCCTGAACAGCCGCAAGATAGGCACATATTCTGAAGGTGTAGTGAACCTTATTTGCAAATTTAGTCATAGGCAGCCTGCATATGCAAACTGTAATTATGCATAAACATTAAGCATCCCTTAAGTTCCTTGAAGGAATTTGTCTTTGCCAAATATGTGGTGAGCCTGTGCATTTAAATGAGCTTTCAGACCCACAGACTGAAACTGTTGCAGCCAAGCGGTGCTTTCAGGTAGCTTTAGTGTTATTTGGAGATGGAGGTGGTGGGCTGGATGTTAACTGTACATCCACAGAGTTACTCAGCAGCAAATAAGCTAGGCACCTTGAGGGTGCAGAACAGTGCGTATTTAGCCTGAAAACCAATACGTGTATTTCTGTCAAAAGCTTAGGTCAGTTGTACTGTTCTTGCTAAGTGAGCAAGTCGTGTCACAAATTGCAAAATGATTTGAAGACACCTCCCTGCTCCTGGAAGCTTGGCTGGAGCTCGGGCTGGTGCGGTGAGGGCAGCCCCACTCTCCTGGGCAAAGGCTTTTGGGCAGCTCCCTGGGGACAGGTCCTCATCCAGCCCCTCCTCTGGGAGCTTATTTTCAGCTGTGGCTGTGCCTTTCAGCCTGGCCTTAGCTACAGCTCCAGTGGAACTGCCACCATGTCTGTGCCTGGCCACAGACCCCTCGGTCTGGCCCCAGCCCCTGACCTATGACTGACTTCCTGGGTCTCCCTGAGCCTCACCCTGACCCTGGTTCAGTCTCAACACCCAGGTGGACATGTCTCATCACCATGGTCTGGGCTGGTGACCTGGACCCTTGGCAGCCACCCTGGGCCTGCCCTGCTTGCCTGGCTGCGGGGCTGGGCCCTGCCCTACTGGCAGCCCCGACGTGGGGCTCCCTCTCTCACTGGAGCAGCTCCCAGACACCTACGGTTTGTCTTCCGCAAAATAGCATCATGACGGAGTTTGCGTCCCATGGCTGTTGAAGTAGTGAGGACTGAGAGGATGGTGCTCTCATTCCACTTGTGAGCATTGTTTTTATGATTTTGATATTAGCTCCTGGCATTGCCAGCCTTGAAATTTCACCTGCAGGATCATGAAGATAGAACATCTTATGGTGCTATGCCTGGGGATTTGAAAAAACCTCATTTTTCACAGGGAAAAATAAAAATAAAGCATAGGTGAATGTTGCTGCCAATGGGGAGCCCCTCAGGAGGTTCTTAATGAACAGATGAGAGTTCATAGTTCTGTGATCAGAAAAGATGTCAGCTGTGGCGGAAAGCCTGCACTAGGCATGAGTGAAAGCAAGCCCAGCAACTAGATATGTGAAAAAATGTTCAATATGACAAAAAATGTGGTATGTAGGAGATTTCCAGATGTCAGGAAAAATTCTTGCCTGTTTTTGTCAAGGCCAGTGATGGCAGTTGGGAAGTATTCCAGGAAAAAAGCCATCCTAACAAAGGAAGGGGCTGCTGCTAGGTAGGAAAAGTATAAACAATCAATATGAAATAGAAGATGCTGCTATGCTGCTTTGGTATTTGGAAAGAAATAGAGTGATGTACTCAACAACTTTGTAGGAAATTGAGTCATACAAAAATGGTTTTCAGTTTTTTAAGGGGAAACAGGCTTAGGTTAAATAACTTTCCAAAACCAGCAGATTTCAGTAAGGTGTTTGATGCAATGATGCTGGGCATCCTCATTAAAAGTACTGGCACTGCTGCCCATCAAAAGACCACAGTCTAATGGATTTTGAGTAACGTAACAGGAAATTGTCAGTGGAGATGTTCAATGAATTGGTATGTGTGCCATGTTGTGCAAGAACCAGTTCTCATCCTTTATGCTATTATGTGTTTTTTATTAATGATCTAGGAGATATGTGAAGACAATCACAGACAATCATCTTTGCAGAAAAGCCAAATACTGGTCTGTAAATACCATAACATGGAATACTTTATAAATTATATTAATCAAGATAGTTTTTAGTAAATCTCTGGAAAGTCATAATTCTAAAATCAAAGAGTATGGGTCAGCTAGAAAATTGGAAGTCTGCAACTTTGAAAAAGATTTTGGAGACATAGCAGACAGGGAACTCCAGAAGTGTTACATCAGAAAGTTCTGCAGTGTAAGTAAGTCATGGACATATTGCAAGGAATGAGGCAGGAGGGTATGTGTGTATGTGTTTACTGGAGCACAATGTTAGGATTTGTGTCAAATGAATTTTCAAAAAATGTCTGAAAGTTGTTGAGGGTTTATAGAACAGAGTGTAGAAAATAGTTAGATTTATAGAGCTAAGTGTTTATCTGATCAAAATAAAAAAATAATTATTTGATCAGTGTTTATCTTCACAGGGAAAAGAGTGTGGACATTAATCTTGAGCTGAGATAGGTATAGCAGGACCAAGACCTCAAAGTAAGAAATACAGAACATATTTTTACAGTTTTTAACAGTTTAGCTGATTAACCACTAGAAAAAACAGCTAAGTTGATGAATTCTCCATCTCTTGATGTATCTGTAATCAAGATTGAATACTTTTCTTGGTCTGTGTAAGTAAAATGCAATTTATTGGTCTCAGTACGAGTAATGAGGTTGGTGGAGGTTAGTAACATAGGATTAAATTTAAGGACATAATAGTGCTTAATTTTTGAAAACCATCTCACCTCCCAGTTAGGAGTACAAGTTAGCTTTAAGAAAAAACAATTTACAGCTGTTTATCCTAGCAGGTGTGTTTAAGAGAATGTGCATGACATCTGGGTAAACAGTACCATAATTTGCCATACAAGTACCCTCTTGATCACCGTATCTATCAGCCATATGGCTGATTCATCATTTTGTGATCAGGAATTGCAAGATTCCTTTCTTGTAGATTATTTCTTGACGCATTTCAAGGGCAGCTGAAAATTTTATTTTATCCATGTTTATTTGTAAACTTTGTTGTAAAGCTGGATGCATTTATAGGTTAATTGCTTCTAGAGCTCTTACTGCTGACTTACTGACTGGTTTGTAGAACTTGCTAAATAGTTGATTGGACATGTGCCAGGGGAGTCTGAAAACTAACCTCAACCCACAGAAAAGTAGCATTCAATATACAGTGCCCTAAATTACATTGTAAGGGGCAAAAATATCCCTATATAGGATTACAGTGACAAAAATTTCCCTATAATGCTTTGTTGTTCTACATATATATATAGTTTTTCTGCATATTTCTTCAACATCAGAAGCTCAGGAATGGACATCCCTTCCAGTAAGACCAAAATTTGGACTGCAGTTCTCTCCTGGGAGAGGGCAAGGGTTGGGGGAGAGCAGAGAAAGAGATGGAGGGAGAGGGAGAGACTTGCCTCTGCAGAAATTCAGTATTAGGTTCTGTGAATTGTCTTGAAGGACAGTCTCTCTCCATTGAGAGTAAGGCGCTAAGCTAATTTTAATGTAGTGAGCCCTATCAGAATACCTTTGTTTCTCCATGATGACATTCTATTGTCTATATTATTCAAGAGATCAGAGTAGGTGGGAGAATGTTTGACCTTTAAATCTATAAATTCTTAAAATTATTTATGCTTCATTAAAGAGTTGATAGTCACATAATTTTGTATGAATGACTGAATCACAATTGGCAGTTTACATAACAAAACAGGAATGAGCAAATAAATAAAGCACTATTGCCTCAGTTTAATGAAGAGTTTGATTTGTGAAATACACACTTAAGAAAACATACCATACCAAGCATTTGAGGATATTTTGCTAGCTTACTGTATAACAACAGTATGACCACCATTGTGCAAGAAACTTCAAATACAGTTGCCACCTTGCAAAACCTGACATAGGGCTATGATCTTTAACTGAGATATGCTAACTTACTCTGGGTAAACAGACATCTAGAGGTTATCAAGCTTTAGGGGAGGGATGAGTAACTGGGAATGACTGCTAAAGTAATCTGTGTAATTCAGAGGAAATTCTGACAAGGAAATCAACTTGGCTGTGAGAGTTTGAGAGAACAGGAACTCAAGTAACAGTTTGACAGATATCACTGAAAATCTTCAGTTAGAGAATCCAGGGAGAATGACTACTTGGTAGCCATCTACTGGGATCTAGGTGGACTTGTTCACAGAAGAAAGCGGTACTTAACCCTAAAGTATTGAAAAACACTCTAATGTTGTGTTCAGTATGGATTGTTCGCTCTGTCTTTTAGCCCTAGGGCTTAAGACCTCAGCTACAAGTGGCTGGAGTGGTTTGAGTGGTGGGGGGAAAGCATAGCACCAGAAAACATGGACCGTCAGGAAATAGTTTGTCTTGCGTGTGTGAATCGCATGTACTGTCTGTAATGTCATATTGGGATTATATCAAAGAAAAACATTTGTGAGGGGATTTTCATTATTACTATAGCATAGCAGTTTCTCTTTCACCAGAAGCAGATACTGTTATTTTTATTCTGAAGAATTTTAAATGCTGCATCTTGACCTGCATTCAGAATTACTTTGGTTTTTTCCTTGCAAGCTGTGGCTCTGAGAGTGGCTTCTCGGTCTACTACAAATAGACAAGTGTTTGGACTCAAAGTCAATGTCCTGTATATTAGTTCACCTAGGTTTTGATGTGTAGATTTTTTGTCTCTTTGAGAGAATAGTATAGAATGTGTTGTCAAATCAAAAAGCTATTGTAGGCAGCAGTCTTGATTTGCTATATGCCTCACTGTTCCAGTCTGCAGAAGTTTCAGTGCACATTTGGCACTGAAATCTGATTAGTAATTAGTTTTGATCTTTCCAGTATGCTCTTTTTAGACAACAGAGATGACACAACACAAATAGGTGTTCCTAAATGGTTTGCATTTCTTAGGACCTTTTAGCAGAAAGAGAAGGAACAATTTGTTTGTCACCATTTTGTATTTGGTTAGCTGACCAGCCCAGCCATGATCTTCAAAAATAGTTGAGCTTCACCTTTTTTCACAGTTCTCTTTTAGTGAAAGAAACTAGAATTCACAATCTGTATGAAATGTAATAAGTGACTTGGTAACACGTCATCACACAAATGGTAACTTCAGGACTGAAATATGAACACTCGCAGCCTGCATTATGGAAAGAATGGCTGAAACATTTAGGTGTAGCTGGGCATGGCAAGGTATTTTGTAGTGTGCTTCACCAATTGCAGTTCTGTAAAACCACCTCTGGTTGTAATCTTCTGTTTTGTACAGTGGAAATGGTGGAAGGAAAACATTCTTTGGAGGTAAATTCTGGTGTGGTGAACAGCTTCACCAGGACGTTTAAGCAGAGTGGAATAGTGGTCTGGCCTGGAGAAGAAAAGGAGGGGAAATATCCCGTCTCCCCTGCTGTCTCCTACAAAATAAGGGCATTCTGTTTTCCCTTTCCTCTTACGATTCTTTCGCTTATAGTTAGTTGACTTTACACTGCTTCCTACAAAACCTTTTCCTATTGCTTTCTTGAAAATTTTTGTTGCTTTTCTCTTTGACCTTTGGCCAGCCTCTCTGAGTTTCAAAGACTCAGTAACTTGGACGTTGAGTGTCTGTCTCACTGCATGTCTGGAATCATAACGGAGTCATAGGGAGATGGTGAGCTAGCTTGCATTTACTAGCTGTGGCACAACAGGAGCAGTGATGTAAAACTGGAGCTAAGACACTCACCTCTTTGTTAACTATTAATTATATTTGTTAACAAGTGCTGACCTGTCCTTTACATCACAAAACAGCAACTTCTATTAGATAAAGAGTAACTTACAAGAGTAAGTTAGCAGAATACCTCCACCATGGACCATGGACTGCATTAGAAATGAAAACACGTTGGCCTCTTGGATGTGCATTTGTTAAAATGCCTGAACATACTACATTAATCTTGCATGTAAGAGATAAAGCCGCATTAACATTTTGATGAAAAGTCAATTGTGTATATGCTTCTCAGTTACAAAGTGTCAAAGCTGAGATCCTAGAAGTAGGAAAACAGTATATCTCTTGCTATTGCCTCCTTTAGTTAGGCTAGAGACAAATATGCTTTATCTTGAACATTTACTTCATGATTTGTCTTACCATTTATGTGATATGCCTTAGTATGCAAAATAAAGAGCAGTCCATACATACGTGAATTAAAATTATATTTAGATCTCACCAAAGTGAGAAAAAAAAAAATGAAGATTATTAGTTCAGTGTACTTAGCAGCAAAGATTCTGTCTTCAGATACAAAGATTCTGTATTCACTGAAATAAAGGGTTTTTTACAAAGTGCGTGCAAGATCTGTTTCATAGGGCCTCATGTAAGTTAATGCTGTGCTTACAGGTACACAAATGCCATGAGGAATGGGAAGCCTTCATTATATGTGAGAGATGGGTAGCTGAGTTAGGTGCAAATATCAGAGAGTCTATAGCCCTGTTATTGCCATGCTCTACTCAAGGTATTAGACCTGAACAGGAGTAATTATCCCTGTCAGAGCACTGGATTAATGGTTACACTTCGGGTATCTTTGTGAATGGAACTGCAAACTCTGCAGAAATACACATTGTGAAACAAAGAGAACCCATCACTGTGAGTAACACCTGCAGACCATGCACATTTTGAGTTCATCATCTTCTCTGGTATAGCTGTTTCTCTCTTCGACTCCATCATGGGCTTTTACAGCTGCCTTCCCTCTCCTCACTGGTTCAGGGTTCTGGTTTTCGTGCTTAGGCAGAATTAGCCTCTCTGCTCTGCCTATGAGAAAATGGGAAATTCCTGTTCAGTCTTGCGGTGGAGTATGATCAAAGCAGGAAGGAGCTTTTTTGCAGAGTTCTAGCTATTCCCTTGTTGATCCAGTTTTCCAGACAAGTGGGAACTCAATGAAAAGCTGTAACAGGTAAAATGGGCAAAATTGAAATGTACTGATGTAAGAAAGTTTCACAAGGAGAAGACCATGAGTATAATACCAACAAAAGATAAGGAAAAATATGTAGGTTTTGTTGGGTTTTTTATATATATTTCCTTTTAGGTTAATACTTTCAAAAAACTTGAGTCTGTTAAATGCCATGTTAAAGTAAAGGGAGAGTATTTATCAAAATAGTCTGCAAAAGTCCAATATTTTCAATATATTCTATGTCCTGATTTCATCTTTTCTTTTTCAGTCTAACTGCTAAAACTATAACTAAACATTTAAAATACATTAAAAAGAGAATGACTTAGCCTACTCTTCCCTGAATTGGACTGCATTTCCCTGAAGTCCTCTGAATAGTCCTTGCAGCTTTTGCTTTATTTGCTAATCCCTATTTCCTTCATCCTACTCAGATATTGAATAGATTACTGTACATAATTTCTTCAGATGTTAAGTTTAGCTTAAGCTTTTTCTAATATACGCAAAACCTTGAAGAAGTTGGATATTACTTGGAAATTTGTGTATATCTTTGTCAAGTTCTTCAAGGAACTGATTGATTTTGGAGGCCATACCAGGCAAGTGCCTGAGTGCAAGGCTCAAAAATATTCTAGGGTGTTGACAGTAGAGTATGCCTTGCACAGTATTACTTCCGTGCTAATTTCATTCTTTTTAAAGAAATTCTGGACACTTCATTTTAAATTTTAGGAGCGTCTTCTACTTTCTTTACTGCCTGCTCACATTGCCATGGAAATGAAAGCAGAGATCATTCAGAGGTTACAAGGTCCCAAAGCAGGCCAGCTGGAAAACACCAACAACTTCCACAATTTGTATGTCAAAAGGCACACCAATGTAAGGTATTGTACTGTAATAAAATGTATCAATAACATTCAGAAAAAAATTGAAAAGGAAGTGTTAAGGGAGTAATTAAGAAAATAATTATTTTAATATGTTTTTCAACAACTAGCAGTTTAGTATCCATTAATTGGATCAAATGCTAACAATTCCATGTTCCAGAAGAACAACAAAGGTGGTAACACAAAGGAGTTGTTTAGAAAAAGCCACGCATTAACGTGAGGCTTTCTTCATAACATCTTAATTTTTCAGGTTAAAGTACCAAATCCTGCTTTCATGTATACTAGTCAAAATTGTAATTCGTGTCAGTTACATTATTATCAATTTGTAATTTTCTTAACTGGAGCAATTTCTCAGGTTTTGTATGACGTAAATAGAGGCAGCTGTATCACATACATATTTTACACATCACCTGAGATAAAATATTCTGCTGACAAATGAATTCTATTAAATATAAATTTATAGAAGTTAAAAAAATAATTCACCATTTATTTTAAATATTCTTTCATCTTTACAAGTATTTTTGCCTAGGTTTTTTTGGTTGAACAAGTTAATTTGAATTACATTCTTAGAAATTCCTTTTTTAAAGTAAGTATTGCAGGACTTTTGTGGAAGTTCACTTTCACTTGTGAGCACAGATACTTTTTCCTTAGCATGATTTTCTGAACTGGTCAGTTTTTTGTGGTGAATAGAAACATAGTTTATGGCTTGAATATCTTAGCAATTAAGCTTGAATTTAGTAGTCTGAGTAACAAGTGAACAAAGACTTCCACGCTGCATATCACTGACAGGTAAATCTAGACAGAAAATGTCTACAGTGATAAAAAGTTATGAAGCAATTTCTGATTAAACTAGTTTATTGAAATAATTATTATACTGCCGATTTGTGAGTAGGAAAAAAAATTCTGTTTTTTGAATACACTGTTACAAATTACATATAGAATGCCTATAAATACCTGTAAATATACCTATAAAGGTAATACCTGTGAAGGTAGTACCTATAAAGGTATATATTAACTATAAACATAATGCCTATAAAGGAAAATGTAGGTTTACCTATAAATATATTTATTGCTCTACATTTAGCAGTAGCAGTTTTGGGTATGGGTATACTGCTGTGAAGTCCAGAATGCCTACTCTCAGGTTTTGCTGAGTGTTGGTAATTCTGAGCTGTGCAGAAGGAAAGTGTTACCAAGTTTCTGTTCATTTCTGTTGTAGTATCTTGTATGCTGATATCGTGGGATTCACTCGCCTGGCCAGTGACTGCTCGCCTGGGGAATTAGTGCACATGTTAAATGAGTTGTTTGGCAAGTTTGATCAGATTGCAAAGGTGGGTTTCTACTGGGCTGCTGCGGTTAGTGTAAGTAAGGCATCTTCAAGATATTTTTTCTTTTGGGGGACTCTTCTACCTTCAGGCAACATTTATGAGGCTTTGGCAGGAGGATTAGACTAGAAATGTGTGAATAAAAAATCTGGCTCTGGTCTGAGTGCCACAGTGTGTTTCTGCCAGTGTGATAATCTGTGAAACCCAAGATAGCTCTCTCCAATAGGGCCAACAGAGACAGTTCATGAAGCCTAAAAAAGCTTAATGGCAGGTGAACAGCTCTTTAAATTGATTCTTTACAGTAACAAGGATTAAGAAACTAAAAATTAAAAACTGATATAGTCAGTTTTCTGATCTCTGAAAAAGCATTTAATAGATAATATTGATCAAAACAATTTTATTTACTGGCCACAGTCTCTTGATTACTTGATGAAAGGTTCGTACAATCAGAAGATTTTCTTCTGTTTATTCAGGTGTCATTTTTACAAAAACTACATCAAACTTCATGCTGAGTGTGAAGGTGAAATCAGAAACACTAAAACACATACAAATTTTCTGTGTTTTTTATGAGTTCAAAAACTATTGTCCAGTACTGGTTAAAAAAAATAAATCCTTATATTGCCTTAGGCTACAAAGGATAGAAATAAGATTATGACTGCTGGTTTCAGGAAGTACTGCATAGTACATCTTCAAAGATGTAAATGTAGAAGGCTTGGTCTTTCTGTATCATATTTCAAACAAAAAACCCCTTGATTTAGATTGAGTGCACTTCAGCTCAGTTCTTTAATGTGTGAACAACACTTGAGATACATGTTTTGCAGTGAACTTCGTTCCTGGTTTTCCCGTTAAGGACCATAACAAATGGAGGAATCATCCCTACAAAACTCAGACAGCACTTCTTTTTTAGCAAGGCAAATCCTTCTCTACTGAAATAAGCTTAAATAGGGTGATTTTGCTAATATCATTTAAGTCAGTCTTTGTAACAATAACCCCTCATTTATATAATTCAAGTTGAAAGTGACCATCTCACCTTGCTTTTTTCTCCAGGAAAATGAATGTATGAGAATAAAAATCCTAGGTGACTGCTATTACTGTGTTTCTGGACTACCTATATCTCTTCAAAATCATGCCAAGAATTGCGTGAAAATGGGACTGGACATGTGTGAAGCCATTAAGTAAGTACTGAACTTTTTGTTAAATACTCAACAATAAAAATTCTGTCTCTTTTCTATCTGTAGCTGTGCTGATGGTTGAAACATTCAGACCTGCAGTAGTTTGTGTGTTTCACTGCAGAGTCTAGCATGGTAATCTTGATCTCAATTTAAGCAAAGGATTGTTTTAAGTTGTTGAGTTGTGCCAGGCTATGTCATCACTACACTGTAAAGATGATTAAGGACCGATTGCTCATGTAAGGAAAGACTGAGAGAGCTGGGATTGTTCAACCTGGAGAAGAGAAAGCTTAAATCTCATCAATGCATTTAAGTACCTGAAGAGAGAGTGCAAAGAAACGTTGAATCAGTTAGGTTGGAAAAACCCTTTAAGATCATCAAGTCCAGCCATTAACCCAGGACTGCCAAGTCCATCACTAAACCATGTCCCTGAGCACCACATCTATGCATTTTTTAAACATCTCTAGGGATGGTGATTCCACCACCTCCCTGGGCAGCCTGTTCCAATGCTTGACCACCCTTTCAATGAAGAATTTTTCCTAATATCCAATCTAAACCTCCCCTGGCATAACTTGAGGTTGTTTTCTCTTGTTCCGGTGCTTGTTATCTGGGAGAAGAGACCTACCTCCACCTGCCCATAACCTCTTTTCAGGTAGTTGTAGAGAGCAGTAAGTTCCCCCCTGAGCCTCCTCTTCAAACTAACCAACCCCAGTTCCCTCAGCTGCTCCTCACAAGACTTGTGCTCCAGACCCTTCACCAGCTCCATTGCCCTTCCCTGGACACACTCCAGCACCTCTACATCCTTCTTGCAGTGAGGGGCCCAAAGAAGCACACAGCATTCAAGCTGCGGCCTCACCAGTGCCCAGTACAGGGGGACAATCCCTTCCCTTGTCCTGCTGGCCACACTGTTTCTGATACAAGCCAGGATGATGTTGGTCTCCTTGGCCCACACTCTGCTGGCTCACGTTCAGACGACTGTCAGCCAGCACCCCCAGGGCCTTTTCCTCCAGGCAACTTTCCAGCTGCTCTTCCCCAAGCCTTTAGCATTGCCTGGGATTGCTGTGACCCAAGTGCAGGACCCGGCACTTCTCCCTGTTGAACCTCTTATGACTGGCCTTGGACCCATCGATTCAGCCTGTCCATATCCCTCTGCAGAGTCATCCTGCCCTCAAGCAGATCAACCTAGTGTCATCTGTAGTTACTGAGGGTGCACTTAATTCTCTTATCCAGATCGTTGATAAAGATATTAAACAATACTGAGCCCTGGGGAACACCACTTGTGACTGGACACCAGCTGGATGTAACAGTTGCTACCACTATTTGGGCTTGGCCATCCAGTCAGCTTTTAACCCAGCACAGAGTACATCCGTTCAGGCCATGAGCAACCAGTTTCTCCAGGAGAATGCTGTGGGAGATGGTGTCAAAGGCTTTACTAAGGTCCAGGTAGACAACATCCACAGCCTTTCCCTCATCCACTAGGTGGGTCATCTTGTCACAGGAGGAGGTCAGGTTTGTCAAGCAGGACCTGCCTTTCATAAACCCATGCTGGCTGGGTCTGATCCCCAGGTTGTCCTGCATGATGGTGCTCAGGATGATCTGCTCCATAACGTTCCCCGGGAAGATGGGGGTCTTCTTTCCCAAAGAAGGTGAAGCCAGGCATTTCAGTGGTGCCCAGTGACAGGACAAGAGATGACGAGCACAACCTGAAACACAGGAGGTTTGCTCTGAACATAAGGAAACACTTTTTTCACTGTGAGGCTGACTGAGCACTGACACTGGTTTCTCTGGGAGTTTGTGGAGTATCCAGCTTTGGAGATCATCAAACTCCAACTGGTACAGCCCTAAGCAACCAGCTCTAGCTGGCCCTGTTTTGAGCAGGATTTGGACTAGACAATCTCCAGGTGTCCCTTCAGACCTCAACTGTTCCATGATCCTGTGATTACAAGATGGTAAATAACTCAATAGACATCACTTAAGACTTGGAAGCTTTGCTTTTTGCAGAGTCATGATGCTGCCACCCACCGATTAGTCAAATGGCTCTGTGAGAGGCCAAAGCTCCTGGCTGCTGCTGAGTTTGAAGTTCATTGATGGTCAGGAGCAGTTGCTCCTTCACAGTTAAGATGCCTCAAATTCTGAGCCTGTGGAGTGATACTGAGCGTGTCTACCAAAGACATTTTTAACAGCTTACTGATTCCTGGGCTGAGAGGCCCACCTCCATGTTGTTAAATAAGCAATTAAATATGTTTTTCTTACTAGACTTCAGGTTTAGGTTTAGTTTCATCTTTTCTGTAGTTTATTGTTTAAGTGAGGACTTTCTAAAAAGTTCTTCCAGTTAACACATTAAGGCACTATTAATTCTGTGCTTGTTGGTAGTATTTTGGATTTGTGGGTTACTGTATTTGTCCCTTATTTCTTTTCCGTAATCACTGTGCTTGTTCTGTCTTTGAAAGAGAAAACAACAAGAAATTTGAGTATCCTAATGTAATTGCTTTTGAAATAGTAGTTCTAACTTATTTCAAGTAACTCAAGTAATAACAGGAGACTTGATATGATTGTGAAAGAGGAAAAAGAAATACGGTTGTATCTGATGGATTAACACTTCAAGGCATCTGAGGATACAGTTACAGGCATACTTGAGGAATCCTCTAGCTTATTACTAATGAGTAGATTGGGAACAGATTATAGGCAACCATAGCAGTTTCCCCTTCGGGATGATAGGACTTACAAAGAAGTCTTGAAAAAAGGACAGATTTACTCCCCCTCATCTCTTCACCTGACTGCTGATTGAACTCTCAGTGCAGAGCAGTAATAACTCTGTTGTAAGACACTTGCCCGGAATGAGTTCTGCCACCAAAGCTGGACATGTTTCAATAAGAGGGTACTTAAACCTGGATTGGATGCCTGCACGTCATCCCAAAGGGTCTTAAACTTGCCTGTCCAGAAACTTGAGCTCAGTATTGTAGTTTACTTGATGAGCAAGGGTCTGATTCTGTTAGCTCATTTAGAAAACATTTTGTGAGGAAAGGACAATCAAAAAACCTTCTATCTCTTTTTTTTCTAACCAAAGTCAGATAATTCGTTTTCTGTAATTCACACCTGAAGTTCTTTTTTGCCTTTAGGAGTTAAAGCACTGTAAATGGTTACTTATGGTCGTTATCATTAATGGCACAAGTATCTTTTCTGTTGAAAATATGTTTCCTTTCACTAAAATTACAGTATTAGGTGAATACACAGTATTGCAGTATTAGGTGAACTACACTGCAAAAATATGTATTATGTGGAGGTCTGGATATTTGGTAGTCCCCTGTGGTTTTTTAAACAACTGGACTTTGGGTTTAAAACTTGGTATGCTCTTCTGTAAGTTTCAGTTCCAATTTTGATGTTTTTGCCCAAATTGCATTTACTACTGTCCAGGTAGCAAAGTAAGAAATTACTTTATCCTTGTGAGGTATATGTGTGATGTGTACCTTGTCATGAAATGCGTGGTTATGTTGAACAGTGTTGTCTCAATGATTAACTAAACAGTGATTCCTCTAATCATAAATACTACCCTTATATGTGTGTAATTATAGTCACAAGAAGGTTTCGGCTTTCAGCTGCCTGGTCTTCTGATTTGATCCAGGGTAATTACTGTATGGACAGGTTAATTACTGCAAATTTGGTTCTTTGCCTTTTAATGTATTCATGGAAAAGGTGTGGTATTTGTGGAAACTTAAGATTTTGATCTTGGTTTAGGGATCTTTTGTAAAACTAACCTCAGTACAGGAATCAAGTTGCTGCATTTCCTAAAATTTTTTTCTTCATCCAGATACAGTTGTACCTTACATTGTGTCCAAAGAAATCTTTTTTAAATGGTACTCAGAGTGCTTCTCCTTGCCAAGCATTAAAATCTACAGATTTGGGGGTTTCCTAAGTTGCTTTTACTGGATGTTTTGTTCATTTAGCTATACTCGAACATTATTATAATTAAACCAATTGCTTCTCTACCATATTAGGAACTAAAGTTAATATGCCTTCAGTTGAGCAGTAAATAAAATAGTGTCCCTAAGTTCTGACTCCCTCGCCTTGGTTGGCTTAAAAATACTGGCTTTTTTTCCCCAGCCTTGCAGCAAAAATGAGAGCTTTCTGGTTTATGTTTCATAAGATCTGTGTGCTGTGTGGTAAATGTGAGTTAAAAGCATTTGCATAGATTTTCTAGTCAACCTGTTGCTTTTTTACTTAAAGAAAACTATAGAAGGTTACAGGCTGGTGGAAAAACAATGCTAAACTCAATTGCCCTTTGCAAAGAACTGAAAGTATAATTTTGCACATCATAATGCAGTGCTTTAGTTGAGCTCAGAGAGCAATCTGTCGGTTCCTCACACTTCGGAACTTCCCGATTTTTTTTGAAGTAACTTTCTGCTCAAACTGCTATCAAGTATGTTCATTGTTAATGCTGGATGATAGGGTCCTCCTTGGTAAGAGCAGCCTTATACACTAGCAAATTATCTTTTAGTTGTATAGCACATTTTCATCTGACTTTATTACTGCAGCCAGAATTCACAACACTCCTGTAGACAGATGCCTGTTTATCACAGCCTGTTTAAATCTCTGTAAGAAGTGTGAGATCTATACCCTGTGTTTGAAAATGCTTTCAAAGTATTATGTCAAGTGTTGTAGCCTGCAGATGAATAAAAACTACTGATTATTAATCAACTCCATATTTTTTTTGTGTGATTGCTGCATCTTTGTGTGGAAGCATCTCCTGACATACTTCTGTGGCCTGTAAAACTAGTAGTATTACTCTTGCTGTTGCAAGTATGTCATTCAATATATGTTTTACTCACTCTGTCTGAAATGTCTTTTGTCAGATAGGATTTTTTGTTATATTCAGTCACTGAAGTGCAAACTGACTCCTCAGTGCGTGAATTACTGAAATAAAGCAGTTTGCTGTTTAGATTAACAGTTCTGTGTAGATTTTACCACCTGAATATGGTTTCACTTGCAGTTCTGTTTGAATTAAAGAGGAATTCTACCAAACTGCCGGGTGATCTGTAATACAAAGCCTTATTCAGTTCTGTTTCCTAGTGATGTGTAACTCTGTTTTGAGCAATTCAGCCTCACTACACTACAGATTGTTTTCATTAAAACATGTTAGTAGTCCCATTGATTAATTGCTTTGCTTCTCTGCTGTATGTTGGAGCAAATCCACTGTTTCTTATAATCTGTGGCCTGCTTGCCCAGGAGTGGGGTGCACACCTTATCAAGCCATAGATATCAGTGCTGCCTGTGATGTTGAGAGCTGGCACCTTAACAGAGTGCTTTAAGGCTAGAACTTACCTGTTAAGGCAAAATATGTTTGTGTATGAATATATGTGCTGGTTTCCTCCATCCAGAACTCCACCCCCTTGTCTGTCTGGTGACTTCCTGGTGTTTCTCAGCCGTACGTTCTCAAAGGCGGTCTTTGATTTGGTAGTGTGAAGTGAGTTCCATTTCAGAGGAAAGTGAAAGAAACTGGTGGATGAGATGGATATACCAATTTGAAAACTAGATACAAAATAAAATAATATGATTTCATTGCTGCAGGTCTGATCCAGAAGGGAACTATGCTTTTAAAGGGCAATTTTCCGGGGACTAAATGCTCAAGGCTCACTGAATGTGTTAAAGTGCTTAAGACAGGACTAGGTGAGTCTTAGATTCATTAGTGCAGAATTACTGATGAACAAAGCTCAGGTAAATAGTAGATGTTTTCCTAATGACCTGAACTCTTGCTTGTGTGGAGTAAAGCTGCTACAACTACCTGCAAACTAACCATGCTTTTGAAAAACATAGAATCCTTACAAACTCAAATTCCAGGCTGCAATAGGAAAAATACAGTCTTGATGAGTATTTTGACTGCCCAGCCAGCATGGACATAAAGACTGTGGTGTGCTGAGGGAAACTGGAGAGATTGTGGGAGCAGAAAGTGAAATAACAATGGAAAATTTCAGATATACTGTGTAGGTAAGGCAAATGTCCTATGGGGATGTGATAGACTACGTTCTTAGATGCATTCAGTGCCTGCACTGTCATATGAGTTGTTTAGAGAGCACAGGAGAGAAGATGCAGTAAACCCTAATTTGGTCCAGAGTAACATTTCTAATTTAAAATCTGTGGTTTCTTTAATTTGTGAGACAGAAGATTGAGTTCTGGAACATAGTCTACTTGCTGCCCTCCTTAACTCCTGAGAGCTTATAAAGCAGACTTTATGGCTTGCTCTGCAGGATATGGCAGGGCAGCCTTTTGACAAGCACTCCTAAAGGATGAATGTTCCTCTTCCACTTTGTCTGGTTTTGTAAAACACTTTTTTTTTTCCAAAGTGTTAAACTTGTGTCATATTTTTTGTGCAGAGCAAAGTGGTGTTTGTCATTTGCCAGCTGTTTACAAAGATCATTTACAAGCAGTTCATTTTCAAGTATGTCAGCTACATGAGAGGAGTGTAAAATGGCAAAGTGGAAAGAGATGCCAATAGACACTTGATAGAGACTGCAGGAATAAAAAAACTTCTCCTCTCTTCTTTTTAATAACTTCAAAACACGGTTTAAAAAAATACTTTCATACTACTGTTATTTTCATTTGTCAGAAAGAGAACACTTGAGAACTACTGTTTAAATGCAGACGTTACCATATCAAATTAAGCCTGTTAAGTTCTACGTTCCCTTTCAACAACAGAAGAGAAACAGGCCAGTTTAAGTCTGTAATTCAGAAGGTACGGAGCTGATGATTCTTGTCATTGAGGCTGAAGATGTTGCTAGAACTATGAACCTGACTCATACAGAAGCCATTTGGGTTTCTTATTCTGTAGTTGTTCCTTCCATCAGCACCCTAAATTCCTTCAAGATAAATGTATATATGTGTTGTTTATTACTGGTTAGGTTTTGGTCTGCGTGAGTTGGGGCTTAAATACATAAATCCAGTTAAGTTACAGTCTTCCCATTTCTTAGCACTCTATAAGCCTGCAGACAACTGGATTAGTTTTATAACTCTTTATATATGTAGTTACGTACCCATATGATATATGTCTGAAAATGTTCTGTTTGTTTTACTTTAGTAACCTACCTGTGATTCAGAATAGCTTCCTGTGGGAAGATTAATACCTATCTTATGTGTAGAGTTTTTTCTGAGATTTAGATTGGGGTGGACAGATACTTCAACTCTGTCTAAAGTCACTGGGAAAGTCAAAGGTTTAGATGTGGTCTGCACAGTGAGGGTGGCCTCTTCATGCTTTGTATAATGATCTAGTGGGTACAGCATTCACCAAGCATATGGAAGGCTGTTGAGCCTATATTCTCCACAAGCTGAATGGCACTGAGCCCATATACCCAAAAGGCCTATGAGCCACCAGCCTGTAGAATATCTTGAGGTGCTACATTTTGCATCCATCCTCTCAGATATGACAGATTTGAGAAAGTCTTGAGCATAGCTGTTAGGGTCTTCGGGTAAAAGGGTGCATAACAATAGTTCCAGATCTCCAAAAGCTGCCTGTAGAACAAAAATAGTCCCCATGTTCTACCACGAGACCAAACATTTCCACTACTTAGTTCAGCCCTCACAAATAATTTCAGATAAGTATAAAAGAAGGGACTATGAGAATTAATATTTACTACAAATAGTTGCAAATATAGATAATGGGAAAGATAAAATATAAGATAAAAACAATCCTTGCATAAAAAGAATGGAGACAATGCTAAAAAGAAATTTATGTTATCACTGTTGTTACTGCTAATTTGACTGGTAAATTAAAGAGAAAAAGGCCCTATTATGTATATTAACACAGGTTTTCTTCTCAACTACAGGAAAGTGAGAGATGCAACTGGAGTTGATATTAATATGCGCGTAGGAGTGCATTCTGGGAATGTGCTTTGTGGCGTTATTGGACTACAGAAGTGGCAGTACGATGTGTGGTCCCACGATGTTACTCTGGCAAATCACATGGAGGCTGGAGGAGTCCCAGGGTAAGAGGCTTCTCTGTTAACCTTTGGACATGTGGATTTGTGTATCATGGAGAAATGCATAGGTACCATGTCTTCAACCATCAGCCTTCATGGAGAAACCTGAATTAGTTCTTAGTGCTGTATTTAAGGGAAAAAAAGGGAATTCAGTATTTCCTGTGACTTAAGGAGTGTTTTTTGTGGATGGAAGCTTTTAGGTTTATGCCCATTAAAACTTCTAAAAATGAGATTAGAGGGACTGTAAAAGAAGTGAACCATGTTTAAAATGTATATCCAAAATCTAGTAAAAAAGTCTGTTCAGGTTCAAATTATGCTTTTGGTTGGTATTTGTGATTCTGTCATTCTTTTAAAATATAATTTCAGCCGTGTTCACATCACCTCAGTCACCTTGGCACATTTGAATGGAGCTTACAAAGTGGAAGATGGGGATGGAGATGTGAGGGACCCATATCTGAAAGAGCATAATGTTAAGACTTACTTTGTAATCAATCCTAAGGTTAGTAGTACTTTTATTTTGTGGCCAGTCATAGTTCTTTTTGAGCAGGACCACTAATCCTTTACTGAATAATTCACTACCATAAGGTATTGATCAGACCTATTACCGATGCCTACAAATACATAATGTTTGCATTGCAAATCTTTCCTGCTCTTCAGAAATAAGTCTCTGATATTTCCCAGCAATATCATTAGGAATTGCAGGTTCTTAGCATCTTTCCATTTTTAAGTTCCTAAGCATGCAGATATGTGGTACCAGATGATGCATTACTGCTTCAGAAGGTAATGAACATCAAAGCTGATATCACTTTTTATTCTCTGTCAACCAGGGAGAGAAGCGAAGCCCTCAGCACCATATTAGACCTCGACATACCCTTGATGGAGCCAAAATGAGAGCTTCTGTCCGCATGACCCGGTACCTGGAATCTTGGGGAGCCGCCAAGCCGTTTGCACACTTGACCCACAGGGACAGCATGACCACTGAAAACGGCAAGATTAGCACAACAGTAGGGGCCTACTTATATCATTTCATACAATTTAGCAATATTTGAAAGGAAAAAGCTGCTCACTGTTAAATACCTGGCTATTTCTGATAGAAGATACCTGCTTTTGTACAGGGCGTAAATCCATTGAAGTTGCTGGGAGCTTTTCCATTGGCTTGTGAGCTTTGGTTTAGACTAAGGAGCCATGTGTTACTATAAATGCATCTCTGCATTGTAAGGAGTCTAATGTACTTACTAAACTGCACAATTTGACTCTGAGCTTGAGCCCCAGTCACAGCTTGTAGAGTTGCTGCTGTTCACCTTGTGGAAAGATATTTTGAACATAAAGCCAGAGTGCAAGACCTTTGGGAAGGAACACTTTTGATAAAGAGACATTCCCTGAGATTATTGGCTATTTAGCCACATTCTCCATTTGGAATAAGGCCAAACATGGAGGAAAGGCTGTGAAGTTAGAATATCCCTGTGGCACCTGGAGTGGACTTTATTAGAAAAGTTCTCTGGGAACCAAATCCATACTCACAGTAACATCTACCTTTTGAAGGTGCGCTAACCACTCATTAGCTGTGGCTGATGGCCTGCATTTCACAGTACTGTAGTGCAATATTACGTCTCGTACGCCGAACAGAAACAATTTCTTTCAATGTTGCTAACTGTTTTACTGCTGTCAGTAAGACACTGTCGGTCCACAGCTTGGACATTGCATTATCTTCTACTTGTAAAAAGCATGGACATAAAGATAAATTCTAATAGTTTTCATCATTGGCTTTCAGTTTTGTTCCTGTTATGTATGAGCACATAGGATTGAGCTACCTAACCCATCTTGTTCAATAAAGACAGTGCATCAGAATATGGATTGTGACATGTTCATTACAGAAAGTACCCAGCCATCACTTTCACTCATAAAATAAAGTGGCTGTGATGGCTCCTGTTGCTTGTCAATAAAAAATAATGACCATTGCCTGTATTTAGCCACTCAGGTCTATTTTTTTCAAAAAACATTCAACACTGTTTATTGCTGAAGCTGTCAGGTGTTTGGGCTACCTTAAAACAGTGATGCCTTTGAAGCAGTGACTTTCTAGTAAAGCAAAACATTCTTGGATTCAGACTTGCGTTAGTTATTTAGTGTTTTAAATGATAGATCAGTTTGTCTCCAGGTCACTACATCTTCACTTTTGTCTGGATTTTTCTTTTAGACAGTTCTAATCTAATGCTAAAAATATTTGTATTGGAAACTTTTTTCCATACTTGACCCTGTTTTCAACACTATTTTAAAAGCAACTTAACATCGTCAAAGTCTTTTACAGATCATAAGGGTTTTGTTGTTGTTGTTTTTTAGGATGTTCCCATGGGGCAATATCATTTTCAGCGTTGCAGAGAGAGGTAAATTAATTTTTAAAAATCATTTATTCATATAAGTCCTTATAAAGACATATACTTTCATATATATGTATGTAGGAGGTATGAGATGAAAAAATAGTTTCAGTGAGAAATGTCCTCAATATTCGAAAGCATGTCTTTTATATATATATATAATTATATATATAAAATATATAAATTTTTATTTATAAATATATGTATTATATATACAAATGTGTATGTGTGTATATGTATATATGTATGTATGTGTATATATATATATATATAAAAGACATGCTTTAAAATATTGAGGACATTTCTTCCCGAAACTATATTTTCATCTCATACCTCTTACATAGAGAAGGGCTATGGAAACAGATTTGGCAGATAAGTTACTTAGGAATCGTGAGTTACACTTCCTGCTAACAAGTAGCATTATTCTGAATTAGTCTAAGTATGTTGATGGGCTACTGTTGGCTTCTCCTAAGAACTCAATTACTCTGTCACTGGGGACAAAATCATGGAGAAAAATGCAGAAGAGGCACAGAGGGGTAAGAAAAGAGAAGATGGAAAGGGCTATTAACAGCTGATAATATGCACTAAAAGAAACATGTTTTATATTTTGTGAATTACTTTGTATTTGCGCTGTGGTTTATTATTTCAAAGTATGTAGTATGTTTGCAGCAGTAAACATTCAAAAGGTATTTTGTGGTCTTCCTGTAGTGCTCCTGCTACACAAAATGTCTGCAGAATCACAGTAGCTTTAAGTTTTTATTCTCCTGCTTGGTACTTCAATGATCAGGGCAAGATGGTGAGAAATGGAAACAGAGTTGAATGGCATCTGTTTAAAGAACAAGCTTAGCACTATCAGAAACCTGGAATGAGTAATTTTTATTTTAATGACCTGATAACACTTCAGATAATGTCTTTCTTCCAAAAATATGTGACATCACAAATACCATAACATCATTTAAAAGAACCCTTTAAAGTTTTGTATTTTATTGTCTTTAATTATACAAACAAGTCATTCTGTCTGTTCCCTTCCCCATCTCTCTACTTGGGAAATGTCTTCTCAACAAATCACAGGTTACTAGAGAACTATGCAATTACCAAAAATATTACTAAATTCCAGAAGATGAACAAGTTTTGACTGAATATACATGATAAAAATAAAAACAATCTCTCATTTTAAAACCAAGCATTTACATTTGGACAATATGTCAAAAGGACTTCTGTCAACCTTATGGTGAAAAGTCTGTGTTATTTGCAAATAACGCGATTCTTTAAGATTCTGAGATGTTCTTGCTTTTGTGCTTCTAAATTCCACTCCAAAATAGGTACAAAAGATAGAAATGATACCAGGTGTCTTGATACTATATTATGGAAGGAGTTTCTGAAACTATTACTGTAGTCTAATGTCCATAGTGAGGCATGCTGCTATTGCAGCATAAATGTTAAAACAATTGTTATTATTCTTATGTTTATGCCAGCTATCACCCCATTGTTTAAAGTCAATGTTTATTAATAATGTAATGATTTTCCAAAGTAATTTCCCACATTTTTCATTTCAGAACAAAATCACAGAAAAGAAGGTTTGAGGAGGAACTGAATGAGAGGATGATCCAGGCCATTGATGGAATCAACGCTCAAAAGTATGTTTTCATCCTCTGTTGTCTCCTTCCTTCAACTTTGACATAAATCTGGAACAGAGGGTAGTGTTTACTGTTCCTCACTCTGACATGCACACAGAAGTCTGAAAACAGTAAAGGTGTCACTAATACTGGTATAGGAAGCTCTGTACGTTATAAAGATAGGCTGTACTGTAACATTTTCTACTATAAGGAATAAGACACTGCCTGTGAATCATGGTGTGACAGAGGTTTTGGCTTGTCTTGATCTTCATGGCAAAGTGATTTTTGATCCATAACTGTATCTGTACACTCATGGCTGTAACTCTACAGAATTATCTCATCCAAGAGCAGAAAAGTAAGACACAAGAAACACCTGGCTCAGGAATCAGAATGACGTGAAAATTGGTCCTTCACAAATGTCACAGAAACATCTCAGAATTAGAAACTTTCTCTAAAATCATAGGTTAATATCTCTCTGTTTCAACTGGTTGGTTGATTTCTTAGAGAAAGCTAAGCTTGATGACATATTAAAATTGTTGGGGGAGGCAACGTGGCATGTGTTTTTTCTGTGTCCTAGGAAGAGCTGGAGGCGGTATTGATGTTCTCCATTTGCTGGCGAATAGATAAGAATGAGAGAAAAATTAATAACAGTCCTAAATAAGTGTTCAGGTTTCTTATATTTATCTGATTAAGTAAGGGAATTGCCCTTCAAAAATGTGGACAACAATTGTAATGAATTACATGTTTTCCCCCTCTACTTCTGTTACTCAGAATCTTAATCACCTTCATATTATTCCTAATTATTAAATGCTCATATGAAAAATTTGGTTTTTTGCATCTGATAGTCCTATTTAAAGGTACTTGGCTTTAAGAAAACATTTTTCAGTAATAATTTATAGAATAGAGTGTTGATAGTTACAGGTCATACAAAGAATACAGTGAAAGAGGATAGGTCATATGACAGGCAAATATCATAATTCCCAAAAATAAAATACAAAATACAAATATCAAAGCCTTTGATTATACTAGACTTGCCTAAAACAGCTGTATAAATTTTGGCAACTTATATGTGTTTGATGTCAAAAGTAAAGCATCTGTATAAATGCATTAAAATAAAGTACTGGTGTTATGATACTGATGTTATTTTATCTCAGAGAATCCCTGTCTTACCTAATTAGTACATAAAATTCAGAGAAACTTGGGGATGAAAGATGTTTGTGTGGTAATAAAGGTTTCTGAAAACATTTCAGTGCTTTTTCTGAATTATGTGGGGAACTGCAGAAAAATAAGGAATGATCTTATTTATCAGAGAGGCTGAATGCCACCTTCCAAAACTAGATGCTCTACCTATCCCTGTATTGGTTGGCTGAATGAATCACTTAAATGATACAGGAAACTGAGACTAAGTTGCCAAAAGTGCTGATTCCACAAACAGCAAGTTAATTCAGTATTTTAACTGTGAATTCTCAGCCCTTGGAAAAATTAGGTAAAAGATTTCCTACATTTGAGACACAAAACTAATAATTTATGTTTTCTTTATAGTTGTACGGGGGTTTTGTGCCTCAATTTTTTGTCTTTAAAATGAAAATAGCACTATTATAACACTATAAACTAATGGTGTGGTTGTGAAGCTAAGTCATTTGCTTCTGTGAATCAAGAAGCAAACTTTTCAGAAAATCTGAGAAAACCGGTATTTCTAAATGTTTTTAAGTGTAGAGTTTGGATTGTATAGTGAATTAAGTCTGTGAATTAAGGAAAATTTAAAAAAAATATTGCAAGTAAAATACTGTATTAAAATTATCAATCTTTTATCCTTTTTGATTAGAAAATTGCGGGAAAATAATTCAAATGCAAACATTCATTGTACAGAGCCATTGTTTCTTTTACCCTGAGCTGTCAGTGCGGTCTGACATTTTCATCGACATCGTGGTTCTTTGCCATGTGTCATTCTGTGGAAAAAAATTAACTGGTTGCAAGCAAATGGTCATAGTGTCAGGATTTGGACATTACATGCCTAGATGTTTAATAACCAGTAACTGGAAGAAAAGGAAATATAGTCTGGATCTTTTTAGTCTAAGACAAAGCTGTAGTCCAAATGAATCACACTTTTTTACACAGCATAAAATAGTGCAGTACAAATTGAAATGGTACCTCAAGCTTTGAAAGCAGTGTAGTGTTTTCTCTGGCAACCTCACTCAGTGCTTTTCTGCTGGTTCACAAGCTAGTTTTACTATTTTTCCACAAAACTGCCAAGCACCACATGCACACACTGTCTGTAACTTGGGGCATCTGGGTTCAGTTCATTTTTCTGGAATGCAAAAGAAACTGTGACACCTAAAACCCAGCCTGCTAGCCTTGTGCCATCATTCGTAGTAGTAGATTTAGTTGACAATGCTCCTTGCAAAGTTGCATGAGAAAAGTATGACCTGTTTATTCATTATTATTCTGTTAGAGTACTACATTAAAAGATGCGTAAATACAGATTTAGAAGATCGAGCAAGGAACAAAGAGCTGCTGTCTCTCAGCTGAGTGTCTTAGCCATGAGGGTGTAACATAATACTTTCTCCACGTTTCTTTTCCCTGTACCTTGAACAAAGTATTCCTGGCTGCAGGGTGTCTGGCGTGCATAGGAGGGTGATGAGTAGCCCTAGTTATGACACTCTGACCCTTGGTGGTTAGGGGATTTCTGTAGGACACATGATGGATGAATAGCAATCTGCTAGCTAAATATATACCTACAGAGGGAGCTAAACTAAAGTTATTTGCTCTTTGGTAAGTAGGTTACTATGTTAAAGAGACACACTCTCTCCTCTCTTTTCTTTAAGTCATGGTGTCTGCGATGTTCTGTGCATAATTCCTTGCTGTACATTGCCAGTCAGCGCAAACCCTATCAGACCTGTCGATACAGGCATAATTCAGCTGTCTGTGTTGTTGCTTGAATTACAAAAGGATTTTAACAGAAATTTTGGTACCTATTTTCCTAGAAGGCATACCCCCATGTACTTGCAGATACTTCAGTAACTTTTAGGATCATCAAGGAGTCAGGCTATAGGCAGAATTTTTCAGCTCTTATCTTTGGTGCTAAGTGTATGTGACTTTGTGCTCCTTCTTCTGTAGTTACTGTCCACTTCCATTTGTCTGTGTTATACTGTTCCCTCATCTCAGACCTCTCAGCACCTGCTACCTAAAACCAGCATAGTTTTTTCTGAGCTTTAAAATTTAATTAAAAACTCCTGAAAACATGAGTTTTTAATGCAGACTATGAGGCAGGTTTTGCTCTAAATGGCATTACTGACTTCACATGCTATCAAGTGTGTACCGACCACATTAAGACTTTGAGGGTAGATATGCAGACAGAACTTTTTGCCAGTGTGGTAATGGTAATAAAATCAATCCATCTGTCAGATACTGTAAGAAAAAAAGGGAAATTAGTTAACAATTTGGAGGAAAGGGTTACTTTTTGCTTGATTTTTATAACTAAATGAAAAGACTTCCACTTTATTTTCACAGTTTACCAAAAATATTCCAAACTGAATGTTTTCTCCAGTAGATTACAGCTGGATCCAAACAAAATCATGCTATATGTACAACAGCCTATCATACCTGTTTCTTTTCAGAATCCTAACTGTGATCAGAGATGTAAGCTATTGCAGAGTGAACTGGGAAATATAATTTTTAATTAAGTATACCTAGAACTGAATATTTTTTCAGCCCCTTTTTATAATGAAACTGATTGCACAGAAGCTGGAACAGTCTCCCAGGAGAGGAAATATTTTAGATTTCATAAATCAAAGCTAATGGCTTACACTCCACTCTGTCCATTCCTGTTCTCCCAGGACCTTAATTTAGGATGTATTCCACTGTGATTCATTGCAGCTACATATATGTATTGCAGCCTGTCATTTGAGACATTCCCTTTTATTTAGAAGGCATTAGCTACACTACTAGCTTAGAGTCTAATTTAAAGATATTGCTGTAAAGGTTGCAAAAAAATCTCAAGCTCTGCTATTACTGTTCAAGCTCAAATATTTCATGTTCACAACAGTAGTCAGCTTAAATATTTTTTGCAAATTTGTCTAGTCCCCTTGAGGTACAAGCAACCTAACCCTCTTGAAATGCAAATAGTATGTTTCTTTTCAAGTGTCCATTAAAATAAATCTAGACTTTCATATTGGAACATTCCATTTTGTAAAAGTTATGTCAAGCTTTTGTCAGGATTCACTTCTTTTAAAATAGATTTGTCATTTCAGTGCAAGTACTTATTCTATTTCTCATTTTCAACCATGGAAGAAGTTCTTATAATCAGTAAAAACATCAAAATCTACCTCTAGAGTACAGGGTCGTGGTCAAGGGACCAATACAGCTCAAAGACATAATCAGTCCACCTGCTTTAATAATGTTTTTCACATTTTCATCCAGAGTAGTAGTTTGTAAAGTGTTAATTTACCTGCCACTCTTGCATAGTGTAACAGTGCACTTCTTAAAGGTACCTTGTGAAGGACTCTTTTTATCTCAGGTTCTCTTCTGTCTACTGGATATGCTACAGTATTTTGGAGATGAGTGGAATATGAATGTCAGAATTACATCATATAAATTCCCCCTTGATTGTCATTAGGAATGATCCACAGAAAAAGTGGTTCATCTGAGCCTTTTTTTTCATGTGTACAATAGCAATAGCAGTCAAAAAGGAGACAGGATTTGTAGTTTCTGCTTTTACTGTCAGTGCAATTCACTATATACATTGCAATACACAAGAACTTGCTTGCTTCAAAGTGATTTTCTTCGCTGAGTTCAGTAACATAAAAAGGCGGGATTGCTTTATTCTTATGTCCATTACAATGTTCCTTTTATCTTCTAGGCAGTGGCTTAAATCTGAAGACATTCAAAGAATATCGCTTCTTTTCTATAATAAGACTCTGGAAAAAGAAGTAAGTTGTTTTCACTGCAAATTCACCGTTGATTCCTTCTTTGCATCGTTCTAAAAGCATGTCCCTTGCTTTTGTAACACAGAGCCATGGCCACAGCACCTCTCCTGCAGAGAGAAGTGCTCAAATCTTACAGTAATATTTTAGCTCATTTACAGAAGAAACTTTATGAATGTGATGTCTGCTTTCTTGTTTGTAGGGCTCTGCAGTTCACTTGAATTCCTTGACATTTTCATGGCCTCACAGAAGTGGGAGGAGGTTTAATAGTCCAAATTTGATGTAACTGGAGCAAAAAATTCCTGAGTTCCATCATCTACATACTCAAAACACGTTTATCAGACTCCACTGTTTTTATTTTTTTTTCCTTTGCCAAGTCTCAAAGATTCCACCTGTAGTAAGAATAGTCTTATAATGATATGTTACTCATAGTTTTCTCCATATGCAGTTGATGCTCACAGTCATTCTGGGGAAACAATACTATAAATGTTTTTTTTTAAGAAAAATGCCTAGCTGTCTTGGATGCAACACACTAAATGTTCTTCTAACTAGTATGTGTGATAAAACATGTTTGAAAATGTATGTACAGATGGAGTAAATGATACTGTTTCTGGTCTTTCGAGTAATGATCAGAATGAAAGAATCCCCTCTTTAACATGACTGTCATGACCACTTGCCTAGAAAATCAGGCCTTTTCTTTGTGTTACGGTCTTGTAGAGCCTGAGTATATTTCTACATACTGACACAGCTTCAGCAGGGAGACTGGGGACTTGCCTTTTTCTGCTTTTTCGTAAGCATAGGACAGCTGATAACTGAACAGTTAGGCTGCCTTTCAGGGAAGTAAGAGATAGGTTTGACAACAGCTGACTGTATAAATGAGTGAACCTGATGAGAATGGGGTAGAGGAAGTATTGCCATACTGTGTTCACACTGTACAGCATCCTCTGGATCCCACATGGTGGTCAAATGCATATTTAATTATGTTTGTAGATATATTTCACTTGAAAGCATCTGAAATAATTTTCAGACTCCTTCACAGCTCAGCAGAATAATGTTCTTATGGCCAGCTGCCAAAGGCATGTGTTGGATGCCCTTGGCAATGCATTAAGGCGAAAAAAGTTTCAAGGATTGTTGAGCCTGTTTAGAAGATGGCGTAAGAGAGAAGATGCTAGACCTGGCATGGTCTCATCTGTACTGTTCAAAGGGTACACTGAGTGGATCAAAGGTGTGCCTGGGAGCACATTCAGATTTTAATGTGGGTGGTACTTAACCGATAAATTCTGAAAGAGAACTTGAGAGAAAACATCATACATGCATTTTGGACAATCAAGGAATCAGGACTTGGGAGAAAACCAGGGAGCTAAGTTATTTGGCTGTGTAGATACTCGATGTAGGAGTCTAATCTCTTTTAGACTGTAGAATATTTTGCAATGGCAAAGAACTAATTGTTCTTTTTGGATCCGGCTTTTTAATATCTTTCTTCACGGCCTTTTAATGACTCACTGGTCCAGTCTTGACTAATGAACTCAGTAAGAAGCCTGCTTTTAATTTAAACAGGAGCTTTTCAGGCCCTGTAGGACATGAAAGTACAGCAAGGTAATAAAGCAAAATATTTATTTAACCTAAGGAGTGAGTTGCCTGACTTCATTGGGAAATATCTAGAGAAGTGTGAAACACTTAAATGAATTTACAAATGGGTTGGAATTTGTGGGGATTTTAACAGCAGCTCAAGGTTCAAAATTGTTGGACAAGACCATTAAGAAACAACAGACATGTTCAACAGGTGGAAGAACAAAACTTGCTGCAAACATATCCATCAAGCACAGTCATATTTGTGCCTTCAAATTCAGTTAAGTATGTGATAAGAATTGCTTTTAATTTGTCATATAATTCGAAAATGAAAAAAAAGCTGTTGGGCTGCTAAACTCAATTTCTACATGCTCATGCGAAGTTTGCTGCACGAGTTTCAAGGGCAGAACTTGGCAGTAAGCACAAAGACACAGCTGTGTGCTTGCAGTTAGAAAGCACAGCTCATGCATTTTCCATTTTACGATGTTTGCATTTTGAAGAATTTTTGAAAATAATCTTTGGTACATTTCCTTTTAATAATGAAATCTTAAACTCTTAGCCTTTGAAAAATCTTTGACAGATAAGTCATTTAATAGGTTTATTTAATTTACTATTTTAATATAATAAATTTAATAAATAAATTTAATAGGCACAACACTTAGGTAATTTCCCTTTGAATATTTAGTTGGTTTCAATCTAGACATACCTATCTGAAATAGCAGAACAACTCTGATTGATAAATATTCCATTGCTTAATTCTTATGTCTCTAGACAGGCTAACTAGAGATTCTTACATAGGTCGGTTTTTAATGACAAAGCAGATCAAACTGACTCTCTCCAAAGAATATCAAGTGTTTAGTAGTATTAGCAGACATATGAGGCCTTTTAACAGACATAAAATATTTCAATTGAGGTAATAATATAGCTCCAGTAAATAACAGTATGATTGCTAGCTATGCTGTTGGAAATGGAACATTTATACAAATTGGTAGCGCAGTTTACACTTTCCTGCTCTGTGTGCTCTGAAGTTTCCTCTCTCAGTGACTATTAAGCGTAACTGGTTCAGCCCATTCAGTATTTATTAACAACTAAAAAAACAGTTTGGGGAGTTAATGACTAAGAAACTTGGAATCAGCTAAGAATGGTTGGCCATTCCTAAAAATATTTTTTTCAATGCTTTCGCTTTTTTTTTTTTTTTTCATTGAACTTTTTTTGATTAATTTGGGATAGTCCTATTCTGCAGATGAACAAGACAAAAACATTTGACATGGCTACTTAAGCTGTTCTTCAAGAAGTAAAAGGATTCAATACTATGCCTGAGAATCTCTAGCCCTTTGTAAGTGGATGTGGAAGTCATTGAACAACAGGAAATTTAATGTTGTTAAATACTGCCTATATATATCTCCATCTTTAAGCTGACATTTCAGTTGGGTGATATTTTATCTGCTTTGGAAATTGTGGTTTTAACATTTGCTTTTTTTTCTTCTAGTATCGAGCAACTACCCTGCCTGCATTTAAATATTATGTGACTTGTGCCTGTCTCATATTCTTCTGTATTTTTGTTGTGCAGATTCTGGTATTGCCAAAGTAAGTGATATTTAACATGTACTCATTCTTGTGTCTGTTTGCTCATTAATGTAAAAAATAAAAATACATAAGAAAAACATTTTGGAATTATCAGATTACAGAGGTTAGTTCATGGAAATAAAACTGAACAAAGAAAACTGAGGATTTCAGCCCGTTGTCAATGTTATGCTTGCTCCTAATTTTAAATGCTCTCAATAGCATGTTGCCAAGCGTTAGTATCAGTTTTTCATTCATTTTAGGTTTTTTCTCTTTGCATTTAAAAATGTGTGATGATGACAGGAGTGAAATTCATATGTGTAAAAAAAAAGTAATACAAGCTATAAATTTGTGCAACTAAAATTACCTGTGAAATATGTGTGACAATTGGACATTGAAGTGGGACAAAACGTATTGCAGAATTGGGACTGTGATTAAATAAATATATGTAACATATTACTGAGATAATACTACTGTATTCAGCAAGCATACAGAGCATTACTATTCATAAAATTTCTCTTTTTAAAATTAATCTTAAAATATATTCAAATGCTGGAATAATTATTTTAATCCAGATTCATGTATTATGAGCTAATTTATATTTTTGTATATAAATCAGCTATCTTTCTATCTGTGCATATTCTAGAAAAGCTGAGAAAGCTGGAAGAGAGTTCCAATAAAGAATATTTTATTAGACTTCTTAAAATGGAATTCTACTGTTGATTGTTTATATAGTGGCAAGTTCATATTTGTTTTATAGCAATTGTTTCCAAAGCCAACATTGTATATTCCATGTGATACAGTGTTTCTTCACTCATAGTCTTTTCTCCTGTGCAGCAACTTCAGGAGCAGTATTTATTACCTCAGTTGATTGATTGGTCTTGTGCTGTAGTACTTGCTCACATTTAAATTCAAAGCTTTTTGGCTTTCCATACTGCAGACATGTTTTATAAAATGTATATGTTTTTATGGGCTTCTCTTTAGGTGTTGCAGCATTTTCTTTTCAAATGGTTTCCCACTTAGCTTCTAACACAGAGAGCCAAGCTGCAAAGGGGCACTCTTCCAAGAAAGGGTTCGGCAGTATCCTCTACATGGTTAGGTCTGACTTTAGATATTACCATTGCAAAATATGGAATTAAGACTGATGATTAATTTTATTTGTCATTTTGCATAATGAGTATATTTTAAAAGGTCATACTCTATTTTGATTAGTACAGGAATTAATTCAGGGAAATGTGTGGTTTGGATATACCAAAACCCAAATTTGGATCTAACTAGTCCCTTCCAGCAGCATGATTTATGAATCTGTTTTTATGTTTTGGTTTCAGTCACACAAATTCATCTAGATTTATCACCTATCATACATAAGATGCTCATTTTGCTATGTCCTTGTTCTGTCTCTTAAACCAATGGTGTAGCTCATTAAAATATATCAGATACTTAAAATCAGTGAACTCTAGGGAGCTGTATTCAAGTAAGGAAAGTGTCCTCCAACTTGTAAAAGGATATGCTATATGCTGATACTATGTGATCTCTTTCTAACATTAAAGCAAAAAATACATATGATTCTTCATTTTCATCACAAAAAAATGCGAATTATCTTTTGGAACTCTTTTAGGGCTGCATATTAAATAGTAAAAGCAAGAATGTAAAATCAGGTATTGCCAACATGAATGGTATTCAGCTTCCAGGGGTCTGTGCATTAATTTAAGAGATGCAAAAATGGAAGACAGAAAGGCAAGGTATTGTATAGGCATCTGCATCTTTGTGGGGAAACTGAGAGTATTTCAAATTAAAAAAAACAGTTGAAAAATCACCAGTATATATAGTCATCACAAATGTAGCTTAAATTGAACATACTGCAGTGCGGCAAACATTATTTCCTTCCAGAAAAAAAAAAAAAAAAAAAAAAAAAGGAATAAATAAATCATAGTTTAGTCTAAAATTCTGTCTAGCCTTTTTATTTTCTTGAAAAAATTCTATAGGATTTTTAAATGGCAATCTAATAAAGACGGGGAGATGAACTAAGTCTGTCCTTGGGTTTTATTGATCCACTATTCCATTAATCTGGTTTTGCAGCAGTGTAGTATCATTGATTTCTGTGAGGCATACCACCTGCTGCTTTAAAGTAGATTTGGAGATATTTGATGGTGAGTAAAATCCAGCAAGTTCCAAGAAATAAGTAATATCTCCAATATCACAAGACATCTATTTCAAGGCTGAAATAATTTATTAATGTTTTAATTTTCCCAGGGTCCATAAATTGGTGTGGTGTTTTCATAATAAACTGTACATAAAGTGGTAAATATAAATTTACTCAAGTAAACAATATCTTGGGGTGAAATGTATCATGAGGAACAGATCTTTATTGTGACATTAAAATGACAACAAATCTTGATCATTACATTTCCTTGGAACAGGCCTTCAGTGTCTCTTGAGCATTCTTGGTTTACCAAGTGACAGAACTGTCTCTAGTAATTCTAGACATTTCTAGACATATATAGACAAATGTAGACAACCCCTATGTTCTTTATTTAGGGAAACAGTCAACTAAGATGGACTTGGTAGTTGTAGAGGAATGAAGGCCGTGGGTTGATCAGCACTGATAACATGCAGCTGTGGCCTTGCTGCGAAGGCAGTGGGTTGATTGACATGGATGATGTGCAGCTGTAGCTCGTTCCTGCTAAGTGGTTAAATAGCCCTGAGGATTGTAGGGTGGGTGGAGGAGGGGTAGTGTGGTGTGAGCTGATCTTATCTTATCTCTGGAGGAAGGAGAAGCAGCATGGGTGGTAGAATCTGACTGATGGTAAAAAACTTGTTGCAGCCTACTGGTTTGTTTGTGCTGCAGCAAGTAGTGTTGTTTTTTGAAATGCAAACTGGTAAATTGATGAAAGTACATTGCTATTGAACAGGACTTACTTCTTGTGCTATTTGACTTAATAAATTGTTTAGAACTACTTTTAAGATTTTTCCTAAGTCTTTGCTCTCTGAGGCTGCTATGTTCAAGAAACTGTGTCCTTTTGTCCCGAGTCATGCCATGCTAGCAGTTATCTTGTTCTACCCATGGAAAGTGCTTAGGAGGCCTTAATGTAGTATCAATCCAGTCAAGCATAGCTGGATTTCTTCATAGAAAAGGTGGTACTTACATGCCTGCTTTTAGGGAAAGTTTTTATGTAGCAGTATAAATGAAAGAAAACTGCCATTACAAGCCTCTTTTCTGCTGTATCTGACTTTTTTTAAAAAACACTCAATGGAAGTTATAATACTCAAATGATTTTTTTTTAGTGTCAAAATTGCCATACAGTTAGCCTCCATTGAATCTACCAATGAAGTAATCAGTTGAATTAAGAAAGAAATAGCTATTAGATACCAAAAAGGTCTGAATTCAGTTATTGCCTTGTATACTTGTAAAATCATAATGAAGCAATTAGAAATTACCATCTCAAAAGAGAATTTGCAATCAAATAGTTCAAAACATGGATGTTAATTACCTGGCAAGCTAATGAAATTCTCTACATCCCATTAAGGGACATTTGCCATAAGCCATGTGTTTTCCTAGAAGTTACAAAAGTGTCGAAGGAATAAGTTCTCTTCTCCATTTTTCAGTATCTTTATCTTCATAATAAGTTTTCATTTTTCAGTTCAGTTGTTACCAAGAAGACATAAGTATAAAAACAATTTTTTTCCTGATTTCATACCACCTGATAAAAATGAAATATTCAAAACAGATATTTGCTGATGAAACCAGAAAAATATGAGAAGGATAGCCAAGAACATAAATTATTTAGACTTGGAGCTATCTGAAGCCTGGGAAGTTCTCATATTGTTTCCTCAATTTTAAACTCTGTCCCTCTGTAACTTATTGCCAAGGGTTGTCCTGTCAGGGTTCCTGTTGGGGCACCATAGCAGAAAGCAAACCTTTCAGAAATGAGGTCATTCCTTGAGGTATAGGAAGAGGCCAGTGAAAAGTTAGCAGGCTCATGAGATCCCAGGTGTTCTTTTGACAAAATGGTTTTCCCAAATCTGTCAATGCAATGCATTTGATGACTTATGCAATGTGCTTGATGATTCTGCACAATAAAGGAAAGATTAGCTTGCTGTAAAGACCTGTTCTGCATTTGTAATGTTCCAGTGACAAAAAAATAAATGCATGTTATGGCTTTCCTATGGTCCTTGCCTCAAATGAGGCTTGTTTATGGTGGCACTTGACTTTTAGTATTTTGTTTCCCATTATAGCGTTTTCAGCTCGCTTCTTTCCTTCTAGGAGCAGCGTGAAACTCTTTCGGCTTACCCTAGCTGAAACAGAAGTCCTGCTGTTCCCAGAAAAGAAGGGGGTGTGGGGAGAAAACAAATCTTACAACTTTTTTTTTCTCTGGATTCTAAGATACTACTTTTCCTTTTCCTTATACTCTTTGTTCTGGTAATCAGAATCTGGTTCACCTTGCTATGTAAGTTTTCTTGTTGTGCCACCTCAATAACATCATTGGTCATGTAAAACAGCTACAGAGACCTTTTGTTGTTGCCTGTTGCCCACACGATTAACCACTTTTTGCATAACCTCTCCTAATGCTATGTTAATATTATTTCTCTTGTCTCTAGTTTCTCTCACAAACATCTTCATTTCTCCTTCTACAAGGAGACTCCAAACTTGACTCATAAGGCTATCCTTGTATTGAATAATTTCTTAGGGTTTGCAGGCTCCTTTTTTGTATGCTTCATATCAGAGAAAGAATGGCAATAGTCTGAAATGCAGAAATGGTTACTTGAATCTTACTGAAGGACAATATATGACTGGAAGTGTTTATACATACATTAAATAAAAAAAAAGGGGGGGGGGGGGCTGGTAATTATATTCCTTTTC
Source organism: Falco cherrug (assembly GCF_023634085.1). NCBI lineage: Eukaryota > Metazoa > Chordata > Aves > Falconiformes > Falconidae > Falco > Falco cherrug. Next base: position 82,884,038 of record NC_073699.1, read on the forward strand.
TGTCATCTGTTGCTTACTAGATTTTAAATTCCTAGGAGTAGACTCTATTTTTACATACTCTGATATACAGTTCACAGTCTCAGTCTCAAGGAGAAATTCTTGGAGAACATGTATTCATAATCAAGAATTATTTCAACTTAACTTGTAAAAGAAACATTATTTCAAGATTAATGTAAGTTGTGAATTGCCAGTATTTTGTTTTTCATCAGCTGTTCACATCAACCCAAAATCTGATGAATAATTGGCATATAAGAGGTTGTCTCAGTGATTGGCAGGAAAGCTCATAAATTACTCTCCAAAATTATTTTAATAGCAGCAATATAGCATCAAATTGGTTTGTGAAATTAATGCTTTTTTGTTCTTTCCTGAAAATAGCTTCCATAACACTATTGTTAAAACAGGTCAAAATGTTTTCTAATGTTTGTACGTAATCTCAGAAAACTGATCCATAGAATTCCACTCCTAAGTTTTTAGTGTTACAGTTTCTGAAATTTACATATTTGAATTCACATGGCATCTCTAAAGAACAGAGATGTATGTTTCGTTAATACTGTATTTTAATTCTGAATCGTGTTTATGGAGAAGCTAATTTAAAATATAACATTTACTATAGTTTGTGGAAAAAGCAAGGGATATAAAACTTCTTAAATGTCATGCCAATATTTCTAATCTATAAGGCTTGATAAAATGAGGGTTTTGCTGGTGCTCAAAGGAGTTGAGAGAGATTTTTAATTCTGTAAAAATGTCAAATCTGTGGTTACAACTGAAAGCAGACACTCAGGTGAGGGACTTCATGACGGCATCTAGTTCCCTTGCTTAAACAACTCAGTTATCCCACAGCTTCATATCTCCTCTTGGCATTCATTAAACATAATTAGGTCCTACTGCATCTTTCCCTAGGCAGCAGCGCTAAGTAGCTCTTGTATGGTGCCTGATGGAGCAATTACACTTTAGTGTGAGAGAGATCTCCACATTTGCAGAATGAATGCATGCATGCATTGTTACTGTATCCCTGTTTCTTTTTACTGAATGTCCAGTGATGCTATTTGGCTAGGTTTCCCTATTTATAACACAGAAGAAAAGGATGAGCTAGAACACTGTGTAAGGGTGATTTCAGGAAGAGTATAGATTACTCATTTTTTTTTCATTTAATCTGTTGTATTTTCTGTTCTTCATGGTGTTTACTTTTCCTTCCTATCCTGTCCTCTGATACTTCAGAATCTACTGGCCAGCCGGTCAGATTTGATACAAAATGAGTTTCCAAAGGTGTTGAATCCTTACCTATTCATTAATGAAATGTTAGTCACTATATTAAAGCTCTTGCTGGCTAAGAGACTGCAGCATCACCGATACTACAGGTTCTAGCTGCAAGACAGTGAAAACTGGACATTGCTGTCCCATGCTGTTGCTTTTCTACCTTTGGGGGGAGTGTACGCTACCAACAAGTTTATTTTGTATATCTATTGGACTCATAAAATATTATAAAATCAACAGCATAAAAATAAAGCAATGAGGATCTTTAATACAGGCTTTCTAAGGCAAAAACAAAATAAAACTTTGCTGCTGTTAATGCACTCCGTCACTTAAATTATTTGTGTAGAAATTATCTCCTCATGGTCATACATTTGTTAAGTCAGAGGTAAAGCCAATTCAAGCATTTTGGCAGTGGGAAAACGGCAGGAAAAAGGCTTGCCATTCTGGTAAGGATTGGAGTTGTTTTCCATGGTGTTGGTGTTTGGAAGTTGCTACTTGAACATGGTAATTTTTCATGTAGTCAGTATTATACACAAAGAAAGATCATTCTACAAATGTGTAACAGATAAATTAATGCATGTTTTCCTTTTCTTGTAGAACATCTATTCTTGGAATTTCATTTGGGGCTGCATTTCTCTTGCTTTCCTTCATTTTGTTCATCTGCTTTGCTGGACAGCTTTTGGTAGGTATTGAAGGAAATGTAATCCGTTAGTTAATGGTTTCTTTCACATGTTCCGATTTTGCCAAGTCACTCTGCTTTTGCAGAGTACCAGTTAAATGAGAACAGCTTGCACACTCAGGCTTCTCAGGACATTGTTTTGTCCATGTTAACTTACTGTTAAATGTCCTCATTTATCTGAAAAACAGAAAATGCCAGTGCAGTGACTGTCTGTACCTACAGTGATACTCACTTTCCCCCATGAAGCTGGATCCTCTGAGAGATTTCCATTATTGCTTGATAATTGATTACTTGTTTGATTCTTTTCAAAAATTTTTACTATTGTGATTACAGGAGGTGACTCTTGAGTGCTTTAATTTAGGGGACTGTGTATTTGTTTAAGCGTTGTAAAAGACCATTTTCTGAGTTTAGAGAATATTTAATTATAATATATAAAATTAAATTGCTATAATAAAATTAAAATGTTATCATTGCGTGGTCCAGGTATTACTGCAATGCCTATTAATATGCCAGATATTATGCTGAATTTGGGAATTTAATATAATTCAAAATTTAGCAAACCTTTCAGCATTTCACAAGATAATTTACAAGTATTATTGTCCTCTCAGTTATTCTCAAATAGATTCAATGTATAACTCCATCTAAAACAAGGTATTTCAGGATTTGTAAGAAAGTAAATGCAATTTGAATTTGACATGTAATCTGGGTGAAACTTTTTGTATACTAGTCCTTCTCCTTTTGCTTCTCTATCTTTACACAAGCTCCCATGGAGAAAGCTGAGAGAAGGATTTTAATAAAAAAGCAAAACACGCACATGGGAAAGACAGTTACATCACTATGTGAAGTGATGTAACTTAGTAAGGAAAGGTGGTCTGGCAGTTAAAGCAAGAAACAGAGGAAGCAGGATTTTATAATTTTTCTCTCTTCCCTTATGAGGCTTGTAATTAACTGGGACATGTTTGTAAGAAAATGTAATTAATGTACATTTCAGTTGTCTTTCCAATAAGGTAGGGAAGCTGCCACTGCTCAGTAATTTGAGATAGAATGCAACAGTATTTTTAATTTTTTAAAATCCTCAGACTGAGGTCCTAGAGGTAGGTATCGCTATTACTTAAGGCCGAAAATTAGTTCTCATGTAATGTCATACTTTATTGCTTTTTGTTATTGACATAAGAGTAAAATGATGGAGTCGGAGTACTGCTGCTAAATAAGCATATTTAAAACAAATAAACAAAAAATCCTTCAAGGAAAAGCCAGCCTTTTTACCTGTAGGAAAAAAGGTGCCAATGAAATGTTATCAAGAAGTGCTGAGACACAAAATTTCCTGGGGCTTTTATTTATAGTGTATCTTAGGAAGAATACAAACATATTTTACTGCATTTAAAAGGATGGCTAAGCAAATATCCCAAGTCAGAGTTGAGGAGTTATGCCACTTCAATAATATCTAACACCTATTTTCAATGCTGGTTTTCCTATGTTTTATATGTAGCGTAAATACTTCCCAGAATTGAGACCTATTATTGCGTTTCTGTTGACTTGCGAGATGTCATGTTCTAACCTAAAGAGCTTGAAGAGAAGCTATTTATGCCTGTCTTTATGCGTTCAGCTGCTCTAGTGCAGAAGCTATGCTGCTAAGCAAGAAGCTATGCTTACTTTCAGCAAGTAAGTTATGACCATAGTTGATGCAGCACTGCCTTTCCTTCACAAGCATGAACATAGTTCTGTAAGGTGATGGATGGCATCTAACAAAAGGCAGCTAACTAAAGAGACTGTAGGTTTATCTTTCCCCAGTCCTTTCCATAAGAGTTCTTCCTTCATGTCAAAATTTCGTTTTGTAGCTTTAACAACAGTGACACCCTGTTGCATTTCAGTAGCATAGCTACTGCAGTATCTGAACTGTAAATGCTTTCTAGGGAGAAGAAAAAAAGCCTGAAATTCTCAAGTGAATAAGTATCAATATCAGAGTTTTAACACTATAGTGTCAGCTAACAGAAATCAAGCTTTATCATCCTAATATCAATTCAACTTGGAGTCTTTTTTGCCAGCATGGATTTTTCCCACCTCTTTTTCTAAAGGGGTACGCTTTGGGTTCCCTTGCAGAATGCATATAGTAAATGTGCATGTGCTTGTGTGCACACACATAGAATTACAGACTCTTTTATAAAAATGCACAAAAAAGAAAAGAATTTTTCTGGCCTGACTGACCCTGTGACTGACAACAGCTCAACTGTGTTGAGTTAGCTTTGGGCTATGGGGAGGCCCCCCCTCAGCTGCTCACTCACGTGCTGTACCTCCTCAGGGCCATGGGGGAGGAAAGCAGGGTAAGAAGGCTTGTGGGTTGAGATCGCTTACAATTACTTTCACAGACAAAGCAGACTCAACTTGGGGAACATTAATTTATTGCCAATTAAAATAGATTTGGGTAGTAAGAAACAAAAACAAGCATTGAAGCCACACCATCCACTCTTCCGTCTCCCAAACTGAGCTTCACTCCTTCGCTTCAGACGCCTCCACCTCCCACCAGGCAGCACCGGTGGGGGGGTGGAGGGTGGTCAGTATGTGGACATTTCTCTCTGCTGCTCTTTCCCTTCACACTTTTGCCCTGCTCCACTGTGGGGTCTCCACAGGCTGCAGTTCCTTCAGGAGCATCCACCTGCTCCAGCTTGGGTCCACCACGGGCTGCAGTGTGGACTTTTGCTCTGGTGTGGGGCACCTCCTCCTCCAGCCTTGGTGTTCCCTCTGCTGTTTCTCACTCTTTTCATTCCCTCCTCTCTCTGCCCAACATTTCCTGCCCTTTCTCAGCCCGGCTTTCCCCGAGGCGCCCGCCCGTGGCTGCAGGGCTCAGCTGTGCCCTGCGCTGGGGCCGGTGGAGCTGGCTGGGACTGGCATGAGGCAGGCCCGCCACCACTGCAAGGCACTGCCACCAACCTGGGCACCTGCACCTGGTACTTAAACTTGCTGTTGCAATTAAATATTTACATGACTGTTAGGAGATTTATAGAGCGGAACCTGTAGTGTCAGCAAAGACAGCATATTCTAAGTTCAGGTTAGGACACCTGGCCATCACTACATTGTGTGCCTGTCTCAGTGCTTTGACTTCACCCTCTCAGTCTCCACCGACTATAAATGGCTGTCACCACCGCAGAGTGAGTCCTACAAACCCAACTTTGAGCAAGTTTCTCTGTAATATTTTAATTTCATTGGTCAATGAAAAAACCCCACCCAGACTGTAATGCTAAAGTGACTGGCTCTTACGAAATTTAATTACAATATTGTAAGAAGAAATTTATGCGTGCTCTTTCACTGCGAGTTTATTGATTTACTGGGCAGCAGCACTGCAACACGGTCCAGTTCAATCTGTTCTGGAGTGATACCATCAGCCATTAAAAAGTGATACCAAAAGCCAATAAAAAGAATACGAATTTTTCCATCAAAAATTGCAGCAGAGCAGTAGCACAGATAATGAGGTTACAGATTCCCAGAGCCTGCCTTTGCAGTGTGTCATCCCCTGCCGGCCTCGGGCAGCCAGGCTGAGGGCAGGGAGGGCTGACAGTTCTCATAGAAACAGTTGTTTGCCCATAGGGATTAAACCTTCGTCAATCCTAGCTAAAATTGGCATATGTCCTGAAACTTGAAATGGATTTATATCTTTTGTATTCTATTTTTTTGTGCCTATGCATAACTATTTCTTTTTTACTTTCTTAGATGATCACAGTATTCAGATTTAAATCTTAAAATTACAAGTATTTTTGTGCTTAAACATCCTTTTTAGCTTTTATGTTCATATTTTAAATTAGGACATTTTTTTTATTAATTTTGAGTATTTTCTTTGGATTTTCCTTGAGAAGTTTCCTTCCCAAATTACATGCAGATAGAGGACAGTTATGGTCCTTTACCTCATACATTTTCTCTGTCTGTTCTCTTTATCTTCTTGAACTGTAGATGAGTTCATAGAATGAGTGTGAAGTGCCTTAGACCTGGAAACTCTTAGAAAAGTTTTACCTTCTGATATGAACGTGAAGAAGCAGAGATCTGGTTACCTAAAATATATTTGAAAAAGTAATGTAAACAATGGAGGGGTAACAAAAAACCACCACCATAAGCATGTAAAGGAGAGATCTCTGTGATAGCTGAGGTAGCCATCCGAAGAAGTATTAGTCTCGAGTGGATGTTCTTTGTGCATTGATTCAAATACTGTCTCAAAAATTTCTTTGCCTTACCTGGGACATGTGTGCACTTAGTTGATACCACATACTCTTTGTGCCAGTTATTTTCCATTAATATGAAATCGGGTTTGGTTGCATATGTTTATACCATGCAAGCCTATTGAGCTACTTCAGCTAATAAGGAAGATTAGAAGTAAAAAGTATTTTTTTTTCCTGTCATGTCATCTGAACATGTTTATAGTCTCTCTTAAATACCCAATTGAACCATGGAATTAACAGAACACAATACCAACCGAAGAAATGTCAGAAAATACAGCTGAGAAAGATGTTCTGCTTTGAGGTCACCCAGAGCATCCAACAAAGTGCAGCCAGTATGTGAGCAGTCCTATGCGCTAGAAGAGCGCATGCTATTTATTATTTGCATTACACTACACATTGTGTAATAAGTGATACAAAATCTTTACCTTTGTTTACAGGGATTTGTATTTTACTCTAAAGCAATTAGCATTGGTACTTCACAGTCTGAAAGAGTGTGTACACTTAAGATATTTAAAAGCTCTGCAAGGACAGGCGTATCGGCACCAGAACTACTTGGAAATTATTTTTTACATGGAATCTTACCTCTGATGTGTATCTCCCTTAATGCAGCTATGAATGAAAGACCAAGGCCCTTCAGTTTCTTCAGTAGTCAGGCTTTGTTTGTAAATTACAGTTTAAAACAGGGATGGGGGACCACAAGGAGAACCTGGAGAGGCACTTCGACGCCTCCAGTAGGGTCCATAAAAGAGGCTTATTAAACCTAAATGTCATTCTAATGAATCTCTAGCACAGGCACTGCAACAGCAAATCCATCATCATATGTTCAGGTTTCAGCGACTGCTAGAGTTGTACTGATTTCAGTAACAAAAGTCCTTCTTACTCCCTCTTGAGTGATCTATTTGTGATATGTTATGTGATTGTGACCAACTGAAGTTGCCTAAACTGGCGAAAGCCACAAATTTCTTATGTCTATTGTGCCAATAAGTTCTCTTTAATATTATTTGATTAGTGAGACTGTCTTGATTTTTTTAAATAAAAAAATTGTCAAAGCAGCTTTTTAGTGTCATTGCCAAAGGCAAGATTGTAAGTTACCTCCAAATAAAGAGATATCTGAGTGTGCTTCCTCATACCAACAGTCCAGTATACAGTTTTCCCTACAGTTAGTTAATAAGACGGACAAAAGCAGTGCATCCAGACTGTTTTGAAAGTTCTTTTACATGTGTTACCTGAGAAGTAATATCCATGATATGTAAGTATCACAGTGTGGTCACAGATCAGGGTTTTTGTTGTGCGAGGTAATTTTTGGGTGTTACAGTCTTACTTGGAGATCAAGACTTGGTCAATGTGAAACGTAGCATTTGGAACTCCTTCCTCTAGTTCAGTGCCCTGAGCATTGTCCTTAAAAACTCATTCACGTTTGCTCTTTCTCAAAACCAGTGTCTCTTTATGTGACATGGAAGAACTTTGACAGGATGGACTGAGAACATCTTACCTTAAAATAGCACATAACACAGCAACTGTACATTTTCTTGAATGAGGAAAGCAGCACAGGAGGTACCGGGACTGACCTGTGAGTGCCCAAAGGCATATTTATACAGCTCGCTGCTGTGGTCTTTCCTTTGAATGAGACAGTTGAAGCGAACCACATGATCATTTCAACGTGACCCTTTGTGAAGGATAATGATCACTACAAAGTACGGTGAAATTGAAAATGTGATACTGACTTCAGTTTTTCCTGTTATTTCTTTATTTAGGTTTCTAGGTTTGGCAAAACAGTTATATCTCCTATAAGTTGAATAAACTCATTACCTGGGTGCATTTTGTATGATTCAAAATGCCTGGCTTAGATTTACAGGTGCCGCCAAGCTTGGTGTTACAGTACTCATTTTAGAAATACTTTAATCCTTTATTATTAACAATAGGACTGTTAGAAATTTATGTAAAGTGTAAGCTTGTGTCTCTATAGAAAAATCACCGTTCTCCAAGCATAGGTCAGTATAATCACTGTCAACTAATCACCCAGTTCTTTGGATCTGAACCTTGATGTATTCAAGTTTGAGTGGAAATGAGTATGTGAAAAGAATCTGAATTTTTTTCTCTTGATTTCATTCTTTGTAACATCAGTGTTAGTAAAATATTAAGTTGTATTTGAATGCAGAATGAAAAGAACAATAATAGAACTATAGAAAAGTGATTCACTGGCTTCCTGTAAATAAGAGGTCTTCAGTCAAGATGTTCCAACTTCAGCTAGCATGTGAAGGAGAAGTGTGACAGGTCTTGTGACACTGTCTTTCATCTACAACATAGCTGTCACAATTAATTCTCACACCGGTTCCTTGATCTCACTCAGAAAGACAGCATTCATTTTGTTAAATGCTGAAGTAGGTTTTTGTGTGTGCAAAGACAACACAGGATACATTTTAATAACCTGAATATTCAAAATACTTTATTACTCGCTATCATGTTGAACTGTCATATCAGATTTAACATGTTCAGATGAAACGGTAATACATTAGTCACCTTTAATACTACAGATATGTATTATTCCTAGTAGAAAAATGATAAACTGTCATGGCTAAATCCCACCCAGAAACTAAGTACCGTGCAGCCGCTCGCTCACTCTCACACTCCCTTTCAGTTGGACGGGGAGGAGAATCGAAAAGGAATGTAAAACTCAAAGGCTGAGATAAGAACAATTTAACAATTAAAATAAAATAGGAGGGGGGGAATGCAAACCCATAATAATTATAATTAAAAATGAGGGAGAAGGAGAGAGGAATAAAATCCAAAGGGAAGGGAGAAAAACCAAGTGATGCACAGTACAGCTGCACGCCACCCACTGACTGATGCCCAGCCAGTCCCCAAGCAGCGATTGGCAGGGCCCAGCCAGTTCCCCCCAGTTTATATACTAAGCATGACATTCTATGGTGTGGAATATCCCTTTGGCTCATTTGGGCCAGCTGTCCTGGCTGCGTCCGCTCCCAACTTCTTTGTGACCCTCCAGCCTTCTGAGAAACTGAAAAGTCTTTGACTTAGTATAAATGTTACCAAGAACAACTAAACACATAGTGTGTTATCAACGTTGTTCTCATACCAAATCCAAAACACAGCACTCCACCAGCTACTAAGAAGAAAATTAACTCTGTCCCAGCTGAAAGCAGGACAGAAATGCTAAACCATATTCTGCCAGCTCTGCTTAGAATGGACGCAGAAGTGTATGCTACTGAGATCAGATGTCTTACCCTTCTTGCATGCTTTCTAGAAATTATTACTTTCTTCCTTTCATCTCAGTCTCCATTTTCTTAAGAAAATTGCAAATGAGACATAACATTTACCAAAAAAAGTGTTTGACATAAGCTCATGAATCAGCTAAATTAACCTGCATAGTTCTGCCAGTGCCATTAAGAATCTGAATTTAATGATCACCCCACCGCTTCAGTTCTGCTTACAGGAATTCACTAAATTTTCAGCAGTACTGAGCTGCTGCAGTTGTGTTATATATGGACTGTTTAAAAGTTAAATTAAGTTCAGAAAATCTGTTAATTCACATAGAGGATTACTGATCGACAGTGTATTCTTTCATATTTTCTCAGGAATTTCTACTCAATGGTTTAAAGTTTTTTAGCGTAAATTAGGGTTTTGTCACAAATTTACCTTTCAGGAGCCTCATTGGCTTAACATATGTAGGCTGATCTCTTTGCTATTAGAGACCTGTCATCTATTTAACAAACCAGGTGAGCATGACAGATGTACAAAATAAACAGTGATCCTTCCCCTCCAGAATTCAGAACTGTGCAGTAAACAGCCTGGTAAGAAATGCATCACTGATTTCTGGTGTGCTGCTGTTTTACAAGCAGAAAAACAGCTTTTTAAACAAATGTAGAAAAGCAGTCCAATTAGTTCCTCCTTGCTAAAATACACTAGAACAGTTAGGTGATATTGATCAAAAATCTTGCAAACAAAGGAGATTTAGAATTGCAAGGAATTTTAGTACAGAAGTTACATAGGTCTTTTCAAAAGTGTACAGGTACTTTGAAAGCAGTAAAACAGTCCTCAGCAATAAATGCAGACCTTAGTGTGGACATTGCTAAGTAATCTAAGCACTGGACTGTAACTTTTTCAATTATTACTTTAAAAAATGAAAAAGTTTAAATTCAGTAATTGGAAGCATTGATGTTAAAGTAGAAAAGTCTAAGATGTCTTCATCATTTGATACCGACATTTGTGTATTTAGCTATGGGGATTCAACAGAAATTTGCTATGTGAAAACTTAAGTTTTATCTTCAAAACTAATATAACACAAGTTGTTCATTTGTGCAGAGGTAACCATCAATTTACATTACTTAGCACTAGAAAAACATGAAAGCATCTTTTTTTGCATTGTTTTGCATGTGTTACAGAGCCATGTTTTTTAATGTTATGAAATTGAAAATAAGAGCTGCTAGAGCTTGCTGGATCCAGTGGCGTTCAGGAGCAGGGGTGTGCTCCTTCCTGGTCTACTGGAGCCCAGTTTGATGGAATTAAAGACCCAGGGGATCCTTCTGTCCCACTCCCATCAGTGGGAGGCTGTCAGTACCATGTACCAGGTATAACGTATTAGTGAGATTGAGCACACAGGCATATATGATACGCACAGGACCAACCACAGAGATCCACAGACAGAGCAGCTTTCTTACAGCACCCACATAACAACAAGCAGCCCTCACATAGGTGTGATCAACACTGATGGTCTAGGTCCTCCTTTCTGGCTGATCAGGACTGAAGTTTGCTAGTGGAGCACACACCCTGACTGTCACCAGACACACTCACATTTGTGGGTCACTCAAGATGGACTTACTCAATACAACATCAGTACAAAAGCCAATACAATATCCATGCCCAGGCTCTGCCCTCCTTACGCAGCGACTGGCTTTGCGTCGGTCACCTTGGGTCTCTCCAAATGTAGATCTCCTTACCAGACATTGCAGTTTAAGTTTCCTAATGGTTACACACACACTCCCACACACACCGTATGGGTCTCTCCAGGGACTGGCCTGAGACACTTCAGTTGTTGGCACCCAGGCCCTCAGCTGCCTGAGATATGTGATCAGTTGTTCTCTAGTGACTGGCACCCATCCTGTGCTACTTGCCAGCATGAAGTTTGCTAGCATTCGCACACAGGCAGGCTCAGAATAAGGATTGCACTTACACAGAAAGTGGTTAGAGATAGGATTTTGTAATATACAACAGACTTGTTTAGACAAGTATTTACATGCAGCCATTTCCTTTCATCCCCTCTTCTCTTTAGCATACTGTCCTTTTAGGTAGTAATCATTGTTAGCCTGCAGGGCATCCTGGACAGGGAGTTTCTTTTGTTGAGGCTTCTTGGTTGGTTTCCCATTGGAAACCATGGCTGAAACATTCTCCTTCAGTGGTCTTAGGAGCAGCGGATGCAGTGGTTTCTGTTCTGCACTGATTAGGTTACTCTGGTTTCACCACCTGTCACTGTCCTTTTGATCATCACCAGGTCTTTGTGTTTAATTTGATTAGCCTTTAGTCAAATAACCTAAAATCAGTAAAATTCATAATAAAATGTATCTGGGTTAGGCCAGATTATTTATTTTCATCATTAGCTTCTTTTCTTGGAATTCCCTATCCTAAAGACTTTCCTTGAACAGTATAGCTCCCTGTAGCATAATTCAGAAAGGAGAGTACAATGTATGGCTTTATCTGTATCATTTCTCGTCCAATTCATATTCCTCATACTTTCTCAGTGTTTCTGCCTAGTTTTGTCCCTAATCCAATTTAAACTGTTCCAGCTACTTCTAAACATCCAAGAAAATCACAGAACAATGTAGGTGAAGTTGTAGTAAAGCTCCAGGTGTGCTGTAACAAAGGCAAACAGTAATTGAAGGCATGATTTCGTGACTAATTTGCCATAAATCCATGCTCCCTGACTCATTAGATTTTAGGTAGACTAGACAGATAACTGAATGATTAATTTTTACACTGATCCATTCCCTGCGTCCAGTTGAACACTCCCCTTCTGTAGCAACAGCAGCAATCTAGGTTTGTGCTTTTTACTTTATTAAAGTGGGAAGGATGACAAAATTTTTCTAAAATCTACATGTGAATTCAAATTATCTTGAAATTTACTATGTACTTAGGGTTGGAGAACAAGGTTTGGAAGTTCAAAAAGGCATCTGAGCAGAAGTTTCTTGCTCAAAAATGCAGGTGTTTTGACTTTATGTGCTGTTTTCTTTTAATATGAGGGACGAGTAATGTGTATATAAACCTGCCTCTTTTTCCCTTTTTCTTTATTCATCCTTGAGATTCCAGTTACTGTTTTGGCCTTCCTCACACTGACTTCATTCACTCAGAAGCTGTCCAATCCAGTATGCAAACCTCCTGTCATAAAAGCAATATGTAAACAATATGCAGAAAAAAGTTCTAGGTATGTAGTGGGCTTGTCCAAATAGTGTGTAATTAGGAGGGAAATAGTTATGTGCAGTATGACAAAGACCTTCGTGCAAACTACATCACATTGTGTTGGTTAATAGTGTAGTTTAGTTTGATGTGCCACTGAACCTGAACTAATAGATAAATACTGTAAAGTAAGTCCTATATTTGATAGTTTTTAGTGCTTGAGTTCTCATTTTAGAGACTTCCTGTGCTTGTATCTCTGCTGATTGCTGTGGCTGGGGTGAAAACAATATGTAAAGTGATCTCTGATAATATTAAGTAAATAGACAAGCTGATAAAAAGCAATTATTTCTGTGGGACTGTGGTGTTTCTTAACTTTTCATTGCCTTTTTTACAGTTTTCAATATAGCTGAATTTGGCATTTGGAAAGGGCACAAGATGCTTCTAGGCAACCTTATCTCCTCATTGCTAAAGTTTTGGGAAAATTAATATTTATTGGATGTGCCACAAATTGTTTATTCTGTGTGAGCATCTTGTGCCTCTGGGCACTATGTGTGTATGAATGGACAGTTTGCAGTGTGTTCTTGGAAAGAGGTTAAATGAGTCAGAGGTTTTTATTGTTAGTTTTTGCCAATATATATGAGAAATTTTCTATTCACTAAATACACCTTGTTTCAAATTGTAAGTCTAATTGTTGTATGAAATGCTTATTTGTCTTGTAGATAGTTTTAGGAAAAGTTGATCTGGTTTGCTGAGTTTTCTTTCACATAAAATGAACTTCAAACAGGTCTCCAAACAAATGAAAGAAAAACCCAGAAACCCCGCGATTTTGTAGACTGCCAGGTCTACATCTACGTATACAGCCTTTATCCTGCGTGAGGAGACCTCTGTCTCTCTGTCAAAGACTTTGCAGAGTTGTTACTTACATTTTGAAGTTTCCAAAGGCTACTAAATATTGTTCTTTCAATTGAAGCGGGGGAGGTAATTTACTGATATTAGAGGTAATGGCAGTTCTGTCAACTCTGTGTTTTCTATTATTACTTATATATATTGAATGTTTAATAAGTTACAAATTGTAATTAAACAGAATTGATATTATAATAGAAATTTAAACTAAATTTGCATTTATTTTCATGTAAAATGGTGAATTGTAACTTATGAGAATATAACAGTTGAATACTTCTGTACAATGTTTCAAGATTAATGCTGCCCTCAATCTTGAGCCTTCTTTATTCTTATTTATAGTAATTTAATATACTAAAGCTATTTTTATTTTCTCTTTTATAAACTCTTCACACTTAGCAATGTAGCAAGAAAGCATCAGCTTCATTGTTGTGGATCCTGAAATCATCTGGAATAATTGCAAACCGTCCTTGGCCAAGGATCACTCTTACATTGACAACCACTGCTATAATATTGACTATGGCTGTATTCAATATGGTAAGGGAAAAGGGATAATTTTTTCTTGTTTTTTTATTCTTCTGAGGTCTTTTTTTTTTCAGTATTTGTTTAGATGTTGAATTTATGGCCCATGGCTGTGCCAGGAGCTTTACATGACAATGATTGCCAGAGGCAGAAATGTAAAGCAGAGTAACAGAAAACATAATGTATTATGGAGATTATGAATGTATTAAAGATTGATAATACCTACACTGTTTTATTTTGTTTTCCCACAACATTTCAGGGGACCATTAGTCAATCATTTGTTACAGTAAGTACTAAACTTGTCAGAATGATGTAATGATGTAATGTGGGCTTTCAAATGTGAATGCTTGAAATTTCTGGTAGAATCTTCTCTCTGTTTTTTTCTATTAAATGATCCTAGTCTTTTTTTTTTGGTTGTTTTTTTGTTTTTGTTTTTGTTTTTTTTGTTAATTGTCTTTTCAGGAAAGTAGATATTTTCCGTTCTTTCTCCTGCATTTTTTTTAACTAGAGGAGGTAGAGTCAAAAACAATTCCATATTCAAAATATAAAGTTCAGCTACTTGAATTTGGTGTTTAGGGCTGGTACAGGAAAAACTCAAAGAAGCAGTGGCTGGAAATGAGAAAATAAGCTCACTTTTCAGCAGTGAAGGCAGTTAGCAATGGGAATATTTGTTTTGTTGATTCTCCATCAACTCTTGTCCTCAGCTGAAGACTGTATATGCCTTTATGAATTATAAACTTTAGCCAAGCAAAGGTTATTTGGTGTACTACAGGACAAAACCCAGAGATGGAGTTGCTTGTAAAATGAAGGTCAGATTAAAGTTTAAAGTATACTTTGAGTTAGAGTTCCTGCAACCATATGGTTATTTATTAAAGTGTAAAAGAGGATGTGGTCAGCAACTCTTTTTTCCTTAGACTGAAGCTCTACTGTTGTGTACAGCCCACCTCATATTTGGCCTTCAACTAGTAAAAGACATTCTAGCAAAACAGCAGTTGTTCAGTACATTTTTAGAAAAAGTTTTTAATATTATTGGTTCATGTCCATTTTTATGTGGACTATTACAGTAAAGCCTAATATGCTGTATTTTAAAGTCCTTGTGCCTTATCAGTAATGTCTGCAGTGTTACAAATAATCATGTTCCATGATATTCATGAGATGATAATTTTAAGTACAATTCCCACCTTGAAACTAAACCTTAATAGTTTGACTAGCAAAAATGACTTTAAATGTGATTGTGAAATTTGCATTTCCTTAATATTAATAGCAAATTGTGGGAGAGACTCTGAAGTATCATTATTATATCTCTAAGCAACATGTACTTAATAGCAGAGTCCATTAACTGCATTTATTTCCATGAACTCTTTCAGTAGAAAAAGGCAAAATGTAGCCATTAAGATTTAATGGAGATAAAAAGCGTCTAAGCATCCTACACCTTATAAATCATAATTAAGACCAAAATGCCAAATAAAATTCAGTCTTTATGGTCAAGAAACAGTAGAAAAGAGTGGGGGTGCAATTTTCTTTCAAATTAGCTGTTTCAGCAGACAGTCTTCCCGTTTGAGAGGTATATAGTCATGATCAGCAAGGGAAGTTAAAAAACATCTAAGGTGACATAAGTATCAAATACTTCTTAGCTGAAGGGGGAGGGTGACTAATGCTACTTCCACTGAGCATTAGATCTGGTGCTATATATAGAGTAGGGCAACAATCAATGGCTGAGGAAAACTCTTTTTGCCAAGCCGATCTGCATTAAACTGAACGTGAGAAAGTATACTGCAGGGAACATTCCAGACACCTCCGAGAGATAGTTGGACTGCATGACTGCAAAGGGTCAATTCTTGGAAGCTGAGTGACCGTATACAGTACATCCAATGATTGTACCTCACCATCCTCTGGGACTCATGCAATCTCAAGGAACATGGCATGATGAAAGAGCCCTGTAACAGCTCTTTGATTCAGTGACTTCTGAACCAAATGCATGAAGGGTTCTTAGCACAACAACAGGATCTCAGGGCTATACTGTCCCAGGAAGGTGCCCTGCCTACCAGCTTTCAGATTCAGGATTCGAATCATAGAATAGTTTGGGTTGGAAGGGACCACTAAAGGTCACCTAGTCCCAACACCCACCCCACCCCACCCCCCACCCTCCCCAATAAGCGGGAACATCTTCAACTAAATCAAGTTTCTTAGAGCTCTACCCAATCTGATCTGGAGTGTTTCCAGGGATGGGGTGTCTACCACCTCTCTGGGCAACCCTGTGCCGGTGTTCCGTCAACCTCATTGTAAAAAATTTCTTCCATATATCACTATAAAATCTGTATACCATTGTGTCTTAAGGAGATTGCATAGCTCTTTTGGAATAGCAGAAAATGAATTTAAAATACAGTTTTGTGTTTGTATGAGGCAAGGGGGTCATGGGGAGAGAGGGATGGTGACAGGTTTTTTTTTAATCCTTTTCTTTATAGTCTTCACATGTCCATTTCCAATGTAATTTTGTATAATAAGGAAGAGAAAACAATTACGGGATCAAATTAAATGTAAGCTGTAAATTCAGCTGAGCTGCATTTTTTTGGTAACATGCCAGATCTTTGTTTTTGTTCTTTATGTGTTTCCATTGATTAAGCACAGCTCTGCTCTGGAATTGCTGATCTTGAAGCACCTACCCCCTAAAGAGCTTACCTCTGGCCTGTGGGGGTTTGTTGCTAGTGTGCAAAAGCTCACTTGTTAGTATTCCAAGGGTAGCCTGCATGTTCCTTCTGCAGAGAAAATTATGTCAGTAGTTGTCTTTACAGATGTCTGCTGCATGACATTGTGCTACCATAGGTTGATGACCACAGTTGAACTATCTGTGGCACTTCAATCAATTAATTTTGCCTTTTACTCTGATTCAGTAGTTCAATGGAAGGGTATTTCCCAGCTCTCTCCCTCCTGCTTACCTGTCATGGGGTCAACCCATTCACATAGTAGCTATTAAAACTTTACACATTTTATTGCTTATTCCATAATTGTTTAATTCAGCGTGCATTTGATTAGTGCACTTAACATTATATTCTGGCACCTTTCCTTCTTCTCAATAGGATCCTATTTTATGCACATTAACATGGAAATCAGCAAGCCCACTTGCTTAGTAAGGTGAGATACAACCCATTTTATTTGGCCATGTTTACAGGCTCTTGGACTGTGTTCATTATGAAGCCTTGGTTCTGATGCCTTGTGGATTGTAGAGAAGGGTTGAAAGTACCACACTGGGAAAGCTGGCTTTTTTTCCAGTAAGATCTAAACTAGGGTATTGTGTAATCTTTTGCAGATTCTTAATGAGGTAACAAGGGAGATGCAGCTGCCTTGCTTATCTCATGTTGCAGGGGTAGGGTCTGTCACCACATGGCTCCTATTGAAAGAAATACCAGCACAGCACGCATTTTCATCGTGTGAGGCAAAAAACTCTCAACTGAAGATTGCAGATTATACAAACACAAGGAAAGAAAAAGTTGTTAGAATATATGACGTTAAAATGAGAATTTAATGGTAGCATGCTCAGATGTTCCCTGGCAAACATTGGTATTCATAAAAAATATCGCTTTCATTTGAGTCATTTGAGTAGGTGTGACTGCTTAGTAGGACTGAGCTGTCTCTTACACAAAAATACTACGTTGGAGAACAATATATATCTCCAAAGCACGATAGCAGATGTAGATAACTGATGAGAGACAAGAAAGACAAGTACAAACACATCATTCAGAGATAACCGTTGTTTGGCTCACGGGAGTTGACAACATTTTCGTATCCTTTTTTTCCCCTTTCTATATTTATTTATGTATTCATAGGTATACCACATTTCCTATAGAATTCTGTCTAGACAGGTAACATTCATAGGTCAGAAATGCCCTGTAGAAAGCTCAAAACCAAAATTAAAATACTTTAATATAGATTAATATATATAAATACATATACACATGTATCTTATATAATAGAACTGTGAGTTTTTCATGGTATATAATCTTTTGCACAGTGGACAAGCATGGGATGGGATTCTGAGACTGAATACAGTAAATGCACTATCAGTGGGATGTGGGGACTCTCATTGCCCACCCTTGGCAAATGACCTGGTTAATAACACCTTATAAGATGAGAATGTCACTTTAAATAGTTGGGGGTAGGGATGAGGGTTGAATACTTAAAGCTGTCTGGAGGGTCTTTGCCCAAAATCCCAGAAAAGGGAGTGTGTGCATTTAACCCACACATCCTGTGAGAATGGGTAGATATGCATATAACACTCTGTGTGTGTGTGAGAGAGAGAGAGTGTGTGTGTGTCTCTGTGTGTGTGTCTGTGTGTATATGTCTGTGTGTCTGTGTCTGTGTGTCTGTGTGTCTGTGTGTGTGTCTGTGTGTGTCTGTGTGTGTCTGTGTGTGTGTGTGATGGGAGCTCTTCAGGATCATTTATAGAAGGGTGTTTCAAAATCTGTAGGTGTTTACTAACATTTTGTAGTGTCTGGTGTTGTGGGTTTATCTGTTGTATCAGTGATGCTGATCCTGAATGTGTAGTTCATTGATTGCTGGTTAAAGATGTGTAGTTTCACATGAAGAGTCAGAGAAGCATGTTAGCGAAGGAAGACAGCTTGAAAGTGCCAACTGTACAAAGTTGAGTGCCAACTTGGTCTTGGTAGCAGGTGGCGTTGCAATCACCTTCCCAAGTCCACAACCAGTCCTACTTCTGTTGAAGGGGTGTTACAGTGATGATGTTTTCAAACTCTTCTCAGCAGCACCACAAAACGTACCAAGTGACACTGACCATGGGTGATAGCTTGGAGGTTGAATAGTCCTTAGAAAGGAAAGAAGAAGTAACTCTGCATGTAGTACAGTTCTGGGACATGCTGCCAAGGGGGATTATGGGATCTCCATCCTTGGAAGTGTTCAAGACTTGGTTATACAGAGCTGTGGCTGACCAGATCTAGTGTTAGTAAATCAATAAACTGTTTTAATCCACATTTGGTTACTCTGAGTGAAACTAAGCAGTTTTTCGCTGGGGCAGTAGGTAAAGATGGGGTTGGGGAAAGAATTTAGAGGTGGATTGCAAACTGGTTACCTGCAGAGAACAATGGGTGAGAGGGAGGCAACCTGTGGAGCTCTGCAATGATCAACCTGGTGTTGATTTTCATATACACCTTGAGAGGGATGGTGAAATTTGCTAATGAAATTAAGGTGACAGGCAATGTCTTTGAAGGAAGGCTTGAGATTTTAGAGAGGAAGAAGTCAGCTAAGGATATAGGTAAAAGAACTAGGATGTAATATAGTAGTACAGAGCACAAGATTGTGGTTGGTCTTACAGACCAGTGACCAGAAATTCTGATACAAGTTGGAAGCTCATCAGATGGAGATGTGATGAGTACAAGACTTTGATTAATTATATGGGTTTAATGACAACTCAGCTGAATCACAATAACCATCCATGTGACTGCTTTTAACTCCTGGTAAGTGTAAACTGCATTTACCAAAGTGAGTCCCAATGAAGGAGAGCTACCTCACATTTGCTGAGCGTGATGTTAGTGGCTAGGATTATGCCAATGCGCAGCAATGTGTTAAGCTGCTATAACATCATGATCTGTCTGAGCCCCACTTCTGTGAAGTACACTCAGCAATTAAGGGTTTGTAGGATGTTCTAGGATGTATGAAAACATATTTTCTGCAGAATTAGTGTAAATGCTATTGCATGATTCACTGATAAAATCTGGGAAGTGTGTTTGCAGTTTCGGTCATCCAGAAGGTTGAACTGAAAGAGGGTGCAGAGGGTGACTACTAGAATGATTAGGGGAATAAAGAGCTTGTTTTCTGGGAAGAAACTAGAAAAACAGATTGCTGAGCATAAGAAGGCTGAGATGGCATTAAATGCAAGGAATGTACATACTAAGGAGAGAAAGGAGCTATCTGAAACCTAAAGGATGAGATTAGCAAAAGAAAAAAACCATGGGAACTGGCCAGGAATACTGGATAAACATAGAAAGAAGTTAAGTGGTGAGATTCAAAGCAGTGGAATTAATGTAGTCACAGAAATCTAACATGCCAAGAAAGCACTGGATCAATACAGAGGTACTGTGTGATGATGGTTACCTGTGACATCAACTGGCTGAATGTGGTGACCCAGGAGATACTGGTTCTACTCTGTTTCAATAACATTAGTACCAATATTATTGTCTTTGTTATTACGTTATTACATCTGTGTAAATCAACTTCAGTAAAGACTTCTTGTTCTTTAATTCTTCCTGTGTTTAAATAGGAAGTTCAGTTGAGGTAAATCAAAGAATTATTCATATTAAATTTATTTCATCATTGTCTCATGTGTGTGAGCTTCTGATACATGAAAGTAACATAAGAAAGAGCCTTTCATCTTTTACTCAAATGGGAAGTGTCAGATGGAGGTTAACAAAGTTGTTTTTGTCTGAGAATGCAGGAACAAGTAATCGAGTGATGTCATTTTCCCTTTGCTATTTCAATTTGCAGTGAAATACCAGAGTTAAGTGATTACTGGCAAGGCTTTCTCTGCTTCTCTATTTCTCTTCTCTATTTTGACCTTAAACAGCTGACAAGCTAATGGATTATATGTTGTTTTTCTCTAGTTTTTCCTGGATAATGCTGGGAAAGCTTTTCCTTCAGTTCTTAATTCATCAAATGCAAGTTTTCCTAATTCAAGTAATCAGACACGGTGGTGTATACAAAACAACTGTTTTTTCCTACCGGTGAGTTCATTTTACATTTATTCGTTTGTTTACAACGATTACACTAAATTGACTGTTGCCAGATCTGCTTGAAGTTAAACACCCACCAGTTTTTAAGACTGCAGCAAAAGACTGGGTTTTTTTTCAGTCATCTGCAACTACATTTGAAGTAAGTTGGAAGTTAAAGGGGGTTGGCACTTCTGAAAATAGATATTTTAATGAATGTCAGATTAAAAAGCAGGAAACAGTATGATAACTGTGAAGCATAGCTCACCCATGCTAACAAACAGGAGAGCACCCAGTGACTGCAAAGCAGACTGTGTACTGAAAGCCAGGTGGATCTGCAGGCAGGTTTCACAAGGACCAGTGGTAGACCTGAAAATATTCACAATTTTCATCATTGACCTGGCAATCAGTGTGAAATCTCTGATCATCACACTTTGGTGTGATTAAGAGGTGGGTTGAGAGGGAGGAAAATACAATACTCATGTACCACTTTATCAACTGTTTAATAGATCTGAACTGATTTGAAGAAGATGTCTTAGTGTAAACAAATGCACAGTGGCACATGCAAGAAGAGGGGAAAGGACATTGCTGCAAAAAATGGGATCTGTATCCTAAAAACCAGTGATTCTTAAGGGGATTACAAAAGACCTGCAGTTGAACATAACAGGCTGTATATTGTGCCAGAATAGGTCAACAGTCTTTGGATTAATAAGCAGGATGCAGTGGGAGGAGATGGGAGATTCTTTTATCTCTATGCAGAATTGATGAGACCCGTACCAAAATGGTGTGTGGTGATTCCACACGATAAGTTTTACATGAAACAGCTATTCACTACATCAAGCTAAACAATCCTAGGCACACACAAAAGCAAGATGCTGATTATGTGTAGAACTCTCCTGGGGAAAAAAATTACAGTTGCAGTAACTGCAGCATTTACAGATTTTCAGCATCTGCCTCGTAAAGCAACAGCAGTGCATGAGTTTCTGTTTCTCATTTTCAAATTTAGCTAACTAAATACCACCAGGTATGGATAAGTGCCTACGTCTTCTTTTGGCCCTGACATCAAGTTATCCTTATTGTCAAAGAAATTATGCAGTCCTTCTCCCAGCCTTTGCATGTGTTCATACTCACAAGCACATAGAAACAAATTGTTCCAATGCATATATATATTTGTTTGTGTCTTTAGTTAGCAGGTTTTCTAGTCATCTTCTTTTATATTACTTGTAATAGTTTTGAACATCCTGAAAGGTATTTTGTTCCTTTTTTTTCATCAGTAAGTTCTCCAAGTAGCATCTGAAAAATACAGTTTTGGTAATTTATACCTGTTATTAAGATTCAATCTGTTGTTCTTAAAAAAAAATGTTATGTGTCTTTTTCCTTTGTTTTCCCATGTATAATTGATGTTTGTCAGCTCTTCTTGTGATTGGCGTATTTCTAACAAGTTTATAAATTTTAAACTATTAAAATGTGTTCTTTCATCAGAGAAACTTTGTCTGCTAAATTGGCACAAAAATTAGGTTAAAATGTCACTTCTGATAATAATAATAATAATAAAGGAAAAAGTTTGCTTGGCTGAAGTTTTTTAAAACTTTTTTCCTCACTTTTCTTTTATTAAACATTCCTTAAATGCATACCATTTTCATCCTCAGGCACTGCATAACTTCTTGCTTGAAAAAGCTATGAAGTCCTTTTGAGTTACTACTTTTGACTTTTTTTTTTAAATCTGGAAATAAAATTCTTCTGTGTTTACTGAATGAAATATTGAATAATTAAGCTGACAAATGTTTGTTTTCTTAAATTAAAAATTCAGTCTTCAGAATCTATGTGTCAACTTCAAGCTTTATTCATCTAGATAGACTTCCTGTGATTTATGATAGTGGATCTGACAGTTCTATTGACTATGTAATCTAAAATGAATGAATAGGAGATTTTTGAATTATTTCAGTCCAAATGGAATTTAGTTCATTTTGAAGCAAACTAATTGATTCTAACATCACCACTACCACAACCAAATAGCTTTTCTGAGTTGTATTGCTTCCTTTCTTGCTCTTTTTAAAGACTTAGCAAAGATTACACCATAAGTTATGGGGACTAGTTTTGTTTAGTTTTGCTATTATGCTTCTGTAGTTCCCATGTAATAGAATTTAGACTTGGGAGATTTTAAGTCCTGCATATCTGTTCCTGTGATAAAATACAGTCTGGTATCAGCGCTGCTACCTACTTGTGTTAAATAAATAAAATTCTTAATACTGACTTCTAAAAGATGCAATTAAGGAAGACATTTTAATTGACTAGGGATTTGATTAATTGACTAACTAGAACAAAATGACTGTGTTCTCAAGGTTTTTTTCCATAGATGTAATGGCACAGAATCCCTTTTTACTTTAGTAAAGGTCTTTATAGCCACTAAACTGTAGGTCTTCAGTTTTAAGAGAGGAGACCAAATGCGCTGGGCTAAATCCTAAGGGTGTAGATCACTGGTGCAAGGCACTGGGCCTGTGATCCCGTTAAGAAAGTCACTTAGACTCTGCAATGTGTTGGTTGAAATACCATTTATTGGAGCTAGCACAAGAAGGAAAATAGGGTAGGTAGAGTTATATCCCTTCAGGTGCTGGGAATCCTGAATTGTGCAGCACCAGACAGTTCCCCAGTCAGGGCAGCATGAGGTGCAGATCCCATCTGTGGAGAGGTTACCTAGTATTTCCTCTTTTGAGCTCTCACAGGATTTTCTTAAAAGGAAACATTTCTGTTCATTGTTTCTGCTGTCAGACAAGAACAACATCTATGAGAACTTGCTGCTGCACTGTTAGATCAAGTCAAGGGAACCGAGGCGGCATAACTGCTGCTACCAAGCTGGAGCTGCCTGCAGGCTCCTTGGTTGCAGTCAGTTGGCTGAGCTGGCTGAGGTTATCCTGCAGCCAAGGGATACGCAGAGCACAGCATGGGCCTGCACCTGCTTAGCTTCACTGCAGCATGGATTGCTAATTCTTCAGTGTGCAATGATCTTCCAGTTAGGGTCAGTGCAAAGGATTGCTATCACCGCAACTCTCTGCCTTAGATAAAGCTTCGATGCCTCTGTAGCCTGAGCACATTTCTTTCTTCAGTGGGATGTACAGAGGTGTAGGATGAACAAGCCTGAAAATCGTCTTCACTAAGAAATAAGCCCAGTATACCTGCACATAAAAGCTGCGATTTTTTCCTAGCTGGACCTTAATTCCTCTGTAGGCATTTTCATGTTCATTTGATGAACTGAGAGCAGACCACTTGGCCCAGGACACAGGCTGCCATTTGTCTGACAGCTTGCAGTTTTTGTGCTTTGACAAAGACCAGAGCTCTCATGTTACACATTTGACAGTAATTCCACCAGTCCTGATTTTCTGTATGGTTATTTTGACTGTTCCTTCACCAAATTCTTACTGTTTTCCAGTGACTTGCCTGCTTTGTAGCTGCAGGCATCCTTCTGAGAAGCTAGCTAGAATGCCAGCTACCTTTATTGCTCTGCATATCTATTGAAGCGTTTTGTCTTGCAGTTCCTCCTGATTTTGTTTCAAGCCCTTTTGCATTAGTCTGGAAAGCTAAAAGGTTTAGCTAAAGATTCAAGCTACAATACTTTAAGCATCTAGTAAAATCTGCAAATTCTTTTACTAAAAGAGTGAAATTTCAGTTCCTTTGACGAGAATTGAAGAACTCCTTTGCAGTGTTAAGCACTCAGAAACAATAGCCTCAAACATATGTAAGTTACAGTTGGAAAATGGTTTATTTAAGGTGGCATCTTAGAAAAAAAGCCTTCCTGACTTGGTGTGGCTGTTCAAGCACAGTTACCTACAGACTCATTTCCAGATCTGCTTCTTGCTTACTGGAATCTTGCATTGCAATACGCAGTATTGGAGTCCACGTTCTTAAATGTGTGGCTGTGTGCCACTCTGTCAACACTTGCTGAAATCTTAACTGAAATTTTCAATCTAGTCTACATATTCCTCTGGAACACTAACAGAGATTGTCTGTTCCACTTGGAAGTTTCTTGGTCTTTGTCAAAATGCATCCAGTTATGGATTCAAGGCTGCCCTTTGTTTGCTTGTTTCTTTTTGGAAAACTAATTTCACAAGTAGTACGCCTTACAGAGTAAAAAATGGATGCTGCTACTTTTACATAACACTGAATTTGAAGTGTGACCTCCTGTGGAAGGCCACCATGGGAGACATTTTATTTTTGGTGATTCTAAACAGCAGTTATTTCTGTTCTTATTTCAAGCAGATCTGCAAGCAAATTACAGTAACGGCAGAGACTGAGATAGCAGATCAATTCTGTCTGATGGGTGCTGTGAAAATTATTCTTCTTAGTGATCCTCCAAAATTAGTATACAGTGATTCAGGTTCTGTCAGAAGTACTGCCATCAACAAGTCAACAGTAGTCTGAAAATAGCATATCTAGAAATAGAATGCTTTGTAGTTTCAGTAAAGCTAACTTCCTTACAAGGTGCAGGACTGTAATTTTCCTGAAGCATCTTTGGCAAAGGTGCTCTATGTTAATGACTAAGATAATGATTCTAATGAGAATGCATTATTCCTGGTTTAGCATCAATTTTGATGCCCTAATCCATTTCCAGAAAGTATCCAGAGAAAATGCCTTTCCAGGAATTTAACTTCAACCATACATATTTTTGTTGATATACATGACATAGGAAAGAAAACATTTTTTTAACAATTGAACATATTCTTATGTAGTCATAAAAGTATTTGACAGAAGGATTTTTTTAATATTATGCATAGACCTTTTTAATAATTTTGTATTATTCATATTTTAACTCTATTTCTAGAGTCTGTAAAACTGCATATCTGTGAGGTTAATAACAACTGTGTATTGCATCAATTGATAAATACTGCAGATATAGGCAATGAAATAATTGGTTTCAGATCTTTAGACATTTTAGCTTGACCCTTAAGCTAGTGATACATACAGGGCTGTTACCGGTGAACTCAGGAATCAGTGAAAACTGTACAGTGGCACAGAAATAAATCTTTGGTCAGTCTGCTGGCAGTAGACTCTTGCATAAGACTTCAGCATCAGCAGTGGTATGCCACAAATAGGCACGCCTCACTACTGCAGATGAGTAAATCAAAAGTGACAAAGGGTGTAAATCAGGGAGCATAAATTAGGAGCATAATCTGGATTCTATTGAGTTTTGGGTGAATTGGAGCGTAGCAAAAAAAAAGGGTCTATGCTGTGAAATACCAACATCTGGTTGTTGTCGTCTGTCTGTAACCCATAATGTCCCAAGTTGTGATAGAATCCATGCTTGAGTGGTCGGTCAATAATTTGTTCTTTAAACTAGCGTGAACATTACATTATGTGAGATTTCCTTCTCAAGAGCCAAATTCTAAATATGTTCCATTTGATTTTTCTTTGCCAGTATTTTATATACAGCTGCATATTAGGGCTCATTTCCTGTTCTGTTTTCCTGAGGATAAATTATGAGTTGAAAATGATGATAATGTTGATTGCACTGGTGGGCTACAATGTTATCCTTCTGCACACTCATGGGCCCATGCTGGATGACTACAGCAAATTTATGTATGCAATGGCACCTCTTAGAAGGTAGGTGGATAACACCAGTCCTGAAATTAAGACAAGTTAAATACTACCTATGGCAGTTCGGAGCTTGGCTATGTAATCTACAAGTCACAATTTAAAATCATTGTCATGCTGCAGTTAATGTATGATTTAATGTCACACCTCAGGGCATTAGAACAAAATAAACAAGTCTGGGCAAGGTGTTTAAATCACATACTATAGGAAATAAAGTGTGATTTAATTTGCATTTTTGTAATAAAGGACATCAGGAAGAAGTCATCATTAAGGTTGTTAAGGCATAAGGCTGAACATAATTAAGGCTGTTAAAGCACATTTGCTGCAAGCTGAAGAAAATCAACTTCCTCAGAACCAGTACGTTGTCTTAAAACTTTACAAATGCAGTTACAGGTTTTTTAAAATTAAGTAGAACAAAAGTTTATTTTGTTGTGCTTGTGAATTTGTTTGTTAAATTTACAGTGAAACTGTTCAAATCTTTATTATAGATGATATTATATAAGACCAAAATTATTACTTAAGTTCTAAGTATTGCTGTGTAAAATAATTTTTGGACACCTTTAATTTGCATACAGCTCTTCTATGTGGGCTGAGTGTGCAGTGCAAATGCCATAACAGAAAAAAATGAAAATTCAGAGTAGAATATTTCCTGTGCTGTAAATTGCTTGAGGTCTCGAGGTCTTTAGGACACAGAGAGAACCATGGAAAATTATTTGGATTTTAGGAAAAAAAAAAAAAAAAAAAAGAAAAAAAGTATATGCTTTCTTTGCATTTAAATATGAAGATTAAATGAACAAACCCAGGTCTTTGTTTCCGTTGCACTAGTGGAAAGGATATCTGTGTGGTGGGATGGAGAGCCCTGGGACAGTTTACATTGAGCATGTGCTTCTGGCAGCCTTGATTTTGCCAGTCAGGCTGTTTGTCTGTTGATATTTTCCTCCTAAATCTCTCACCATTCTTTCAGTAGGGTCAGCAGCAGGGTGCTAATATGAACTGTTTCCCATTACCTCTAGCACCTTTTCCCAAAGCAGAGCTTTTAATTAACTCTGTACAAGATCTAGTTTGGGTGTCCTGTAATTCTGAGGTGAAAAGGCATCTTAAGAGTTAGGTGCTTTTGTTTCTGCTTCTTAATATTCATTGGATACAGTCAAGCTCTCCATTATGGAAGTAGTGTTATTAGATTAAAAATCTCTTTTTATTCTGCCTGTATAGAATAATCACCAAATGCTTTCCATTTGTAAGCAAACAAGGAAATGTGTATTAGATCCTCATCTTACTACTGGACTTAAAAATGTAGGCATATTTGCACAGAATGTAGTAGAAGTAATTAAAGCTACATAATGGAAATCATAATATTTCATCAAACAATAAAGCATATAATATTTAAATTGTTCTAGTTTACATAACAGAAAGTAGTATATATTGTGGTCTTATTCTTGTGCTAAAGTGATTTCGGTTTAACTTTTGAGCAGTTTGCTTTACTTATGTTTTTATTTTATAGGCCAGGAATACTGAAAGACCTGAAGACAATGGGTTCAATTTCTTTGTTTATATTCTTCGTCACATTACTGGTTTTGGGTAGACAGGTAAGGTGCACACTTCTTTTCATCTGCATCAGTGGACACAACGCCAGCCTCCACATGCAGCCTGCCACCTCCTCAAATGTTTTTAGATTTTCTGACAAACGCCTTTATTCCATTCTGCCCCACACCCCTGCCAAGGAGCAGCAGAAACATTTGAGGAGCTATTTTCTTTATTACCTTCCAGTATGCCCTTAAAACTCACCAATAACTGCCATTGAGACTGTAGGCGTTACGCTGGGAGTGTGCTGTGACTATTGCTTGTCATGCTGACCAATATTGTCTCATAGCTTCCTAGTGTGCTCCCATCTGTCTGCACCCATCTGCTGTCTCCCTCGTTGCTTAATTAAAAGCTATTTTCTTCACAGTTACTACAATTTGATGCAGACATAGAAACAATGTACCATGCACACAGAAGTATACCACATGCTGAGGCCACAGTTGCACTGAAACTATGACCCAACAGGAAACTACTCTTTTTATTGCCCAGTTGTGCTTTTTTAGTACAAACGTGATATCAATCACCCTTTATGAAGTTGAGGGCAGGTGCAGGGGCAGTTCTTTCCCTAAATCCTCTGGTCTGCCCATGATCCATGGCTAAAAGCAACAATTCCAGCCCATTGTGCCAGGAACAATGCAGTGTGCAACACAGGGCTCTGAGATGGAAGAGGTAATCCATGTGAGATCTCATGAACAGCCTGCAGCCTCGGGAGGGAGCTTATCCCAGACTCTTTAAATCACTCATTTACATTACAGTTCTTAGAAACGTAATGAGCGTCATTTAAACTGCCAAGCAGGCCCTGCAGGTTACTAAACAAAAAGTTTTTATCTGGCAGCTTCTGCAGTTTTTGCTGTCGTGGGGAACACCCTTCTTGAATTAAAAATAACATTCTTCATCTGCTTTATTGCCGACACCACGTTAGAGTTTGCTCTTTTGATGATGATAGTAGAGAGTGGGGCTCGAGCACAGCTACTTCCACTCAGAAAGAAGAATAAATACCACACCAGTTGAGAACATTTAGTCCCTCTCAACCAAGGTGTCAGATACAGGCAGTGGGTGCAACACCAAGAAGAAAGGAGAGAAGGAATGTCATCTTTGCTTGGCAAGGAGAGTATTTCTTTGTGAATTCAGTCACATCAACAAGAAAGTTTGTTTTGCATACAGCAACAGTGTGTGTTGTATGTTGTTCCCTGTCACACCAACTGAAAAACAATATAATGGAAAAAGTCTTGAGCTGCAGGTCCAGGATCCTCATGTTACTGTTTGTTTGTGGCTCTTTAGTCTTTTGCTTTTTATTTTTCTATTAATGTATTCTCCCTCAAAGGAGAAGGAGGAAGAAGGCTTTCTGTTTTCAAATACTCTCAAGTAAATTCTAAAAGATAACTAGAAAGTGTTACGAACTAATTTCAATACATACCTGGCATAACATTTTAAGTTACTGTTAGTGACACTGACTGGTAGCAAATGCTTGGGAAGAGAATAGGGGAGGAATTGAACTTGCATAGAGTGACCCTTCCAGGGGCATATGCTTCCCACCTGCTGCCAGTTGGCATTTTTGTGGCAATATTTAATACCTATTGGCTACTCTGCTCTTTATTACACTCTCTGATCACTTTTTAACCCATTTTATCTTCCTGGTCTTCCCAACACTGTCTGATAATGAATTTCACGATTTGATAAAAACTCATGTGAAAGTGTCTGTCTTCTTGGTTGTTTTTAAAGTTTCTGCTTGCTACTTTAATTGAGTAGCCCTCGCAGAATGTTGTTAAGTCATCTTGGCAGTGCAGGCAAAGAAAAACTCTTCCTTACCCTTCTTCCACAAAGGGTAATATGCAAGTAATTTCTCTGTTTGCTATTGCACTTTTCTACTTTGCAGATAATAACATGTCTTTTCTCTTAATATCTGATTATTTTAACAATGGTAAAGATAATAGCCACCGATGAGAAGGGTGGTCTTTCCATTTCCCTTACGCTGGCATTGCTTCTCCTCTGTCCCCAGAGTGAGTAACCAGAAAGTTCATCTAGACAAAAAGTGAATGCTTTCCTACAAACCTAGCTCTGTGAACCTGCTCACCACTGGTCAGAGATGCTTGTCCTGATGCAAAAGCAGGAGGGGAGTTGTGTGTCTCTGGTTGAATGGGGGTAAAGAGAGGGAGAGCTAGTATATCATTGCATGTTTTATAAGCCAACTTAATTTGCATGTTCAGCTAATACTTCTAGCTGTACAACCAGCATCCCTGCTGAAAGAAGTAGGCCTTCCCTCAGCTACTCATTCTTATACTTGTATGTCCTCATTTGTATGGACACAGCTGCCTGTGGAGCTGTATAGTGGCCCAAAAATGGGAAATTATCTGGCTTAAAAATTAACCCTGGAAAAATGGTTGGTTTTCAGCCAGATCTGTTTTCTGATCTGATTTTATGGTGTGGCTTCAGCAATGCTTGTGCCAAAAGAATGAGCATAGGATGGGAGTGAGCAGCTAGAAGTGAGATGGAGAACTGCTTTTTTTTTGATAGTCATGCCAGCATAGGCTACAACCATTCCCTAACACTGAGATCAAGTGATGCATTTCATTCTCCATGCATACTGTTAGTTATTTGAAAATAGTCTGGCAGCGGGCAGACGAGATGTTCAGAATGGTGACTCTTGCACCTTGCCCAGGCATTGCCCTGGAGAATGCACATTGCTGTGGGCTAGACTGTTTAAGGAGCGTGCTCATATTTAAACACTATTGAGCATTAAATCTGATATGGCCCAGCTTGAATTTTCAGTATTGGGGTAGCCTGAGAATTTCTTTCTTATCAGTACCCAAAATTATACATATCCTATCACTCTGTACGCTAGATGATTATTTTGTTTTTCCCAAGATTGGTTATATTGTATTTATCCACACTGAACTTCATTGGTTTCTTTACTGCCCAGATGTTTATGGCAACTTCCCTCAGCCTTGAAAGCTGTTTATTTGTAGCCTCTTTTCTGTTTTTTAGTGAGCTTTTATTCTGTGAGAGGATCCTTCTCTTCTTAGATAATGTAGTCTTTCAAGAGCCTCTTCCGAAAGTATTTGATGGAAACTTATTTCAAACTTTACTGCTATTCACATGCCCATTGGGTTTTTTGTAACAAATGGAGGCATGTTTACAGAAGAGGTGTCAACTCTTCCCCTTTGTATCAGCTTTAGCTAATACGTTTAAATAGCTCTTTTCTGTAGTAGTTTTTTCCAAAGTACCTTGCTCTGTTGTTCCCAGGGTCACCCCAGTTCTCTTCCAAAGATTTGCCTTATATCCTTACCATTTTTCAGTGCCCTGACACTGTGGCTGTTTTGAATGATCAGGCTATCCACCACATTTCAGACCAGCAGCTTTTCATTTTGGTTACTTTGGAGCCGATGACTTCTTATCGATCAGCTTCTAATGTCTTCTAAGACATCTTCCAGTGATGCTCCATGTTGAGACAGTTTCTCACACTTGCTGTCTGTAACTAATGGCTGTGAGGTAAAATCTCCTTAACTCCCTCTCTGGAATGAAACCCCAGGTTTAATTTCTAGTGATCTTACCTGCTTTAGTGCTGCCTCTACTGCAGAATTCTTCCCCCCAGCTGTATACACCTACAGCGTAGGCAGCTACTCTGGAGTTGCTTGTCTTGACTTTGTATGTGAAACTATGAGAATGAGTTCATTGCTTCACTTAAGCAGATATTGAAACTAGACCCAGGTGAGTGTCCTGCTAGAATTTAAAAACATAGATAAACCCATCTCTGTGCAATCAGTGAGACGTGAATCAGTTCTTCTTGCACTTAACTGCTATTGGACAAGAAGTTACAACTGATTTTAACCTCTGGGGTTGTGTTGCATTACCTTGCACAGATGCATGGTAGTCTCTTGTCCTGGAGGAAGCCAATTGCTCTGCGGTGCCCAGAGGAACACAGTGTCCTTCATACCTTCCTGGGCATTCTCCACTATGCTCACCCTCAGAGAAGTGCTGTCAAATTAAGCAGCGTAAGGTGAAGAAGGAAAATTTTGTATCTCATGGATATCGTGCCTGCAGGCCACAATTCAGAGATTCTGATATGTTGAAAAGGTTCTGGGGATAACATGTAAAGTAGGAAACAATCTTCATTTTCATATGACTAAGGCTACAAAGATTGAAGAGATCTTTATGGTGTGTATACTAAATTGGATAGATCATGCAAACAAAAAACCCCTCACTATTTGAAATAAATTTTAATAAGGTGGTGCTTTTTTGTTTTTAAAAGTCTGAATAGGCATTTTGAAATATGTTGACCTTTATAATTTCAAAGCACATTGTAGAATACATTCTGCTTTATTTTTTTCTGATTTCTGACTTCTCTTTGCCAGTTTTTGTGGCAGAGTAAATTTGATTCAATAAGTAATAAAGTAGTAAATTATGTTTAATATTAGCTTTTAAAGAAAAAACTTACCTTTTTGATAACTTGAGCTTATCTAGCACCTTTTCAATTTGAAGTTGGTACAATGTATGGATACCTAATTTCAGCATACGTCCAGTTTACTTTTGTCAATTTATGCAAGTAATTTTCACGTCCCAGGTTTTTGTTGGCTATTTTTTGCATGAATACAGTTGGTGGCATTTGAATTTATCATCTGTGTGAGGAACTGAGATGTATAAATGTATAATATGCATATAAAACAGACATTCCAAAAGTATGACTGTATGTATGTTGCATCATGTGGTCAGTTTTGAAATGAAGCGGTTCATGACCTCAGTTCTTATAGGGACAATAATTGCCATTTGATACAGGAACAATGACAGAGAGCAACAATAAGATCCTATTTCCAAGTTCCTGCAGAAGCCTGTTCTCAGGTTCTCTGTTCCTTTGTGTTTGTGTTTACATGTATTCAAGTCTTTGCCCACTCTTCATTTGCTTATAATCTGCAACTATCCTTTAGTATCATGTAATTACTTGGAAATATCCAGCTTGTTTGCTTTTTTGACATCATAAGTCCACATTTCTGGGATGCAGTGTGATCCATTCTAAAATGTTAAGATCCATTTTCCTTTCAGAACAATGTATATTTGTGTCAGAAGAGCCAAAATATTTCTTTTGCAGTGCATTTGAAGTCTGCATTCTGTCCTTACTAATATGTGTATCAACACACACACACAAAAACTATCAACAAGGATTTCATGGTATGGATGATCTCTTTTGATGTTGTAATTAAGTGTCTAAATAGTACCTAGCCCTTATCAAACAACTTAAAGGCAACCTGAGTGTATTGCTCTGTATGCATTTAGCAAAGGCATCATTTTCCTCTTACTATTTTTTCATCTTACAAATTTTTGGCAGATACATTTTTTTGCTTAACAAATTTTTACCTTCATTGCTTTTTAAAAGCTTGCCAAATCATTGTAATACCATCTTATTTTAACTTTCTACTCTACCTTTGGCTGTGATCTCATCAAAATACTTATTTTGCATTGTGACAGCCACTTTCCAATCAGAAGGACTATCATTTTTCATGTGAATGCTAATTGACTGCTAATAATACTAGCTAGCATTTTTAGTTTTTTCTATCCTAAGATTGTCATCGTAATCAGGTTCTCCTGGTTAATAATGTAGTCTTCATTGAGACTGCGTGAGCTTTAAACCATTGGACTACATAAAAATAGTTCTTGATTTTTATCAGCTCAACTGAGATCAACTCCAGGCCAGTGGAGGCTTTGCTGTAGAAATAACGCCATAGAATTTATGACAACACATTGACGATATAGAAAAAAGTAGAGAGAACTCCACAAAAATGCATTTTTATTCATTTTTCAATATATTTCTAATGAAATCAGATCTCCAAAAATATGGATGTTCCAAGAATGTTACACATTTCCATATAGTTCCAGATATTATTATTCCTGGGGATATTAAAAAAAACAACTCTGGAACAAAAGGTAAAGAAGGATAAAATATTATAGAAAGGAGTGTTAAAAAAAAACCAAAACCCAAACCAAAAAAAACAAAATTCAACTGGGTTGGCCCAACTGACTGGGCCATTTTTGATAGTCTGATAATGATTTGATAAACTTAAGGCATATAAATAGGCTGTTTTTTCTTGTACTGCCCTCTTTTTGCCAGGCTGATTGCATGACATAAGTTCAAGTTGATAAAAGTTAGGGCCTTCCTGAAAGCCCGTTATTGCAAGTGAAATTCTACTTGTAAAAAATCATATTAAGTTGCAAAACCGTAAACTGTTTCCATAACAGTGTTTGATTTTTTGAATTAATTTTTACTAAAGTTTGAGTGTAAATAAATAAATCTTCCGTTGTTTAAGGTACCTTGCAACTTTAATTTTTTCCTGGGCCTTTTTGTTGGGAGGGCCTTACAACTTTGATGAAATGTATAGTGTGTGCTTGGGGGTTTGAGTTCTATAAAATCTGGAATTATACTTGAGTGACCAAGTAACAGCCTTGTAGGGGTGGTGTACTGTGATTATTTTGTCTCTTAAACCTGTACTCCAGCAGGACAAG
Organism: Falco cherrug; assembly: GCF_023634085.1. NCBI lineage: Eukaryota > Metazoa > Chordata > Aves > Falconiformes > Falconidae > Falco > Falco cherrug. The sequence continues at coordinate 82,918,378 of NC_073699.1, forward strand.
ATGCCTATTGTTTCTTTACCTCTGTGTCCTCTTGTAACAGAATGAATATTACTGTAGGTTAGACTTCCTGTGGAAGAACAAGTTCAAAAAAGAGCGGGAGGAGATTGAAACCATGGAGAATCTAAATCGGGTGCTTCTGGAGAACGTGCTCCCAGCCCACGTAGCTGAACACTTCTTGGCAAGAAACCTGAAGAATGAGGTCAGCCATCTCTGTATATCCTCTGCTCTGTAAGAAAGCAGCGTATCCTGGAAACACTACTTAATGCTGATTTGAACAGTAGGTCCATACAGCGAGATTGTAGATTTACAGTTACTTTCATTCCCGTTCACCTGCCTGAAAGTCTTGCTTTACAGCACTGAACGCACCCTAATACTTTGAAATAAAAAATGTGAAATTATCTTCAGTGGCAATGCACTTTGTGTTTTGATGGGGGATAAAAAAGGGTAAGGAGGAAGAATGGGATGGTTGAACCAATATGGTTTTAAATTCAAATCATATGCATTCAGATACTTTTCCCTTTGTGATCAGAGTGGAGTTGCATCCAGGTTCTGAATTTTCTTGCAGCTACTGGAGACCTTGCTTGCCAGAGTGAAAATTAGCCTTCTCCCTGAAACAGCATCTCTCTTAATTCTGGAAAGAGGTTCTGAACACTGAATTACCTGTTTACTCACTGCTTATGGACCTAGTCCAAGCACCAGAAAAGTCAACCAAAAGGTCCCTATTGACTTTGGTGGAAATTAGATCTGCTCCTAGTATTGCTTTAAAGTTTTAATAAAGCCAAAAAAGGATGAAAAAAAATACAGAGAGAGAGAGTAGGAGTTCTAGGTATCTTAAATGCAATAGTTTTAATTACTTGTGCATACCAAACAATTGTTCCAAAACTGACAAAAGAGGAGAGAGGGCAGCTTTAGGGATTCATTTTTGATCTCCTGAGTCAAAAAGGACAATGTCTTCCCTTTCACTGCGGTTTGAATTAAGCAGTACTAATCAGTACTTTATATCAGTACTTTCGTGCTACCTGCAAGTATTCATTCGGTAGCTAATGTCAAATGAAAACTGCTGTGGGGTTCCTTTGAATCCAGTGAAGACCTTGGCAGGAAGCCAGGTTGGCTCAGCTCCAGTTCTTAGTTCAGGCATTAAACACAGCAAACCATCAGGAGATTGCTTTCTCATTTATGTGCTATTCCATCTCGGCTCCCCAGCAGAGCAACACCATCTGCTTACCTTTGTATTGGCAACTGGATTTATATTGTCACCCCTCAAGATTCTTATGTTGGAATAAGCTTTAGTAAATTTAGTGAAGAACAGAAGTTGTAATGTGCTGAGCTCTCCAATCTTATCATGTCAGCTGAAGTGAAAACAATTTGACATGATTTTAGCAGCATTCATTTTAAAAAAATATATCTTTAGTTGTTTCTGGTTTTGTTTATATTTAAACACAGCTTTCAAAGAGGGAAGAACCTTTCAAATTCCTGGAATTGTTTGGGAATATAAGCATCCACTGTGTCTTCAGATTTGTTTCAATGTCAGCAAGGATGTTTTGAGTCTTAAAGGACATTCTGTATGTGTCTATGTGTATACACCTAAGAATATGTTAGGACAGATCATGCCTTTTTCTTTGTGTGGATATTTAGGTCAACAGATACTGAATTGAAATTTGCCTGCATTTTCCTTAGCAGCAAGCATTCATGTTAATATGGGTTTATGTATATTCTTTCCTGTTTAAACCAGAATTTGAGATGAAAATTAATGGATGAATAGTCTGGCTTGGAATACTGTTTCTCGTAGATTTATATGCATGCAGCTATATGGAGAAAAGGGAAGACAAAGTATGCTGCTGAAGAAAAGGCAGCAAGAATGAAAGGGGGGAAAATGAATGGATGAATGTTAACTGGGAGTAGTGGGATTGTAATTTTAGATGACCAACAAAGGTCTTTTCATAATAGGAAACACACTGACTAATGCTGATATGGTAAAAGCAAAGTTACTTCAGAGCAAACTGTAATAAAAGTTTGTTTGCTTTACCAGAATCTCCGGAACTGGGTTTCTGCTGACAGTCTGCATGCTGGGTACCGAACAGGGTACTTTCCAGTTGAGAGAGGGAAAGACAGGAACAAATATAAAATGAAAAGCAGAAAATGGGGCCAAGATTATATTTATCTTCACCTGGCTTGTGCAGCCTTTTCCTTTATGCTGTTAGCATCCAGATCTCCTGGGTGTAAAAAGTGCTCAGGAGCTTTTTTGCTGCAAGCTAACTGGTGAGCACATTACTGAGCAAGAGGAATCCTGTTTCATTAGCTACAGGATGGAGCCAGCACCCTACTTAGAGCAGTAATTCTGCCCCAGAGAAGATGACAGCTATACACTTCCAAGAGGCAGAATGGGACCAGATTGCATCCTCCATCCCGAGATCTCCAGGCACTGGAGAAGAAGAGGGAACAGTAAGGAAAGTCATCTGGCAGAAATTCAGCTGTTATCAAAGAGAAAAAAAGGGAAAAAAATAAATAAGGGGGGGGTTGACTGCTGAAGACAGGATGATTTTATTTTTGTTGAAAGAAACAAAGCTGTTTCTTACTGGAATGGTGTTGCATGTAATTTTCTGTTGAAGCATTTTGGAGAGTACTGTTTCAGGAGAAGTACTCACAGGAAAATTAAGACACTCAATTGCCACAGCCTTTATTATTTTGAATGATCGAAGTAAATTAGCTGGGAATACCTCCTTAAAATTCTCTGACATTTATTGTGACAGCCACAATTGCTACTCATCTGGTTATAAACAGTGCCATTTGATGTTGTTCCCATGCTGGTACTCTGCTGTAGAGCATTAGTGGAGATGGATATTGCCCCAGTATTAGGAAGAAAGAGAAAGGGGACACTTGCTGAGCTTCAGCATATGACAAGTGTTCACATACAATGTGTTTGTCTAGTTTTGAGGTGGAAGAGAGGAAGGAGTAATAACTGTGGTTATAGAAAAAGATTTGTGTCTCTAATCGTAACAGTCAGACACGCAACCCTTTCTTACAGGTTGGTTTTCTCCATACTGGGTGGACAACCAACAGCATAAAGTGCAGTGATCTTCCTGTGTCGCAACAGCACTTTTATTTGAATCTTTGCTCCTGTCTTTTGCTCAGTAATATTTCACTTCCTGATGACTGTGCATTGTGCAATTTGCTGTGATTTATTCTGGGCAACACTTCAGCTTTCAGGGAAGACAGAAAAGGCACTTAATAGCTAATTAGGGCTCCACACCTAACATCGGTAAGACAGTGGCAATTGTAGCAAGACAGGACTTGCACCCCAGTCCAGTCAACTGCAAAAGTTTGAGGAACAGCAGAACTGTTAATGTGCCATTCACCCTTCTGCTTTTACCTAAGGGCATATTTTTCTCCTGCAGATGCTTTCTATATGCATCCTAGTTATGTATTTTTCTAGTATTCACATAAGCGTTCAGGTTTTTGACTCTCTAAGGTCTTGTCTTTCATCTTGTTGAATAGCAATGAAATATACATTTATATAGCTCATGTAAACTATTTTTCCTTATTCTACTTTTAAATGTTCTGTTTATCTTTTTGTTCCTGTATCATGAGGCAGTAAAATGAAACCATCTTCTATCATCTCTGCTTCATATTATTCAGTAATACCACATGCTTGCAGAACTGCATAGTTGGCCTCCTTTTCCTATAAGGGTTAAGCTGTAGCTCCTAACTGACCTGTATTCTTACGACTTTAAGATATATTCTCAAATAAATCTTTACATGGTGCTAGTTTCCATGTACTATTTCAGATATTGCACTGTCCCAGTACCACCTCTGTGCCTAGATTTTGTCTGTTTCACAAACTTTACAACGAGTATCTCATCAGTAGTGGAATTCTGGCATGTTTTACATTCTCAGGATGCTAAATCAGCAGGATTCAATAAAGCAAATAAAACAGCTGCTATCTAATGTTAATGTTATCTAAATTAAACCAACTTTTTTACTAATTAACAGAATCCTTAGGACAATAGAATTGTGTATTAATATTAATTATAAACATACTATTAATTTGGCTGGATTTAACTTACTGGATTTTTCAAGCGGGTAGGAATATGAACTTTTTTTTAAAAAACAATATTAATATTTGTCACAGATGTATGCAGCTTGTTTATTTTGTCAGGTCAAGTTTCAGAAGTATGTTTGAAATAATCTAGAATGATGATGATTATGATGATGATGAGGAGGAGAATAAAAAATAATATTTTGAGTCTTCATTATCTACATTCTGCTATAAATGCTCTTTTATCTCCCTCCAGTCTTTTATCTAAAACTGTGAATTTCCCCTTCTGCATTACCAAGGCCCTGTATTTGTGCTGCAGACGTCTTTTAATAACAAGCACCATGTGTGTGGCCTGAATTCCTTTACCCAAAGCAGAAGTCTCGTTACAGAGAAGGAGACTTGAGGAAATAGAAGGAAAGCTGAGTTAACCATAGATTATAATTTCTGTACATATCCTGCTAACTTGCCCATGAAAAACACTCAGGACATTAGATCTTGACTTTTGAGTGTATTTATATGCAAATGTTACTGTAGCTTCAGTGTAGACATGCCTGACATAATTGAAGTAGGTAGATGTGAAGAAAAATGCAGACTGCAAAAGCTAAACATATGAGGAGAAAGCCTGTTAATATGCTGCTGCTGCTCTGCTGAACTAATTTCAGGCTCACTTGAGTATATCTGCACCAAGCCTAGGTACATATTGAATCAAGACAGCTGCCAGGTATGTCACTGCAGTATTACAGAGTGGACCTGGTTTTAAGTGTGGGTCACTGGACCAAAGAGACATCTTTTTGGGCCTGAGCTTCTGAATTTCTTGGAGTCAGAGTCATCCTGCAGAGTTTCAGGCACTCCTCTTGAGTGCCTACATTAGGAGAAATTACCTCTTTAGCCTTTTTTTCATAACTGACTGAGAGAGAGAAACACTATCTGAGGTGATTCTGCCCATCTGGCATTAATATGACCTTCCACATAGGCATATCTACTGTACTGACAATATAGGACACATGGGATGACTGTGTTCTCAAACTAAATACTTCAGGCAGGTGCTTAAATTGCCTAAATTCAATTGACATCATCCAGCCATAGGGATTCCCTCACCCCCACCTTTTATTCATTATTTCATTATATGGATTAAATTTATTAATCAGGTGCTTATGGAGATGGATAAAACAGACTGCAGAAACATATTATCACAATAATAGTTCTTCCTGAAAAACTCTCTTGGCAGGAGGGCATAGGAGATCCAGAACTTCTTTGAAGTTTAGTAGCGATCTGACAGTGAACTCATCGGCTTGGATGTTTTGTTTAGTCACTTTTCATTTACACAATCAGGTTGCATTAAAGTGATATTGATTTTATATATATGGCTGTAAGCTGGATGTCAGGTACACACAGTCAATTTAAACCAGCTCAGCTTTAAGAATATAAATAGTAATGGTGAATTGCAGTGATATATTCCATCCCCACTGCACGGAGGCACAGTGGAGCTTGATTCTGTGGTTATAGAATCCTTAGAAAATAAAGGGGCAGAAAAATCTAGTAATAAATCACCTACCTCCTCCATCTGCCCATGTTCCTCCCTGTCCACCATTATTTTCATGTTTGCTCAGAAACTTCCCTCACACCTGTTCTGGGATGAAGCACTCAACAGTTTTCCCGTAGTTCTATTTTTCAGTTATACATCACCAGTAGAGATTCACTATGTTTGTACACATCTGTGTACAGACACACCACTTTCTTCCAAAAAGAAATGTACTGCCAGTGAAATTGCAAAAAAAAACCCCAAACCAGCCAAAAAAAAAGAGCTTTGCTAAGTAAAAAGGGAAATAATATCTGATTCTTCTTGAAATCACAGAACAAATCCTATTCACCTTATTCACATGAGTATTGAAATCCTTGTTTTATTCAAATAATAGCTTGAACAGAATTTGACTTTACAGCATTTTTTATTGCTGTGGCTATCTTTATGTATAGATGCTAGAATTTTTTTTATGTATTAGCTTAATAAATATTCTTTTTTTATTTTTTTTTTTTAGGATGTGAATTTGTTCTGAAATAAGAGATATTCTGATGTTTAAGGGCAGTGGAGAAGAAACTGAAGGGGGGGTGTGTGTCATTTTTAGCATCAGAATCTTCCTGTGGAGCAGAGGTGCTCTCATTTCAGTGGTCACAAAAGGCAGTGGAGAATCTGACATACATAAGTTTTAGTTCAGGTGACTTCTCTCCCTTTGCCTCAGCTCCTTGTTATGGAAAAGAAATGCCAATTATTTTTTCCTATTAGACATCTTGTCCTTTTAGGTTAGGAACTATCAATCAGGATTGTGTTGCATTATGCATTTCTACTGCACTGGATTTGTGGTTTTGGTTAGTTTTCTAGTTATTAAAATAACAAAAACAGCTAGTAATAAATTAGATACCGTTTTGCAAACTGTATTTTCAGCCATGCAAGCCAGACCAAATTATTTTCATGAGAAGCCTCAGAAATGGGTCCTATCTAATAAATTAGTGAATGTTTTAGATTCACGGAGTTAATGTTCAGGAGGGAAAAAAAGGTGACTTTAAATCACTAAAATATTTTCAGCTGTATATATTGAGGTTTTTTAACAAACAGGTTTATACAATGTTTAAAATTAATAAATGCAACTAAATGCAAAAAATACCCAACCACTGTCTTAAGGCGTTCCAACTCCTGCAACGCCTCCCTTTTCAGAACCAGGACACTGCATGTTAATAAGGAAACTTTTATTTAGAGCTGTGTGTGACAGATTTTTTTTCTCTATTTTGTTTTCTTTTGGACAGGATCTATACCATCAGTCATACGACTGCGTCTGTGTCATGTTTGCCTCTGTTCCGGATTTCAAGGAATTTTACACAGAATCTGATGTAAACAAGGAAGGCTTGGAATGTCTGAGGCTGCTAAATGAGATCATTGCTGACTTCGATGATGTATGTACTTCTAACAAATGTCAGTATATAGTTTCAATCTTAATATATCAGGGTATGCAACAGTAAGGAAATGTGTACTTGAGAGGGAGAGTAGAAGAGCTGTCAGAAAAGAACTTTTGTGTGCCTAGTCACATGGAAATTACTTACATGAAGTATTAAAAGGAAAAGATTTGTGTGGGATAAAAGAGATTTTGATCTGACATCATACTCAATTTCTTTTGATTCTTTATAAAGAGAATCCTATATGTATATCTGATGGGAAATTTTTTGTTGTTTAGCTACAGTTCATGAGGCAGTCATATTACATGCCATATATTAGCTATAATTTCTAAATACTAGTGCCTAAAGTCAGGTATGTAAATTTATGTCCCCTAAAATGATACAGCTTTGTGTTATACCTGATTTGTGTTGGTCTCATTATACAGAGCATTGATAAATTTATACATGAGTGACTCAAAGGACTGCCTACGTTTTTAATATTCCATTCTCTGAAGTTACAAGGAAATACAGAGTGTGACTACAGAGGGATTGTGAAAAGGTAGCTGTAAAGGTCTCACTGAGAACAGTATTTGTCTTAAAGAAAGTTATTAGTGATGAAAATACCATAAAAAGGTGTTAAGATCATGTCATGACTTGGAAAGCACAGTCTGAATTTGCAGTTCTGAAGCTATAAAGAGTATTTAAGCAGCAAAGCCATTTGGAGAACATTGGAATGTCCAATAAACCCTGGGATATTAACTACAGTCCTTGGATTTTAGTCCCATTAACATGGACCTTCTCATTGACAGAGAAGAGACACTTTCGGAAAGTTGCTTAAAGCTTAACTATTGGCTCACATGGTGACTCAGTTTCAAGATCAAATGAGTGCAAAGTCTACTGACAAAATTTTAAGAGCTGTATGTGCAATAAGTTGGAATTCATTCTCATTACTATAAATTTAGTCCCTTTATAATAAAAAGATATTTTTACAGACAGAAATTCCTTTTCCTTGGAGGCTGTAACCATAGTTTTATCCCTCCTTTAGTCCTTCTTCCTGTATATATTTGTGAACCGTTTGTTCGGTTCAGCTGTCCAGCTGTGTCCCCTTCTAACTTCTTGTGCCCCTCTAGCCTTCTCACTGGCAGGATCTGAGAAGCTGAAAAGTTCTTGACGTGGTATAAACACTACTATAGCGACATCATATAAAAACATCGGTGTGTTTTCAACATTATTCTCGTACTAAATCCAAAACACAGCATTATACCAGCTACTAAAAAGAAAAAATAACTCTATCCCAACTAAAACCGGGAAAATTTAGTTCCTTTATAATAAAAAGGTATTTTAACAGAGAGAAGTTCCCTTTCCTTGGAAGGTGTAACCATTATTTTATCCATCCTTAAGTCCTTCATCCTGTATGTATTTGTGAAACCACTTGGGGTCTATTAAAAGACTATTCTAAGAATTGATGCTCTGAATGCTGTTAAAGTAGCAATGCTGTTACCATAACAAGGTTGCTGATCTGAATAATGAATAACCATCCTTGTTTTACAGTTATTGTCAAAGCCAAAGTTCAGTGGAGTTGAAAAGATAAAGACCATTGGAAGCACTTACATGGCAGCAACAGGACTGAGTGCTACACCCAACCAAGAACAGTGTCAGGTACAGGAAAAGGTTCCTGCTTACTAAAATTCATGTTCAAATGGAGACTAAAATTCTGTTCATTAAAATTCAGGTTATGTGTAATGTTGGTGCCTAATTTTTTTCTTATTAATGTAGATTGTATTGTACTGGACAAGTATATACTTTTGTATAGTAGTCTCTGTCAATTACTGTCCTTCACATTGCATTTTGAAAATGCCACCTCTGTATTTGCTAGGTGTAAAACAAGCCTTCTACTCTGAATACAATACAACAATTTATTCCTACATGCTGCAGCAGAACTGGACTTAACAGAGTGTAAAAAACCTTCAAGAATGAGTATTTTCCATTGTAAACTGGGACGGCTGAGTAGATGTACTAACCATACACTTACAGAATCCTCAGGCTCAGCACTGAGAACGTTTCTGATTTATTTAATAGGGTAGGATTGGGAACTACGTTCAGTAGAAATTAAGTTCAGAGAAGCAATTCATAACTTACAAGCAAAAACCTTGCTTTTGCCATGATCTTTAGAGTAGTACAGGTTAGTGACAGACAGCAATTATGAATTAACACATTCTCTGCTAAGGATTAATGTGCACTTGCCAAACTCATGTTCCTTCTAGACAGAAGTAATTAACACCTGAACTATAGACCCTAAGGATCCTGAGGACAGAAAAAAGAATGATTTTAAATTAAGTCTGACATTAATACAGGGAGGTGAAGGGGATGAAGGAAATGCAGAACTGTAGACTGGAGATGAGAAGACATAGAGGAGCTCTGAATCACAACTAAAACTAGTATGTGCACAGGAAGAAATTTATCATTTGAGTTATTTCCACAAACAGTGAATCAAGAGATCCAAGGTTTAGTGTTCCTTTGGTGATTTAGTACACATTTTCGAAAGAAATCCACCAGAACTAAGCAGCCTTCAGTACAGATGCCCAAAGAGGCACATACCTAATGTGGCAGTGACTGACTGCTAGTCATACTGCTGGGAACCACTCCCAGCTTAAAACAAGCACCCAAGGAAGACTAAGTGTCTCAGGAGGAGGTCTGAATACATCAACTGAACAGGAAACCATCTGTCTTAGCTAGGATTGAACTCCTAAAGAAACAGGCTTCATTCATCTAAAACAGCTGCTCTGGCAAGCACTACTACTGTCCCCCTAGACTGATGGATCTTCTCTATGAATCATCTCCTGAAGTTGTCATCTGTCCATCTCTTCTGTCACTTTATCTCAAGAAATTAGGAAGATTCAGTCATTTCTCATAGAGAACAGTGAGTTCATCTCTTATGAAATCATTCTTTTGTCAGGGTCCTACCCTGGGCTGTGGAGCCCGAAAATGACTTCTCCTCAGCCTGAGCGGAATCAAACCAGTACTTAGAAAGCCAGCTACACTACTGATGTATGAGGACACATTAAGTCTATAGCCTTTATAAGTGGTATAAGCTCTGAGCCAGTAAATTAGGGGGCAGAGGATGGGTGCCTTCTTCCTCTCTTCCTCTTGCATCTTCTTCATTTCCAGGTCTATTGGATATTCTCAGAGGTGCTTGCTTTATCTACCAGATGAGATCAGTGGAGGAACTCTTAAAACTGTGAATTTAACTGGATCTTAAGCGACAGCTAGAGTGCTGAGCTGTGCAACAGTGAGAGGGAGGAGTCTCTGCAGGGATAACCACAAGCATTATTTATTATTAAAGGACATAGAATAGAAGCAAACACATAGCAAAAATTAATGAGTAAATCCTAGGCACACATAGACATCGAGTGCCTGTGTGTTTAGATAGAAGCTAATGAGTTATTTGACAATCAAAACATTAGATGGGGTGTGGTTTGGACCTATCATCTCTGGACTGCCCGATTGTGGAAGTAAAATGCATCCTGGTCTATTGGCCATTGTTCGATCTAACTCATGCTGGGCAGGGCACCATCTTGTACATTACTTTTCTTCTGCTGACTGCTGGCATTAGGACATCCCTAAGAGTTTAATTGTTTTTAAGCGTTCAGCATATTTTGGTTGTATTCTCATAGCAACTAAGGCTAAGGAAAATGATTTTACTCTGTTTGGCTGTTTAAATTCAGGAACCTGAACGACAGTACATGCACATAGGAACCATGGTGGAGTTTGCATTTGCCTTGGTGGCAAAACTGGATGTCATAAACAAGCATTCATTCAATGACTTCAAGTTACGAGTAGGTATGTATCACAGGATTTTTATGAGAATGTAATGAAGGAGGGGGGAATTCAATGTGAAGTACTAGCTGACTAAAGTGTTAAAAGTGTAAAATGACCAAAAGGGCCATGAAGGTAAGTAGCAACACCTTTACCCTGTTTAAAGGCAGCCTACGTGGTATTGACCATTAACCATAGCTGCTGTTGGGGCAAGTAGTGTTTTCAAGGCAGGACTCAAAAAAGGGTGGTATTCCTAAGTACAGAATGGCTGAAGCAATATATTTGCCTGACTCTGAACGGTTTTATCATAACTGTGTAATAATTATTCTAGAGGTCAACATTTTTTAAGCTTATCAATACCAAAAGACACAAGAAGACTCTAGATAGAGCTTTACCAAAACCATATAAATGGTTTTGGAAGACAAAAGCTATAAGGAGTGAGTGAAGCTGGAGTCTGAAATATTTCAGATGTACTGAACTGAAGCAAGCATACAAAACTGCACCTTTTCCTTCACAGTGTTGGATAAAGGAGGGTACTTCTCTTCTTTGTTGCTCTGTGGTTATTGACAAGTAAGAACAAAGATGACTAGTTGTTTATATTTGAAAGGGGTATCCTTTGTATTTCAGCTTCTAATTGCTTCTACTTGTGCATTATAGTATTTTAAAAAAACAAATAGGCAGCTGCAGTAAGCCATGGAAATGATGATGAAATAAATTAATTCAGAGCTGGTCAAGAACCATATGTTGTGAACTGTTTATTTCCTGATAGCAGTACACAGCAGTTATACAATGCAATATGTAACTTCGAAAGTGTGAAATGAAAGCAGTAAATAAATATTGGAAACCCATAAATCCTGTAAACATGTCAGAAATATTTGATTTCCAACAGTTATTCCCCTGTCTTGTCTTTTCTTGCTGTACCACTTGCTTTTCCTTTCTGCTGCTCCTCTCATGTTTATTTCACAGTGCCACCCACTGGCAAAACTTGCTATTTTATTAGCAAGATAAATACATGTGTTCCTTAATATATGTGTTCCTTAGAGCACTCCTTTGTTAGTACGTTTTGTATTCCATGCTATAGTTAAAAACTGGCAAAGCAAATCTGAAGGCTTCCTTCTCAAAGTGTTACAGAACTTGATGGGTTTTAAAAAAAGCATGTAGAGATACTGTATGTCTGTACAGAATAAAAGTTCTCTACTTGCCATACATGACATGCCATATAACTTGCAAACATATCAGCAGTGTCAGTACAGATAAGGAACTGCTGAATATGGGGGCTAAACCTGCAAACTGATTAAAGCAATACTGACTGCTTTAAAGTGGGGAACATGAAGAAAACTTTCTAGGGGAAAAAAAAAAGATGCCTCCTCATGATTTTTAAAGTGAATGCTTTCCAGAGGTTCCAGAGAAGTCAGACACCTTTGCTTCATTAAATAAGGAATGTTTAAATCTACAAAGGGACACAGGCCCCAAACTAGTACTTTTGCTTCCTCAATCCAATATAGGCACCACTTGGACCTTCACTTCCCATCTTCGCTTCTTCTCCACTTCCCACCACCACCTGACCATGAAAGCCTGTGATAGCCATAGCAATTAGAGCCACTGAAACATTTGAACATCTACCTCTGACATAATCTCCACTGTAAGGATTTAAACCCAAACTGCCATTTGTAAAGGCCTTTCTCAGCCAGCATCTAACCCCAGAGTTGCTGCAACTCACTGGAAGTCTCAGCTTTCAACCTTCATTTATTTTTCAGGCATTAGTCCCCTTCTGTTAGCTAAGGTGCTTGATTTATTAGACAAGTTCAGATATGCTTTTGCAGCAAATTTTGCACAGGTACTGGGTTGGGGGTTTTTCAGAACAGAATAGAGACTGACGTTGTTTTCCATGTAGCTTCACGGTTAGAACATTTGACTGTGTTGTAGGTGAACTTAATTTTGTTCCTACTTTTGACTGAGGCTGCTCAAGCATGAGGATCCCTGTTCCCTGCAGAATGCTATGCACCCAGGCTGTAGGATACTTTGGAATGAGGTATTCTCTGTCTGTCCTGCTGAACAGTATTTGCCTTTTCATAGAATAATTGCATGTCACTTAGAGACAGATGGTGTCACGCTCTGTTAGAGTATTCGCCTGGACTGAGAGTACAACTCTTCCAGCCTTGCCCCAACAAACATTCACATGTGCTATGCAAAATAGACCCGCACTAGCAGGAATGCCCTAAAGCAGCACAACCCAGAATGCCTGGCTGACCAAAACACATTCCTAAGACCTATGGGTAGAAGTCTCCTTGAAGAAGGGATCTGAAGCTGGCTCTCTAGCCCCTGAGGTATTACTCAAACCATTAGTAGTGGTGGTTCAGGAAGGAGATAAAAAAACAGAAGTCGCCTCCTGCCCATTGTATTTTGTAGGAAAGTCCCACCTCACTGCCCTGATTTCTGGACCATGGCAGAGCATATGCCACACACATCTCTTCGGTATTCCCTACTAGCCAGCTTGGGCTACTCGGCAGATGCCTTTTGTGGATCCCACTCTTAGGTCCCTAGTGCTTTCCACACGGTGGATGTCATGAAGCAGAAAGACACACCCATGGCTTGGTTTTAATGGAGAGTGTTGCAAGGCCTAACTTCCTTTGTGCACTTAATCACAAGTGCTTAGACAAATACTTACCAGGTTCTATCTGGCATCCTTTAGGGTGTGCATATTTCCCCAGTTTTCTAAATTTAACTGCTACAGTTGCTTTTTCCAGGGTTTCCAAGTGGGTTTATAATGGGGTTGCTAGCCCATGCTGCCATGTTGCATACTAGGTGAGCTCATGCTGAGATGCTTCCCCATGCTACAGTCACACTTTCATTTTGCTGCATAGATATATCCCTAGTAATGGTTTCTGTCAAGGAATTAATAGAAGTCAGTTATGATCCATTGATGTGGAAATAATTTTAGAAATCCAAACTACTCACTTGTCCAGGGATTATTTCTCACTAGGTCTAACTTGGCTTTCCTGCTCATCAGTATGTAAGTTACAATTGTAGTATATTTGATGCTGGTAAACAATAGTGCTTTTGACTTTGCCTCCTAGTTTCCTTCCCTACTAGCAGAGTACAACTAGCTCCCTTTGCAAATGTAACACAGGACACAAATTGACTGCAAGATTAAAATCGCCCAGACTCTAATGAGGGACTACGTTGTTCTTCACTCTAGCAGCGTGCATTTCAGAGCTAGCAATTTGTTACACTTACTCTGTGCTTAATCCAATTATTTGAATACATATATTTATATTGCAGTTATTTAGGACCATTCTGTGGGCAATCCAGCCTTCAGAACAAGGCTTCAAATCCATTCAGCTCATTCACATTAGTTTATTCTGTGTTTAAAAAGCAAAGGATACTGTAACAGTCATTTGATTTGGCCATCAAGTATTGCAGAGAGGAGACGCTCTTTACACTACAAGTAGAAATTTAAAGAAATTCTTGTATGTTTTCCCAGAAGCTCCTGCTCTCCCAGTGTTCTTCATGCTATCTAATAAATGCAGTAGCATTAGGGTACTAATGGTTGAAAATATCAAATTTACTCAGGATGGGAGGGAGCTGTAAAACTAAAATTAGATGAACTAACTTTTGGCATTCTTATAACTAACATCCTCCTGCTCTAAATGGTTTATGAGACAGTTGTGAACAGGCTCTTTGTTGCTGTACTCACTATCCAGTATGGGCCAAATACCATGGATGCACTAAGTGTCCCTGGTTGGTGGATCTTCATTCTTAATGTTAAGTTCTGATGTTTTCCAGGTATCAACCATGGACCTGTAATAGCTGGAGTAATTGGAGCTCAAAAACCACAATATGATATCTGGGGCAATACAGTAAATGTGGCCAGCAGGATGGACAGCACCGGTGTCTTAGATAAAATACAGGTAAATCTTGGTTTTGTACTAGTATTTATCTTAATCCTCTGATTTTGGAGCCTAAAAAAATGTCATATATTTGTGCACTAAATAATTAGATCTTGAGCAGGAGAGTAAAGCATGAAAAGAAAATTATAGGGAAAATGGGACAAGAATCAAAACTTTGTCTTGGCCCTACAGAGGAATACAGTGGAGGAAGTCATGGGTTGCCCAGAGATGCATCCCTAGGTTAAGAGAGGAAATCACATGTCTATTCTGGGAATTTCTGAACTCATAAAATACTAGCTACCTTATCTCTGAAGAGAATTCCTGATGTTAATTATTTCTAAATAGCGGAAATAACCATAATTGTTGTACATCAAATTAAATCCATAAAGCAATCATGAAACTTCCATTTTAATGAACCATGCTGATTATTAATCTTTATCTTTAATAATATTTATAGATCTAGATTATAGACAAAGCTGTAAAGACCTTCAATTTATTAACTTTTCACTGGTTCCATAGTCGGGGATCACATTTTAGCTGTCTGCCTAGTATACTGCCTAGCACTTTGGGATCCCAGCATGTGACTGAGAGCACTCCAAATCTATGTTTGAGACTATTCAGAACTAAGTAATTGAAAATTAAAGTTACCAACTGTTGTTCAAAACTGAAAACTGAAGGGATGTCAAAGCAATGACATCTACAAACAGTTGCTTGCTTCACAAAGAAACAGTCTGAGACAATGGATGCTGTTGAACAACCTCTGTCTTAGTGGGCTTTCATCTAAAATGGCAGAAATGCCTAAAGTTTGGTTCACTGACAGTTATGTGAGAAACCTGCAACAGCAGCTCTGAAAGATGATGCTGGTGTCTTACAATGACCCCATTCACACAGCCTTTGTATTTGCAAAAAGATGGGGAAGCTTGGATCTACTGAAATGGAAAACAGCTCCATTTGAGGAGAGGTTGAGAAAAATGCTATATGAGGAAGATGTTGTCCCTGGTGCCATATGCATATCTGCTAGCCCTCTGTTTACAATGGTTATATCAAATTTTATACTTGATGTGATTAGAATGGTCATCCAGCAACAGGCTAGTGGAAAGCTCAGGTGTTCAAACTTCACTTTTCACACTACAGAGACCCTTAAAGGCCTTTTAGGCATTATAGCAAACCCCTTGTAGTTGCTCAGAACAAATGTTCTAGTCACACTCTGGAAGAAGATTCTGCTTTTCTCTGTTATCAATGCTGGTTGTATTACTGTATTGTTGCAGGTTACAGAGGAGACAAACAACGTCCTGCAGACACTGGGATACATGAGCACTTGCAGAGGAATAATAAATGTGAAAGGAAAAGGAGAACTGAAGACATACTTTGTACATACTGAAATGACAAGATCCCTTTCACAAGGGAATGTGGCATCTTGAAGATGCTTGTACGTGTCATTGATACCGTAGTTTCAGGAAAGTATCACGCACTTTTTAACTACATTTTGGCCCTTAACATGCGTGCTATTTTCTGGTATGTGGCACTTATTTTAATATGGCTGCAGAATAGTCCCATGAGCCGTCATTTTGCACCTTGATATTCCTAAGTTCAAGGACAGTTGCAATGTACTCTATAGGACTGGAAGATTGTACTGCTACTTGCACTGTTATTCAAAGACAAGAAAAGAAGGAATAGGAATTAAAAGATGATTAATCCTGAAAGGACTAAAAAGATATGTTAGTGACAAATGTGGGGGAAAAAAGGCAATAAAGCTAGGGGTGCATACTATTTTCTGATGCATGGTGTTTTCTGGAAAATACAGTCGCTCCCCAATAGCATCTACTAATCTGGTATTAAAGTATACAGTATTTGTAAATAAGTTTACTCTGTCCACACATGATTTGGATGTGATCACCAGTTGCATCTCATAGCCAGGGACACGTTGGGTGGCTTGCTGGCATTCTTTCTGAAGAGAGAACTAACAATGCTGGAATAGTTTTGTACAAACGTGTCAAATGTTTTGAAGCTATTGTCTTTTGTAAGGTTAATTCATTAAAAGTTTATATGTACTTTGTCTTATTGTTGCTGTCTCTTAGTTTTGCTTCCTTCCATGGCTTCTGTTGCTCTAAACCTGCGCGTCCTCTGCTTCTGCCACTGTGGCTTTTTATTCAGCAGTTAGATGTTGAGGCAGGCTATAGCCAGCTACCTCGATAGCCTTGGTCAATAATATCTGCTAGACTTGGCTATTGCCTTTCAGAAACTGAATCACCTCTATTGTCTTCAGTCTTGGGTGACATCCTAGGCACTTTGCAGTCATTTACTCCCTAGATGATACAGAAGACTTACCTCAAAATCATAAACACAAGCAAAGTGGGGGATACTGAAGACAGTAGCAGTGTTGCTACTTTGCAACTGGCCTGCAATGCTTGAACAATAACTAGAAGAAACTGTACAAGGGAAGAAACATTTTGTTTGTTTTGCACCTTGACAACCTCTTTTGCCCTTGCATGCCTTTCACTTAACCTTTACAATGCCAGATTTCATGGGATAGTTAAAATAAGCTAATTTATCAGGACATAAGTATGAGCAGAAGACACAAGAAATGCTGTTTTTGTGGATATTTGAGATTAATTTGAATCTCATTGAATTAAAAAGTATCACACTTGCAGTTTCATAGATAAGCCAGGTTAAAGACTGAAAAAGCAGGTAATCGTGCTATCAATGCTCCTTTAAAGCAGCGATAGTAAAGATTAATTTTTGCTTTGTTATAATCAGTACTTCAAATTAACATATTCTTTTAGTCATAAGATACTAGCAAGACCAAAATTAATAAAATCATCCTATTTACAAAGTAGCATATAATTACAAGGGTTTTTTCTGACTGATACCATATGAATATAGAAGTTAACTTATGCACTATTAGCTCTGGCATGTTATTAAAATGTAAAAAGTATTCAGATTTCTCATTCATGAAACATATATTTACATTTGTATTGCACCGGTGTCCTTTCAGAAGGAGTTCTCAACATTGTGGGTCACAAATAAATGGCATCAGGCCACAGTCTCACTGAGTGTGGCACAGTTTACTCACAGCAGCCATCTGCCCAGCAGCAAATTAGAATGGCAGTAGATTCCAAAATGCCTACATTTGCAGTAAAATAGACAATCTGAATTTTGATCCCTTTGAGTCCAAAAGCAAAATGCAAGTTATTTCAGTTGTGTCCAACATTAACACACTTGATGTCTCACCCAGAGCTGGAGACTTTTGATCAGTAACTCTCAAGATAAGCACTCAGTCTAACAAAATCTCATTAAAAATATTTTGTTGTATTTATGATTCCTTCCTTTTAATTAGTATGTTAAGATAAATATTTTGCAGTGGAATGAAAGACCTTCCAAATAGCTCATATGACAGCGGGAACAATGTCCCAGTCATTGCCTAAAACAAGCTATCACTTTGCTATGCTTCAGACTTCTCCTAAATCTGTCCTCTCCACTTATTATAAATTTGTCCTAAGAACAATTTAAAAAATTATTAGTCTCTTTCTTAGACTTTAAATGTACTCTGGGCCCTTAAAATCATTCTGGTATTATCACAGGTCAAGGCAATCATTTCTCACTGTGGATGAAAGCTATGTAAAGTTGATTATATTATACGGTCATATATATGTGCAGCTTTCAGGTATAACCTGTAAATTCAGGATTTTGCTTTTCATTTGTATTCTTGCAAATCAGTAGCAAAACTTGTACCTAACTTGATAGCTTTGTTTCTATGATATTTATAAAAGTTAAACAATATTATATTTCTGTAAGCCATGAAATGTTAAAACATCTGAATGGCTGTGAGTTGACTGGTCCAATGAAATATAAAGGCAGATATATACGTGCCCTCCAAGAGCATGTTGAAAATGCCCTTGTTCAGAGCACTCCTGTTTCACTGGTGTTCTTCACTCATTTTGGTGTTGCATTTATATTCTTGCAGCCAAGTCCTGCTAAAGAGCAAGAAAGCGGGCAAAAGCTGATTATATGTGCAGTATGACGCCCAGAAGAAAGGTGCATATCATCCTCTCTAGCCTTCAGTTGCTGAGTAATACTATTATCTGTCTAGTGCAAAGAAGCTATTTGTATCCAATAAATACTTTTTTGTCTTTCAACGCATTTTACATCTAATGTTTATACTATTTTATTTTTCCCGATTTAAACTGACCCAGAGTTCTTGTATCCTCTTTCTTCCTCTCCTGCAGCAATTTAATCTGCCTCAATAACTGGATATAGCACTGCTCACGTATTAGTGTGTAACTTGAAAAGATAATCATAAAACCCAGTATTTCACATTCCATATGTTCTACATCACAGTAAGGCTCATCAAGTTCTACAAATTCTGTGTTGGGGCCATAGTTAATAGGTCACTAGTGAACCACAAAGAACGTGACTTCTAAAAGTAAAATGCAAATGTATTTCACATTGTGAGGCAGCAACCGAAAGATCAGTATGAATGATTCACTGTCATATGGGAAAATGAAATCCAAACGGGAACACCTGGGGAGCCTGCTGGATTTCTTTTTCAAGGTCAATGCTTTGCTGTGATTTATGGAAGGCTACCAAAAGACAGGAAGAAAGATTAGACTTGCATGTTCTGTTAACTTCTGTTGACTACAAAAGTAGTTGGGATTACCTGTAAATTAATGCTATGTAGCTGCTGTTTCTAAAGAGAGACATTAGCATATTATTTATGCTGTGTGAAAACCATTTTTCATTCTCTTTATATTCCTTTATGATTCCTCTATTTCATAAAATATCTACAGGCCTTCCATTTTTCCACTGAGGCACAGGTAGTTCAATCTGCTTATTTCTAAAGTGACAGCTGTGCGCATCTGAAGGTAAAGCTGTTGAAAGTCTATCCTCTGTTTTCAGAACCTCAGATCGGAACAAACAATTAGCTGTGTTTTCAGGATCTTTATAAAGCAGCAGATTTACTGTTAAAGGCAATGGTTACCTTGTCCTTTGATATGTAGTTTTCCTTTTAGTTGTACTTCTATATGAAGATATTTTAATTTTTCGTTTTCAGGTAGCTGATTCTCCTTCACCTGAACTAGATACTACACTTCAACACTTTTTACAGGTGGACCCCAAACAATTTTAAAACTAAGGCTTTTTATTTTTCCTTTCTTTTCAACAATAGTGGAGTGACTCTGAGGGGGAAGCAAATGTAGAATATGTGCCTTAGAAAAAACATGTAATTAAGAGAGTATTTCTGTTCCTTGAAGTACTTCATTTTTGTGTGGATTCATCAAAAGGGGTGTATAAATCAACTGTATCTGAAGTTTACTACATATTGATTTTAAACATCTTCAAAATTAGAGGCAGGAGTTATTCCGGTCAGTGTAGCTTTTAATGTGTCAAAATGCAAGATAAGGACATTTCAGTTGTGTTTGCAACTATGAAGGTATGAACCCCTTTATGTTGTAAGGTGCCACTGTTCAAAACAAAGATTCTGCCAAGACTTGTTTGAAGTTTTTTGATGGAGCGTTTTTCAAATGTATCTTTAGCCATTGAGATGCTCTTCATGAAAATCTCAGTTTTGACAGGAAAAAATTGCACGTGAAGTATTTTGAAAGCTTGACATTCCTGGACTAGAAATCTTCATGTTTGCATTACAAAACAGTCTTACAAATAGCAATTGTTATGAAAGTAATGTCATCTCATGTATGGAATTTTGTATTACTCTACTTACCAAGAAGGTTATTGAACAGTATATTTGTCTGAATTGGAGTATCCGTTTAGCAGATATCAGCCAGCTGTATTTGGTTTGCGTGGCAAGGTTTGGGCAGCAGGGTGGCTACAGAGGTGGCTTGTGTGCGAAGCTGCTAGAAACTTCTTCCATGTCCAATGGAGACAGTGCTGGCAAGCTCCAAGATGAACCCATCACTGGCCAAGGCTGAGCACATCAGCAACGGTGGTAGTGCCTCTGGGAAAATGTATTTAAGAAGAGGGGAAAAAACCTGCACAACAGCAACTGCAGCCAGAGTGAGGAGCAAAACTACATGAGAGCAACAACCCTGCAGACACCAAGGTCAGTGAAGAAACAGAGGCAAGAGGTGCTCCAGGCACCGGAGCAGAGGTTCCTCTGCAGCCCGTGGTGAAGCCCATGCTGAGGCAGGCTGTGGCCCTGCAGCCCATGGAGGTCCATGGTGGAGCAGATATCCACCTGCAGCCCATGGAGGGCCCCACACCAAAGCAAGTGGGTGCCCAAAGGAGGCTGCAACTCCATGGGAAGGCCACGTTGGAGCAGGCTCATGGCAGGACCTGTGGCCCTGTGGAGAGAGGCTGGAGCAGGTTTGCTGGCAAGACTTGTGACTCTGGGGGTATCCACGCTGGAGCAGGCTGTTCCTGAAGGACGGCACCCCATGGGAGGGACCCACCGCTGGAGCCGGGCAGAGTGTGAGGAGCCTCCCCCTAAGTGGGAAGGAGCGGCAGAGACAACATGTGATGAACTGACCACAGCCCCATTCCCCGTCCCCTTGTGCTGCTGGAGGAGAGGAGGTAGAGAAATTGGGAGTGAAATTAAGCCCAGGAAGAAGGGAGGAGTGAGGGGAAGGTGTAAGATTTGGATTTATTTCTCATATTCCTACTCTGATTTGATTGGTAATAAATTAATTTCCCGAAGTCGAGTCTGTTTTGCCCATGACGATAATTGGCGAGTGATCTCTCCCTGTCTTTACCTCAGCCCACAAGCCTTTCATTATATTTTCTGTCCCTGGTCCAGTTGAGGAGGGGACCTGGTGGACATTTGGTGTCCAGCCAGTGTCAACTCACCACTTCAGCATACAAATAATAATTGCAAATTATATGAGTCAACCAGTTATCATTTTATAATTTTTTTAAAATTATTAGAATAAAAATAATCACAATAATCTGAAAAGCCTGATTCTCTGGTCAAGCAGTTGAAATTGTAGTTACAAGCCAACCAAGAAATGTTTGCAATCTGCAGACTGAGGCTCAGTCACAGTAATTGTGTAGGTAATTACTCAAAACAGCAGATATATTCAAGAAAAGTTAAAAAATTTTCTGAGCAGCTTATGAACAATAAACCCCTGAAGACTGCAAAACGTGTGCTGACTTTTGCAGGTGATGTATAGTTGTCCCCATCTCCTTCAGAAAACTTCTGAAAAGCTTTCCTGTTTGAGTCAGGCAGTTTGTCACTAATTAGGATCTAGAAGAAACAAGTGCTTGTGTGAAGTAACTGGCTTGGACCAAAGCTATAGTAGTGGAAAGGGGACAGAGTTTTTGAGCCATTTTTGTTTCAGCCTTTTTTTCAAGAGCCATCAGATGGAACAATTGTGGCAAAGACTGTCTCTCCTTCGTGGCTCAGCTGAGGGTCAGGAACAAACAGCAATCTGATGCATGTTGAGGTCAAACAGCAAGGACAGAAGATGAATTGCTAAGCCTTAATTTGACAGCAGGCTAGCCATCTCAGCTCTAAGTGACATGAGTTCGAAATAAATACATCACCTTGTAGTAAGAAAACGCTCCTGTGTTTTTTCTGCGTATCAGTGACCTCTCCAGTAATGTCATCTGGCCTCTTGTGTCTGTCCCATCTCCATCCCCCTGTGGTCATCTCTGTCATGTCTTCCTCCCACCCCCATTACCATTTGCTTCACAAATTCCTTTTAGGAATTTGCTTGCAAAGTTATTCCATAAGCCAGTTTCACATTTCAGAGCAGTGACTCTGCCTTTGAGACACCTTTATGGCTATAAAAGTACATATCAACATATCTGCAATTCAGGAACTTGAGTGGTGGAACCTGAGGGGGATATTACTGCTCCCTAAGAAGGCAGGCAATTGAACTTTTCCTCCTTAAGAACTGAATTCAAAGCAACTTTTAACACTTTGGTCTCTGAGCTTAGCTGTATTTGAATGCATAGTTTTTGACCATATAAATTAAAATTCATCAATTGCCCTCTCACAACTGTTCACATGTTTTTATTGAAGTTGGTAAGAAAATAAACTGACCTCCCATGCTACTGCATAACAGGAACATACACTTAACAGTAGAATACTGTCTGTATATGATCTAAATCTGGTTATAACTGGAACAGAAGTATCTGGGCATTCCTATCCTGCTTCTGGGGAGTCTGCAAAAGGTGACCAGGAAGAAAAAGGCCTTTGTAAGAGTCAAATAATTCTAAAGAGATTTATACTTTTCATTGGGCAGGAAAAATGAACTGAAAAGCATCAATTTTAAGTATTTCCAATGGGGAGATGGGGGTGTGGCAAATCTATAACGAGCATCCAGCAATATTTTTAACAATCTAAATTGCATCCAGATAGTGTAATTCATCATAATTAATTCCATCTTAAATGTTAATCAAAATGAGCTACATGGGAGCAGTAGAAAGAAAACTGGAGAGAAATCTTTCAAATCTGACTTCAGAGCTCTTGTCTAGCTTAGTTTGTATTTCTGGCAAACGGTCTCTCACAGATCTATTTATAGCTGCAGCTTCAGCTAAGCTACTTTTTATAAATGGGCTTGCTATCTCTTGGTGCTTGGACTAAACTACAAAAAAGCACTTGCACAGTAGCAAATGTGTCTCTGCATAGGAAGCTGATGTAAGGCGGCTGTTGGATTTTCAATTCCACTGCTCGCTTATGCTGCACTAATTTGGCCTATGCTACAGAAAGAAGAGGATCCTAATAGGTAGAGGAATGTTATTAGATAGGCAGATGGAAATTGTCATGAATGATTAAAAAAAACACACACCCAAGCCTGCAGAGTACAAATGCCTTCACACTGCACTTGCAAAGAAGCAAGAGGCTCTATGTTATTTGGTGCATTACTGGTGGGAGAGCAGTAGCTGTACAGTAGGAATGGGACTTTTAAATCAGTAGGCCTGATTTATTGCCTGGGCCCAAGATGCCCAGAACAATTGGTTGTGAAGATTTCTGGTACTCTGAATGTTAGCATTTTTAAATAAATCTTGGATGTTCAGTAAAATTCAAGATGCCTAAAAGTGCTGTTGTGAAAGTGCCTGTCAAAAGATACCAGTAGCAATGATAAATAGCAATGCTGTACCTACAGCACATTGGTTCTGCAACTGTGGTTACAGAAAAGACAGGTAAACCAAACCAAGCCAGTCACAGATCCCCCAGGCAGCACAGTAAGAAGCAGCATGGGCATAATCATGTGTACATATAAAAGCAGAATAACCATGGTATAGATATTGAAACTAGGAGCCAGGCGCTACTAGGGCAGAGCAGTTTTAGAGTCTGTTGTTGGAGATTTGGACCCAGGAGATGCTTACTTTCAGTGTCCCCTACACAGGTGTTTGTGTGTGAGAGGCATTTCCAACTGCATTGCCAGAAATTACTAAAAATTCCATTAAAACCTGTGCCCAAGTGGGCGAGGAGGTGCTGGCCTGAGACCCCAAGTTCCTTAGCACTGGGGATCCTTGTTCTGACAAAAACTGCACGCTTCGGTGTGGTTTTATTCAACTTCTCCACTTAAAAGGGGATTTCTGGATTGCTGCAAACTGCCACGGCATCAGTCAGCTCCTTTTCGGCCGGGCTGTGCTCCAGCCTTCCTCCCCAGGATCTGTACGTGATGGGGGCGCTGGCCGGGGGGCGCTGCCGGAGCCCCGGGCCGGGCCGCAGGGCTTGCTGCCCGCTGAGGCGGCAGGGTGTCCGCGGCTCCAGGCTGGGCCCGGAACCTTACTGCGGGGTACCCGGGAACTCACACCGGTAAGTTCAATACCGCCCTGCCGGAGCGCCCTGGGCTCCGCCGGGGCCGCAACCACCAGAGCCCAGCCGCGCCGCGGGGCCGGTTCATGTCGGGCTGCCTCAGGCTCGGGGTCGCGCCCGGGAGGGGCTTGGCCCGCTGCCCCCCGCGCCGGCAGCTCGTTTGGCGGCGCTACGGGACACCCTGCCGGGCCCATACCCCCGCCGCCCGGGCCCATACCCCCGCCGCCCGGGCCCTGCCCCCGCCGCAGGCCACCCGCGGGCGGCGGCAGAGTGTTGCCGGGTAACGGCGGCAGCATGGCGGTCCCCGGCCCAGCTGCGGCCCCGGTGACGGGAGGGCCAGGACGGCCGGAGGAGGCACCCGGTAGCGCGGCAGGAGGGAGGCGGCAGCCTCCCCTCTCTGCCCTCTCCGCCTTCAGCCACGTTCCGGCCAGGCGGGAAGGGCCTGCGGAGCTCAGTTACTTCCACCGGCCGGCCAAGGTGAGGCGGGAAGGCGGCGAGCCGGGGCGAACCGGGGCCTGGCAGGGCCGCAGGGCCGAGCCTTCCCCTGGGTTTCTGTGCAGCGGTGCGTGGTCCCTGTTTCTGTGCAAGGGCGTCGTGAGGGACCTGGTCTGGCAGATGCCTAAGAAAATCCCACTAATATCTCAAAGAGCAGCAGAAACACCACACGTTAGTGGCGAGTAAGGCTATCTTGTGTCTAAACAGCAGGTTTCATCTGGATAGGCCTTTGTGAAGTGTAATGAGTGTTTGCTACTTCTGGATGTAAAATGAGGGTAATGCCTTCCACTGGATGGCAAGGGAGACGTGGTTTGCCAAGGATTAAAGACCAACCAAAATGGGAGACATCTTTAGGGAGAACACTAGGAAAGGCATCATCTGCCACTAGGGCTGGATGCAGCACCTTTGATTTTTCTGTTAATGCACACTCTTGGGAACCCTTTAAAAAGAAAGTGCTTTGTTTTCAAAAGGTTTTCAGTGTGCACTGCACAACTTTTCTGTATGCTCAGCTTTAATAAAGAAAATAGAGCTACTCAAAACACTAACAGCAATATATGCCTTGATAACTGAATGCTTCTGAAGGTGTTGCACTAACTTGTGGTAACTCAAGCAGACTAGTAAGGTGCCTTACTCCTCAATCTCTGCTGCATTATATCACCCTTTTTCCTCATTCTCTCTATCCTCATATTTAAAACCAGAAATGAAAACAATCTTACACCTTCAGCCTCAGCTGGGCTACACTTCCTGGGTGCAAACCTTTTTCTCTCTGAAAAGTGTCATATGAGACATTGAACTTAACTCATTTTTTCCTCCAAAAAAATAACATGAAAAAATTCTGAAATGTTTGTTATATCAATGTAATGCATCAATATTAGGCAATGTGTATTTACTTATAACAATAAATACACCCCATGAATGTCCTCCCCACCCAAGTGATAGGCTGCTGATTACACAGAGCACTGGGCAGCGAGAGGACTGGTGACTTGTGAGAGTTTGCAGGTCTATAGTCCTGGAATGTGGGCAGGTTACAGACCATAGTACAGCACTGGGTATTAAAGGAACAGCAAATTTCCTGCATTGACGGGGTGACCCTGCTGAAAGACAGGTAGACGTGTAATGTCAGACCCTTGCGTGTTGATTTCAGCATTACCTTGGGAAGGTGCTCTGAGCCAAAGGCAAGCGGGCACAGTCAGTGCCATACTTAACAAAACATGGTAGGGAGAGCACAAGAGTAAGGCTAGGGCAGGTCAGAGGGCTGGCATGGTGCACTTGTGACTGGTGGAGCTCTCAGTCTATCCAATTTGCATGGAATTAGCAAACATATGGTAGAGTTTTTGCTTACAATATAAAGTCTGTTTTCACATTCCCAGTGACCTGGTTTGTGGAAAATGCTGCTCCAGTGGCATGGAAACAAAAAGCGGTAACAGCTGTTTAATAGGTTTCTTCACAGCACAGGCCATAGCCACAGGGGAGGAAGCAGATTCAACCCATTCTTCTGTCCAATTAAGGAATTAGATCATTTGAAATTTTTTATTTATACAGGAAAAGGAATTTCGTTTGTTTTTGCAGCTTAAATACTTAAAACCAACTCTGTGTCAGAGACTGAAGCAGAGAGAAATAAAATGAGGATGCGCTCAGCAAATGGCCAGAAGCCAGAAATTCCTACCTTTTAATCCCTTAGCCTACAGTTCCTCCCTTGATTGCTTTACATCAGTTACTGTAGATAGTTTGTGCAGTATTTCTTCTTCTGTGGCATGGAGAAAGCTATTACCTATTTTATGTGTGTCTGGAATGTTAATGAATGTTTGCAAAGTGCTTGGCTTTAGTAGAGTGCTTAGCTTCAGTTGCAGTACACAGAGGATGCCCACTCTGAGTGCAAATTTATTATCTGCTCTGTGTGAGCCCCTGGCTCTGAAGGGTTTAAGAAACAGCTCACCACCACCACCACCACCCAGGCCAGCTAAGTCAGCATTTGACAACAAAGAGAAACAACAGCCAAAGTTTATCAGTGTATTGAGCACAGAAGCGTTTCCTCTACGCATCTGGCAGAAGATCTTAAACAGACCATCCGGGACAGGGCTAATGTTTAACATAACAGGCTGGCTACCTATCTGTGAGTTTCAGAAAGGGTGACTTATCCGCTGTTACACAGGTAACGAATAATGGACAAATAATACCATGTGATTAAAAACAAAGGAGCAAATAACATTCCCAGTGGTTAGCACAAATCAGATGCCCTCTAAAATTCTGAATGAAACTGGTAGTGTGAGGAGGAAAGGAGAAGCAAGAAAACACAGAACAATAGTAATAGTAGTAGTAGTAATAATAATAATAATAACAATAATAATAATAATAGTGACAAATTAGATGCAGGATGCTCTTGAACATGCCTGAAATAATTCTCTGGGGCTTGATGTTTTCTGAGAAATGATGGGATGGATAGGTTAAATACCAAACCACCTCTCTCCTCTTGGCAGAACCAAGCAATGGAGATACCCTTCCAAATGAAGCCTGTGATTACAGCAGTGCCTCACTAGCACTCTTAACTATGGTTTCCTTTCAATGGAACCATTATAGCCTTCATGACCTGCCCTGACTTGACTATTTTTGGAGGATAGCATTGTAAATTGTAAGACTCAAGATACAGGAGTTTTTCAAAGGCTAAATTTGGCACACTGTAAAATTAGAGGTAAAAAAAAGCCCAACAAAATGCACAATTTTTCAAATTTGTAGTCAGCCCTGCACAAAACCAGTGATTGATTGACATATTTACCAGAATATAGACCTTTTAATAAAGTTCATTAACTAACAACAGACAGCCTACTTCAACAGGGTATTTTGCTTTTGTTTCCTTAAAAACTTTTTGGTTTTGAAATTCCTTTGACTCCATTGATGAGAACTTCTTGATTGGATTTAAAAAATGCATTTGTTAGCAGATCAGATCCTTAATGTTGCTTATCTTTAATGTTGCTTATTTGGATGCAATTATGTCAACAGGTATCATAAATACTATAAAATTATGACTTGGGGTGTGCTGTATTTTCATATGTGACAGATACATGCATACTACTGGATCACAGGATTACCTGTTTCTGAACTCTTCTCAGTTCTGCTTTAATCAAAAATCAATTAGTGATTCCACTGCAGGATACCTTTGTCTTTTTCATAACAAATGAATCTTGAAAATGCCTGCGTTCCTTTTACGTTACAGTGCCAGATCATTTGACAAAAAGATGAAAGAAGTTCAGAAAGTTAAAACAAATAAAGCAGTTAAATTTCCTAAAGTTACAACAGATTACAGGGAAAAAATGAGGTAAATGGCCACAAGGGAAATTTCAGAGCTGAACAGACTTAAAAAAAGATACCACCTGTCATTAGGTAATTTTTATTGCAGACTGTTCCAAAGCAGTGACCCAAACTTGCCAATGGTAGCTCAGTAGTATTACAATTGTCATCATCTAATGCTGTATGTGCACTGTTTAAGTATTGATTTGACTACAGATATTCTGTAACCTGTGAAGTTAAGCAATACTGTGAATTAACCATTTCCCCCCCTTTTCTCAAGACAGGAGATGTTTCCACATATGATGCCATTTTTAAAAGACCAGAGGGCTACAACAAAAATCTTCACCGGTGCGACAGACAACATGCGAAGAGTCATGGTCTTAACATTAATGAGGAGGTAACCCTTTGATAAATTCGTAATTATCTTTGTAATTTTTGACATGGCTGGAAGCTATAGGCATTGTTTTGCCCTATATGCAGCCTATATGGTAGCAAAGGAATCAGAAGGAGGACATTGTCTTCAGCTTCGAGGTTTAGGTGAAGGCATTAGCCAGTGAAGACATCTAAATTAGCTCCTGCTCTTTGGCATCCTGTAGATTTCCAGGTGACAAGCTATATGCAAGTTAAATCATGGGGAAAGAGACACACAGCAAGGCAAACCCTCTGTTACAAAGCTTCAGGGTCACTGAGAGTGACTTCTGAATTGTCTGTGTCCCTCCAGTTCGGGTAGTCCTGCAGTATTTCTCTGATACTTGAAAAATCTCCCCGAGAGGTTTGGATTCAGGGGCTGCAACTCAAAACATTGTCCTCTGGCATCCACCCTCCCTGTGCCAGCACTGCTGAGAGAGCCCAAATCACTGAAGCTGGTTAGTTTGTTACGCAGACTTAAACCAGGTTGCCCTACAGGAAGGAAGTTCATAGGGAGCTAGTGCAAAGGAGGGGTCAATCAGAAGACCATGGACATGCCTGGAAAACACTGGGCAGAGCATTCAAGGCCAGCAGAATGTGGGTTTGGTGTGCAGCCTGATAGCTAAGGGAGGATACAACCATGTTTTCAAAAAGCTGCCTTGAAAACAGAAATACTGTAATATATGTACGTATATATACGTATGTATTTTTCCACGCAGCATCTGAATAATACACATACATACACAAGTGTGTATGTATATACTTATATTTGTACACACACACACAGAGCCTACAAAAAACAAATGAAGCCTGTGTGTTAATGGCCCCATAATCCCAATTGGTTCATGGGATGTAAAGAGATGGGTAGGCTAGGAATGGCTGCCTGTACTGTTGATTCTATATGATAAAGATGGAAGAAGGAAGAGAGAGACAAAAGTTAAAATTATTGTAATCATGGTGTAATAAAACAAAGGCCACTGCGTGTAATTAGTCTCACTAGCAGCTCTGTACACCAGACATTTCAGTGCAAGTGCATAGCCATTCAGCTCCGTCAGAGCGTAGGCAGTATTAGGTGCTCCCAAGGGACTCCCAGGAGTGCCCATTACCAATCACCTGCTCAAGTCTACTAACTCAGCTGCAGATCTCCATAAGGCTAAAAGCTATGTAAATGACTACTCCAATTAAAAATGAGTCCAAAACAAAGCCAATTCCCCTCCCCAAATACCAAGTCCAATCTCCAGCTGGGAAATTTGTGTAGAAACGGTTTATCAATGCAGAGTTAAGTTTTTTTACTGAGCTCTTGTGTCAACAAAAACTCACTTTCCTGCCAGTTTGCTTCCTAAAACAATTATGGATGGGCCAGAATTCATAGCAGCTCTGCTGGGCAGTGCATGCAAGGGACTCTGCCTGAACAGATGTCCCTTAATCCAGTGCTTTAATTAGCATGGAGACACATGAATCCCACAGCTGTTAAATGTTATAACGCGATCCTCCTGCACGTGATGACACCTAACACCGGACTTACCCATAACTAAGTGCAGGTTACATACTCAACTCATGCTCTTTAATTACCTCAGTGGCCCTCACAGACTTTACGTAATAATAACTATGTTATAAAACATAATAAATAAAAAGGCCACAATTGACATCTTTCTAGTACAACAATGAAAGCAGACAGGCTGAATCCACCACAGTACACTGCTTTCCTTGAAGTCAAAAAAAACCCCGACTACAAGTAAGCCCTTCATTTCCTGCAGAGAGCCTGGGTGTACCCAGGGAATCCAAGACTACAGTCACCGGTACTGGTTTAGCTACACATCGCACAGCAATAGCAGCGGAGTGTTTGCACAAGGCTGCCATTGCTGATTTCAAGTGTTAGTAGTGCTAGAATTACATGCTGCGAAGGCGTGTAGTGGGATGCTTCCTAGCCAACTGTTGGAAAATCTGAAATCTGCTGAATGCTGAACCCATAAAGATGAAATGCCACTGTGCACAGTCAGCACTGTGCTACCAAGGATGCTGAAAACTGAATCTTAATTATTTAAAGGGAACATAAACTATTGGAATTTCATACTGCTGCCCATCATTATCATTGTAAACCCTGTATTGCTAGCAGTCTTTCTTGATGGTACAAAGACTGTCATTTCTCCTTTTTCAACATTTAACCACAACTGGGGTAGGGGAGGGAATGGTCTTATTTTTTGCCTGCCACTCCTCTTGACTTGTTTTTTGTTCTCGTGGGGTTAAAAGTTGGTGTACTGAATAGCTTTTAATGGAGTGGAGCAAGGTAGGCAGGAAGGGTTGGGGAGAATCTTGGGGGACGAATGGGTGTTTTGGTATGGATTTTTCTGTTGGGTTTTGTTTATTTGTTTGTTTGTTTTTATAAAGGGTTTACAGCATCTCCCCAAGAATGTCAGGTCTAGTTCTGCCCATGAGTCTGGAATGTCTCTCAGCTGACTGCCCTGCTATGAGAACCCTCGATCTGTGCTCCCACCTGCATCCTTGCAGGAAACACAGGGGCTCATGAGCTTCATGGGTGCTGTCATAAATGGTGATATGGCTCAGACTTGTGTCTGTTGTAGCAAAGAATCATTTGTTGGTACTTGAATTGTAGTGTTGTGTCCACGGCCTAATACATCTCAGACTTTTGGCTAGGGAAAGAAAAAAATATCCTGTCTTTCCCTTCTGAGTGCAGAGCTGCACATTGCTGTAGCACAGGAAGGAACTGCAGATTGCAGATTGATTGCACAGTCACTTAAAGTGCAGTTTACCAAGAACAAGCTTAAAATAGTCTTTTCTTGGTTGGGTTACTTTTCACAAAGACCATTTCCTATCATTGCAGAGCAGTCATTTCTGTAATCTTACAGCAACAAGCATTTTTAGTAAAACCTTTCACTGTACAAAAAAAATACAGTAGTATATGCTTTATGTACTTCAGGGAAACCTTGCATGGACTAGTGGTTGCTCAGGGTTTCCTTTAGGCTTTGATTTTTTCCATGTGGTGCTTTCACTGAACTGTGCAAGCAGGGTAGGTGTTCCTGTAACAGGGGAAACAAATCAGATCTATCCTATTTTTCAAATGAATCATGCAAGTCAGTGCACAAGAAAAATAAGAATGAAAATAAAATCTGTGTCACTTTGCCGTAACAGCATTTAGTTTGCCCATAATTATATATATAGTAATTGTGTTCGTGTGTATGTGTGTGTAAAAAATTATCAGTCCACAGTAACTCATGGCACACCACCATACATTATCTCCCTGTCATCTAGTTATACATTCATGATTTATTAATATACATAAAAAGCTAGGTCAGGGATGGAACAGTGAGAGTGTAGATCACTGCTAAATAAATATACACCCGTATAGCAGAGGCTATACAGTTGTCTTGTTATTTTGCCCCTGGCCACAGCACATTTAGCAATAGAAAACTGCCAAGTATTCACTCTGATTTTTTTACAAGGAGACTTTTATATTTTCACAGGAAATGGCAAGACCTGTTGCTGTTTTGTCATCTTCAGAGCATGGGAGACGCATAAATAAGCCCATAGAGCAGCCAATCAGAGATCACACAAGGATTAATCATGTGCAGGCAGAATTCTACAGGAAAAATGGCATCACCTGCTTATTGGAGAAACCTCCTCCAAGCCTGGATCCATGCTAAATCTCTTGTATCTGTCATTGCCAGAAACATTTATGTGGAAAAAAAGACACTTTGCATCAAAAAGCAATGTGGTGCTTTTTCCTTTACATTTTAGTTAATGAGAATGATTTGGATTAAAAATAGGATGAAATAGCAGCTGTACTTTTCCTCATGCTGATTCAAATGCATGTCTTCTCCGTACAGTCTTGTAAAAATCTTACAAAGAGCAGCATCAGCAGGAGCTGAACATTTTATGCAGCAACATTGGAAGTGAAACCTGTTGGGTCAACAGCTGTCTCTGTGCAACTTCAGGCAGAGCTTGTACGTAATTATTCACAGACTTAACATTTAAGCAAGTCTGCTCCTCAAGGTATCAGTGGTCATTGACTTCTTAATCCTTACAGTGTTACTACAGAATTGCAAGGTGTCATTTTATCTGCACAATGGCTGCAACAGGGTTTCAACCTAGATTTTCCAAAATGGATGGGCTTACCCATAAATGGGAAGAAAAGAAATTATCTGACTTCCAGAAGAGCTTTAGCAGTTTCAGTAGACTTCAAGTGGAAGTCAAGTTAAAGGGAACTTCTGAGGACTTAGCATTTAAATAGACAAAATCTGGGCTTAGCTGATTGCAGACATCCATTTATCTAACTTTCACTATACAAATGGTGTCTGAGGGATTAATCTGTTCAAGAGTGTCACAGGAATCTTTAGTTCTCTATCCAATGCTGAAAAAAGTAAACAACAACAAAAAAGTAATACTAGCAGAACAAGCACTAAATAGTTTGGTAGAAAGAATGGGAAAAAAAAGGATTTGAGCAGTAGTCATTTAAAAAGCCTGTTTAGAGTAATTGTCTAAACCTGCTTAAACATTTAGTGCCTTGTATTCTGACTGAATCCAGTACTAAAGTTTTAAGGTCATTGCAGGAGAAGGAATACCTCCTGCAGGGTATGCACCAGTTTGATTCTCAAGAGCCATTGATCTTGTTGTTTAAATCACAGGCAGTATTGTTCAAAAAGGAACAGCAGCCAGACTGAACATACCAGAGCAAGGACTGGAAGTCCACAGCATTGTCTGACACTGGAGTTCTGTCAGGTACTTACAAATAGAGAACCTGTATCACTTGTGAACACAGTGAGTCTCCTCATAAAAAATAATAAAACCAAAGAACTTCTTAATCTGGGGCCTGGATAAGGAATAGCACAAGTGCAATCAATAGCACTTGTTTGGCCTGATGTGAGAAGCAGAGCACAATTCTGAGAGGTGTTTGTTACTTTCATTATTCATGACCTGCCAGTTCCTCTGTATTGAATGAGCTAGGGACAAGAAGGCAGTAACTGCTACATTCCATTTCAATAATAAATACTTTGTTAAACAAATCCAACAGCATTAAAGAATTAAGCATTTAAGTAATCACAGGAAGAACAAAGCACGAAGGAGATGATGTTTTCTAACAATACCAGAATGCTTTTTTAAAAACCAGTATTAAATGTATACCAGCGAAGAATGAGGTAGAATATGGCCATATTCTAGGCAGGTTATTTTTAGTTTGGGACAGTCAGTACAAATTACTTCTTTCTAGTCTTACTACGTTTAGCGTTTGAAAAACTACTGGAAATCAGATTTGTTTGAGAACACCACCACCTTCTGGCCTGTGTGAGAAACAGGCATCACCAGCTCACTTGCACCGCGGAGCGTCATAAATCATCAAAACACCAGTATAAGTTTTCCTATCTCATTTCTTTGCTTATGTCGCCCCCCTTCTCTTTCAGTCCTTTCTCATCCCTCCTCACTTTGAAGGCTTTTCACAGGTTGGTCCTCCCACTTGTTTCTCATTCAGGTCTGAGTGGTTGACTTTTTCCTTCAGTGCTCACTTTCAAAAGAATACCTTGAGGATTTCTTCTATCAGGGAGAAGTTCCTTATATATGTCTGCAAAGACATTTCAGTCGTCCTTCAACGTCTCTTTTGCCAGGATGACAACTGTTAGGTTACCTATGTGTTGTAAGCTTCCTGTTACACTGTTGGAAAGTACCTCATTACCTCTTGGTGCTCCCTCACCTGTCAGTGAGTACAGTGCCATATTACTGTGAGTAAGGGTTTTCACACATGCAACAAATTAACACTAACAGAATGCATGGTATGGTGCAATGTAAATAATATTTTGGATCTGGATTTTGTATCCAAAAATCTCCAGGGATTGCTGGGACAATTGACAGACATCTGCAACTTACAAATTATTAACAGTAGCCTTGGAGGAGAAAAAATAGCCATGCTTTGTATCCACTGGTGAAATATACCGACTTCAAGGATGTAAAGTTTCACCTTTTTTTTTAATCAAATCATAACAGTTAAAATCAAACTAGGTGATGCTGGGAATTCTGCTTTTCTACTCATAAATAATAATTCCACACAGGACAGGAAGCACAAGCTAACGTGAAAATGTGTGTTACATGCCCATTCATCAAGTATACATTATGTGATTGGAATTAAGGCTATGTTATTTTCCTTTTGTCCATTTGTAAAGCAACACGCTGACCCAAGTTAGGGTCACCTGTTCTAGCTGAAGTGGTTACTGGTTTCAGTTCTCAGTTCTACCCTTCTGCCAGAATTTATACCCATACATAAAAAAAGATGTCAGAAGAACTATGTCCTATGCACTTTAGAGCGTAATGAGTTTCAGTTTAGGCTTCAACAACAGGCAGTAAACTGAAGGAGCTCTAGAGTGCATACATTTAGACACTTTACCTAAAACTGCCTCCAAACACAAAATTACATATAGCACATACCCAAACATCAGGTGGCTCCCACACAGATAGCTGTGCAAGTCCACTACCCTGTGGCAGCTGTTCTTCTACAAAGTAAAGCAAATCTTTTTAATAAAAAATCTCTCATTTTCTGTAAGGCATTGCTGTTTATTGAATAGCACTGTTAAGTATGAGCAATAAGCCAATACTGCTTATGCAACTACTGTAAAGTTTAGTTTGCTACATGAACAGCTACAAGTAAATTGGACAATTTCTTCTTATACTGTCAAGAGAAGCCCTGATTGGTAGGTAGCATGGCACATTCTGTACATTCAGACCAGCCAGTATCCTTGAATAGTCACACCTGTCCATTTGCAGTTGTGAGTTAGAACCAGTGAAAATACAAAGGAAATGCAGCATTGACTGTCTGGCACTTACATCTGTTAACTTATAGTAAATACCAACACAAAACTTAAGAAAATATGTTGCTCTTTATTACTCTTTACATGTCAATTGTTCCAAATATTGGAAGGTCTCACATTCGGAAGGTCAAATGATCTTAGGTGGTGTTATTTAGAAAACAGAATTGAATTGTTTTTCCAAGCACAGTATTCACATTTTATAGTACAGGAGGCCAACCTGTCATTTAATATTATTCTTCAGTGTCAGCAGCTGAGTCCGTGTTATGAGGAAAGATTTTTTTGTGTAGGTATTCTGCCATTTTCTTGGAATTCTGTAGACTCTCTATCTCAAAAAATGGAATCTGGAAACAAAACAAAGATTGCTGAACTTACATGTTAATAAACAACTGGGTAAGGTTGATGTTCATTAAGCAGAAGTAAAACTACACATCAAAGATTTGTCCATTTTGAAATTAAACATTTAATTCTAAGCATATAATTGATCTGTAAATCATCTGAATAGAGATTACTGTAAAACAAAGAGTCATATCCATTATAGGTTAAACTAGGTTAAACATAACGGAATTAGGCTTATGTGGTAAGTGATTATATATGAAAATGGCAAAAATCTAAAAGTAACTGGTTTGGTCCAAAGTATGTTTAAAGATAAAAATAGCCCTATTAATTCAACAGGTAAAATAAAGGATATACTCTGGTGTGAAAATGTTATTTATAATATAAAGCAGTTCTGGTTTTTTAACTACTCTTTTTAAACTTTGAATTCAGACCTTTTTGAAAAAGTATTTAATTAAAAATCCCAATTCTACTGAACTCTTAGACATTTTCCTTTAAGTCAAGATTTGGACCTTAATCACTGCAGAGAAGTACTCTTTCAAGCAGCCACTATTTGGTGGAAAACACAGGCAGAATACACATCCAAGGAAGAAAAAGGAATTTCTGTAACACCCTCAGAAAGGCAAAAGCTAGACAGAGAGAACATAACACAGAAAGGACAAGAGTACATCTGCCTTGGGAAGTAATTGCAACTATAGTTTTAAGCATTATAAAATATTCATTTTTCACTTGTTTTGTTAGCCAGAGCAAAAGCAAACCTCTGTCTTTGGACTTTACCTGTACAACTTCATAACCAAGTAACTGAAGATGTCTCTGTTTAATAGCTTCTTTTCCCAACAGATTGTGGCTATTAACGCAAAATCTATTTTGACCATCAACACAGAGGGCAATTCTAAAATGAAGCACAAGTGTAGTATATATTAAAAAAAATAAATCAGTTATTTTAACCCCCACAGCTACTGCAGTTCTTAAGAAACATGAGACAATACCTCCCATCTTAGTCCCCAGTACCTCTCAGAATTAGATGATGGAAGTTACCTAGTTCAGGTCAATTTAAATCACTCAGTTTAAAGGGTGAGAGGGGAAAAGCCTGAAGCTTAGTGAAATTGATCTGTAAAGCTTATTTATATGCTCTGAACAAAAATTACTATACAAGTTAATGAGAGCTTGACATTTTTAATGCTACTATTGGTAAGCTATTTTGAATTCTTCTAGTAAAAAACATACAAATACATGTCTCAGCTTGAAAACATTTCAGCAGCTAAATTAAACTTATTAGTGTACCTGTTAATCCTGTCAGAGTTCCAGTTAAAGGTAAGTTTAAGTTAAACCTGTACATATGGATGGCAGCATCATGGATTAGAACTATATTTTTTTCTCCTTGGTGATAAATATCACATCAACTTAAACCAAAATTTGTACATCCACTGTAAAAAAACCTGCTTATATTTTCAGTATGTTAAATATATTGTGACCTTATTTACACAACAGCTACAATTTAAAAAAAATCAAAGCCCATTCTTAAACATTTAAGCAAGGGATTTTTTAAAGAACCTGTATTAGTCTTGTGAAGGTTAAACTGGAGAAAATGTAACCTTTTCAAAGACTTTTGCTTTATCCATAGAAGGGCCATTGCAAGTACTGTGCAGGCAGGTTGCTTAACTTTGTATCCAAGGTTTCTCGAAGTAATTGTTAACACATTCTTTAAACACCTATGCCTTTTTCAATAAAAACCAGCATCTGTAGCAAATATCCTCATTACACAGGATTCCTTACAGAAGTAAATCTGTGAACTCAAACCAGCTTAAACTGTCTTAAATCTATGCAGACGTGCTCAATTAGAATTAATTTGGTTTTAGTTTGAAAATGAATTACAGAAGATCAAAATACATTACTATAAGCCAAATCAGGATCACTTTGATCCTGACTGTCACTGGATAGAGAGACTAATTGTCTGACACTGCATAGTCAGGGGGCAAAACAACGATGAAAAAGTAGAGATCTCAAATTTTGCCAACTTTTTCCTTTTGCCAGTGGTTTCAATGTGAAACCTGAACTTTTTTGAGGTCAATGGCAAAATGCCAATTAGCTTAAGTGTCATCAGTTTCACCCTGGATGTTCTTTATCAATGCTAACCAACATTTTACCAGCGGTTTCTTTTCATCACTTACCGTCTGTGTACCTCTTCACATTGGGCAGCAGGCAATACAAAACCTTCTTCATCTAATTTAATCTCAATATCTAATATAAATGAAAAGAGAACTGACATTAAAACTCAATTCATATTAAAAAGTTTACTGTAATTCTCATCCTCTTACAGTTCATTGTTTTACAAAATAAGTAAAATACTATCACAATACTTTTTTCTGAATCACAGATGCTTGTAAACATGTGTATAGGCTATTTAATAAATGAGTGATGATAAATAACACTTCAGCCTTTCATAATGCTAACAGCAAAACAGTATTCCAAGTCCACTAAAACCCATAACATAGTTAAATGGCACTTTGCTGGGCTGGCAAGACCTCTGAACTTTGAGGGTTTAAGGAGGGGATATCTATCTCTCTCAATGCCACCCCTGCTACACCCTTATTTTTTCTCACTAACTCCCTAATTTTATAGATTATGCCGATTTTCATGTAGAGATTTGGACCTAAACCCTGCCAACTTCAACCCCATGTGGAAGCTAAAATGCAGAATAATTCTGGAATCATCACTCATTTCCTATTTTTTTTTAAATCTCTCCAATGTCCATGGAGTCCAAGAGACCCTTCCCTCAACACCTTGTTGATCATGCACTCCTACTGGACACACATCTTTCTCCATCATTACCTTCCCTGTTTCCTTTGCTGGCACATGAAACACTGTTTTACTCTTTCAGTCCACAAACCCCCAGTGACCACATATAATCAGTAGTTCTTGCTAAGGGGAGAGAGGCCAGCTGAGCAGGGCAGAGAGAGGGCTGACAGCCTTCCAGCTCTCCCTTTCTCTACTCACCACCAAAGCAGAGATCAGGCAAGTGGTATTGCCTCATTTTGATTTACATTATACAAATTGTTGGTAGGATAAGTAAAAGAGGAGCTGATAGTAAAAATACAGAACATAAAAGTTAGTAGCTATTTTCAGTGCAAACTGGCTGTGTAAATTCCAAGTAATACTGCAGTTCTTTTCCCTCCCTGTTCTTCCTGATTTTCAAAATGCATTTACTTAAAAGTTCCTATGACATCTCCTCATTGCAGACCTACAGAGTTTTGTATTCCAGTTTACTTTTTCTCTATTTGCACAATGTAGAAGGCCCACAAAGGGAATAAAATCAACCACTTTTTTATTTCTGGAACACAACAGAGCCTAAAGTTCTGACAGCATAAGCACATTTTTCATTATTAATCTAAAGAAATGTTACTTACCAACTGTATAGAAATATGATGTTGATACCTCTGATGCAAAATATATTCTTTTTTTCAGCAAATAAAGTAATCCAGTCTTCACCCTTCTCAGAAGGTGAACATCCAGAGAACTGTGAGGCACGGGAAAGGCCTTTACTTGATACTTTGGAAGGAGTTTGGGACCCTACGTAATGACAGAAAAACAAATCAAACAAAAGAAAAAGGGAGATAACATGTTCGTAATTACCTCACATTAATGTAGCAAAATGTATTCTGTGCATTTCAAAGCCATGTTTATTGAGAAACTTACAGTCTGAGGTCTGATCTGCTGGAAACTTACAAAACCAAACCAAACCAAACCCAAAACAACCACCAGAACAACATCAGCAAGCTTCCATGCTATCGCCTTGAACATAACGTTCATGAGAAATGCACAACTGCTCCCATTCCTCTACATTCAGGGGCCAACATCAAAGCGCCTGATCTCTTTTGTGCTCCAAGACTCCACAAATGAAACATAAAAACCAGAACAGCTGTTGGAAAAGTACTTGGAAATACACAAAAAGCACTTGATCTTGGAGCTATTCAGTTCCATCAAACATACAAATATATCAAGTCAAGCAAACAAGTAGCAATGCTTCATGTTTTTATTGGGGGGGGAGGGGCGGGAAGCTGTTCCATCCAATTCCAATGTTTTTATGGGGAAGACTGTCCTGAACTAATTATCTGCACTGCCCTAATGACCTTATCACCTCTTGTTAACATTAGTTCTATTTTCATATGTACCATACCTCATAAAATGGGCACTCCAGGGTAACAGTCAGAAAAAGCTGGGTTAGCTGGGACATAACAATTCTGTCCAAACCAGGTGGCTGAGCTGAAACAACAATATTCAGGTTTTCAGGTGCACCTTCAACAAAGTATCTTTACACAAACCATCATGCAGATGTTAGGAAAAGCTGTTCAGTTTAACACACAGGGAAGCAATTTGATCATTATCATTTTTGATCATCGTTGAATTAACAGAAAAATCAGTTGTGAAATAACATAGTTATTAAAATGAGGAAATGATTTATAGAAATAGCAACAAAAAACTCCATACAAGTAGCAAGATCTTAGTTAAGACTGTCATATTCTTTCACACACAAACGCACCCAAAAAAAAAAAAAAGAAAAAAAAAAAAAGAGTTCTGAGAGATGCAGGACGTTCTACAGGAAGGAATGTGTTTGAGTTGAGGTCTTGGAAAAACATCCCATACCCTTATTCCCACAACCCCTTCTCCCCAAGTTATAATCCCAGGATCTCATTGTTTTGCTCAGGTTTGGGGTGTTGGTTTTGGGGGGTTTTTAACCTGAAAAGTAGTGGATTAAAACGGACTAATTTCTGGAGATTTGTCTACAAGTGTACACTTGAAGTATCTTTCATGTTATACGCAAAGTATTATTATAGAATGTAGTGTAAAGTGCTGATCGTGCAGGTCCATCTTTTCAAGTTCCTGTTCTGAAATTTGACCACTCTAGTGGAATGCCTTTATTGATTTAAAAGAACGTATCCACAGTAACCGGGTGCTGTGAGAACTTTAAAAGACATTCTGGTTTTTAGGACATGAGTGATGTCTGCTTCCTAAAAATCAAGCCCTTAAGGTATTTCATGCTGAACGGCTAAAAATTGAATGACCTAAGTTTCTAATCACTTTGAAAATTTGATCTTATATACAGTTTTATTAACAGAGCAATCTTAGCTGAGATCTTGAGAAAGTCACTCATCTTTCTGGCATAGCTTACATATCTCTATAATGCTGCTAGATATCCTTTACCAGCTAATACAGAATTACTTAAAATCTGTAGCTTACAACTGTGTTGTTTATAATACATTCGTGTCCATAAAATGCTGGATTATGCAATAGTTAGAGCTAAGGATAGGCTATCACATGGAGGATGTTCTAAAAGTTTACTAGTCTGGGTTAAAAAAACAATTAGGTGGAGGCAGCCCTTGCAAACAAGACAGTCTTAGAAGCAGTGGGTGAGCAGACTCTGAGATCTCCTAAGATGGGATAAAACATGAGGTAGATTTTGTTACATTTTGTTACATTTTCCTCATTTTGGTACAAGGCCAAGGATGGGACTGTAGTGCTTGCTCAGAGGTAGCAGGGAAAGGAGCTCAGGGCAGGGAACAAAGATGGGCACAGGAAGCCTCCACCAGAAGAGTGCAGTTGGCAGACAGGATGCCAGTGGAAAGAAGCATCACATAACCATAACAGATTCTAGATTAGAAGTAATTTAAAAGCCACGATGAAGCGCCAGTCTTCATGCTTTGTTAAAACATATGTGTGCCTTAGAATTCAATTTACAATTTTACCTAGATAATTAAAAAAACCATACCAGCCTATCCTTAACTGCTCACATTTATGATGCTGTTAAGTTTTACTGGTTCAGATCTTGCTTCTATTTTAATTAAGCCAACAATTATGCACTGCAAGTTATTTTTTTTAGCTTTATCCATTTAGCCTTTTCAGCTTTCACAAGCTGATCATAATACAATATGAAAGAGAAATACAACCAAGTTGGATGCAAGAATATAACAAAACAGTCCTTATCCTGAAAGAACAGAAAAGTCAAGAGGACAGCACAAGGCCATACATGGTTCTACCTTACCCCCACCAACCGCCGGACCTGTCACAGGCTAGTGGAAAGTAAGGAATAAAGTACTAGTCCATTGCCTGTAAGGGATTCCTTAATTGAATCATAAGGCAAAACAGTATTTGAAAAACACATTTTGTACTGCCTGAGATTTAGAGATGCTGTGTATATAATTGTAACATGTTCTTATAAATAATTGTAATTTAAATTTCTTTTATCCCAATGCTACACCTCTCTAAACCCACTTCTCTCTAGAACTTGTACTAACCTTGACCAAAGTTTATAAGGTTATTTAGACTATTTTCAAACTCCTCTAAATGATTAAACTGAAAGATAACTGCAACTGTGACAATTAGGCAACAGTCTTTGGCCTCCTGATCGCTATTCTCCAGTCACCTTCATCAGGTCACTGTTGATGTGACAGATGAAAATGGTAAGGAATGGGCACTTGACAAAAGACACGCCACATAACAGAACAAAATGTGGAACATCACAAGAGAAACACTGCTCCTTACCTTGAAGCTGTTGCAGAAAATAGGGACTAAATATTTTTGGCAGAAAATTTACTGGATAACGCTGAATAAGGACACATGAGTGCAGCAGGTTCACCAAGGTGTGAGGCTGAAAGCGATTAAGGTGAGTATGCAGTATGGTTTCAAGCTTCCTAAACAGGGAAGAAGCACTTGGAGGCTGATAGTTAAGAGTCCCAAATGGTATAATGTACCAAGCAATCTGGTCAGTGGTAAATCTGTCAGCATCAGCAATGAAACTTTCTGCGACTGCATCAAAGATGGGCTTAGAAAGGATCATCTTTCGGCAGCAATACTGCATGACTTTACTGACTGTTTGAGGATGCAAGGTAAAGATGGACTTGGGAACATGTGTTTCCAGTGCCTCTGTGAAAATTTGTTCACCGTGTCCGAAGTATAGGAAGGCTTCCAGTACATTTACCAGTTCATCATCTGTGAAATACGGAATATGCTTCACCGAATGTTTACACAGTGCTGTGACTAAGGGAACTGCCCGAGTCTGATGAAGAACGACCAGTGAATTCAGTATTATGCTTGTGGACTCTGGGCTTAGCTGGGAAACTGTGGTTAAAGTGGCACTGTTCAGTCTGTTTAGCAAGTCTTGGTATTGTTTCCCTTCCCTAACAATCACCTGCAGCATCTTATAAACCATCACAATTTCCCTAGGGCTCCACTTCTCAATGTCTTTTTCTTGGATGTGGTTCATGATTTGTTGCAGCGTCACACAACTTGGGCCCTCCAACTCCAGCAAACTCTCTCCAAGAGCACATAGATTTTTAACAGTCAACTGTCCTTTACCAAGCCGTTCCTCACCCTCTGAAAGCAACCTTGCCATCAGTGTACTCTGCGGATCTATACGTAGTTTTATCAAAGCTTGCAATGCATTCAGCAGCCCCGTGTTTGACAGTTTTGAGGATTCTAATTCAAACTGGAAGCATAATGCCCTGAAAACTTTGTTGTCTAACACTCCTTCAGGGTTTTTCAGACCATTGTGATCCACCTCAACTTCAGAAATTCTCTGCAGGGCTCCTGATGCCATAGTATCAGACATGACTTCCAGAGAGCTAAGGAAGTCAAAAATCTCTTTTGATGTACAAAGGCTGTTCAACTTCTTGAAAAATAGTTGTTCATCCATCCACACATTATTAGATTTAGTACAGCTCCCAGTGTCCCCACAAAGACACACAGTTTCATTGAGAGACTGTAGCCACAGTTGTACGTGATTTTTTCTACAAAGCATATACTGAGATTTGTCTTTGAAACACAGTGTCCTCATGGCTACAGAGCTACAGCTCTGGGGCTTTCGCTGCCCACTGATAAAGCTCAACCTTTTGCTTAGGGTTATCAAAATGGACCTGCTTGCTGGTGTGCTGGATGAATAAAACTGGAAACTCTTTCGGCTAATCAAAGCCATATTGGATCAAATGGGTTCTCAAAAGATACCTAGAAGAAGAAAAATACATATAAATACATTGTTTGGAAAACAGCACCGGTGTCTTTAAAAAGCAGCAAACACCACCACCACCCCGCAACATTTCAGCGGCTGGACACGACCGGGATGATCCCTCTCCCACGACCACCAGCACAAGGCAACGCAGAGCCCCCTCCGCAGCCGGGGGTCGCACACACACGCGTTCTCCCTAGCAGGAGGCGCACGGCCACGCGTCCCCGTGGGGGGGAGCCTGGGGCGTGGCAGCCGGGGGCGACGGGCGAGCCTGAGGGGCCAGGCGGCTGCGGCGGGGCCTCTCCCACCCCCTCCGCCTCACAGGCCCCACACCTACGGGCACGGCCCCGAAAGCGCTGCCGTGGGCCGAGGCGCGTCCCTCCCACCGCGGCGCCTACTGCTGCCCGCCGGGCCCGGGCCGTCGCGCCCCCTCCGTCCTCCTCCTTCCTGCGCCGCTGCGGGCACCGGGCGGTGGCGGGGGTCGAGCCGCGGGAGCGCGGGCGGCCTCACCTCCGCCGCCATGACGGGCAGCGCGGGGGCTGCCGGGAGCTTCCGTCGCTCTCCCGGCGGCAGCCTCGGGGCG
This sequence comes from Falco cherrug, assembly GCF_023634085.1. Lineage (NCBI taxonomy): Eukaryota > Metazoa > Chordata > Aves > Falconiformes > Falconidae > Falco > Falco cherrug. The sequence goes on from NC_073699.1 coordinate 82,962,678, forward strand.
CCCCACCGCCTGCCCCTGCGGGACCCGGCTCGCCTCACCCCGCCCGGCCCGGCCCGCCCCGGCCGCCTCCTCGCTGCCGCCCCGGACCGGCGCGGCGCTGCGCGGGCCGTTGCGGAGCGCAGGGTGCCGCCGGCGCTTTGCCTCGGGAGTCAGATTGGCGCCTGCGTACGTATGGCTCTGAAGCGCGTCCTTCAGCGCAAGTGACCGCGTCCCCGCGGGCCGGCGGCGGGCGGGCGCTCTGAGGGGTAGCCGGGGGCCGGGCGGGAGGCGAGGGGGCCGGCCCGGCGGCGCCGGCTCTCGGGGGGCTCCTGCTGCTGCAGCGGCGTTCGGGCCTCTGCTGGCGGCCTGCCTGCAGCTCCCTAAAGTCACCGTCCCCCTCGGGGACAGCTCCCTCCCTTCCCAGCGCCGTGCAGGTTGGTCCAAACAAATTTTTCTGGACGGAGGTTCAGCCCTGGGCCGTGGAGGGTTTTACAAGCAGGTTTCATTGAAGTTCTTGTGGGTTTTGTGTTTGTTTTGATCATAGAGTGAAAGCGATTCTCAGTAGGTCGCTCACTGTTAACAAAAATGGCCATGGGAATGCCTTCGTGGCTGTGACAGCAGGGTCTTGCCGCCTGGTTTAGAGCCACGCTGAAGTGTGCAAAGCTGCTGCGGAAGTTTCTTGCGTTTTTATCCTGTCCGTGGCCACGCAGTTTGACATTTGTGGTGGACCAGGCACACGAGGTACGTAGCCTGGCCTTACAGTACGGCTGTGTCATTGCTGGGGCCGGCACGGCTGGCTCAGGGAATGTTCACAGGTGGCTTGTTTCCTCCTACAGTGTGTTCACTTATGGAGCTGATGGACTCCATGTTGTTCTTTTGCAGACCGTTAGTTTTCTGACTTCCAAGTACTGGAGCAGATGAGCTATAATTTGGAATTTCATCCGTAGTTTCATGTTAAGCTCTGGTTTGAGCCAGCAAATCCTGGACTGTTTTCGCAGCTTAAACATTGTTTTGTTTTTTGACATGTGATTACCAACACATCAACGTGTTAAATGCTGCTGGTGTGGTAATATATTAAATGTAGATCTCTAGAAAGCTTGATAGTCAATAATTATCATTTTTTCCACTCTTTATTCCAGCTGAACTCTCATCACATATGTGGAAGTGGCATATAGTTTGTGAAGAGTGTATAGTGCAGGAAAGCAAGAGCAGCGTGAGCAGCAGTATGTTCATCTGAATGCAAGTGCGTTCCTGCTTTATGATTACATTCACCTGCAGGTAGGCATGAGTACTTTTCCTTTCTTGATCAGTTTCTGTGTGAAACTCTTCCGGTTGATGACAAAGAGAAGATTCTCTCACAGGGAGAAACTCCTCAACTTGTGTAGTTTGGAATGAATAAGGATCAAAAAATTTTATTGATCTATTAATGAGAAAATTAACTGTCAGGCAGGTAATTAACTGTCAGGCAGGTAATTTAACTGCAGATTAATCAGTTAATTGAACTATATTTTCAAGATCAACATCAATGCAACAGATACAATACTAGGCACTTACAAATTGTTACTGAATGTCTACAGATATTTAAACAGCCTCTTAGATCAAATTGCAAGGATTTATCTAATTGTGTCCTCTGCCCATTCCACAAGCACACATTTGCACTGTTACATACACACATAGTCCTTTCCCTCAGGAGAGGATCTCAAGCATCTCAAGCACTAATCCTCTCTTCTAGCCACGTGAATTCTCTTGTTTACACATGCCTGCTGTGGGAGATGCGGTTGCTCTGACTTTTGTGTCTTTATGCAGTCTACTAGTCCACACACCAGTAAGAAAGCCCCCTGGCAAGGTCATATGTATACCCACAATATGGGTAGCTACTTTTTCCACCCTTTACTGTTACTGCACTAGCTGGAGTAGAAGCAGCTCACTGTCTTATGGGGAGGCTGCTCTCCCTGGCTTGGGCAAAGGTCATTATGTTGCTAGGGCAACACCTGTCCATGTCAAACCACACTGTGACTACTTTTCTTTCTGTTTCCTCTCCTCTCCCACTACTTCTGCAAATTTTAATGCTTTCTTATACATCCTCCCAAGATGACTCCTGTTTGAAGTCTATTGGTAATCCCCTGGCTATTATGTTGGCAGTTTACCCCTCAGCTTTTTCTGTATAGAAGGCTGCTGTCTTATGGTGTGGTCCCAGTGGAAACCTGATTATCTTTCTCCCTTTCTGAGGTGTGAGAAAGAATGTAGTAATGAAATGCTGCTTCGTCTTTATTTTCTCCATTTATAGTTGGGCATTGCCACCTGCTGTCAAGGGGAAAATTACATGACATGTGACTAGGATCAATATGTATTACTACAGGGATCTGGGGGTATTCAAACTACTCAAACTATTTCACATGAATCATCATAATTTGTATGGTATCAAATTTCTTCATGTTTCTTTTGGAGAAGGAGGGTGAAAAATCACTTTGTGAATTGTTTTGGCATACGTATTTCCTGTGCACATGCACATGAAGCCAGTTATTTAAATGACTTTAAATAAAGTGACTGTTAAGCTATATTAATATTTTTAGGTAATATAATGTAATACATTTAAAGTGAAAACTATAATGGAAAATGTCATAGAACAAAATGCAATGAATGGAAGCCTTAACATTTTCTAGTAATTACACTTTTCATGGAATTCATGTGTAGTACAAGCACTGTACTCTTAAGTTGCCACTTAATTTTACCAGTTTTGATTTACAACTATGCTTAAAAAAATAATAAATCTAATAGAGGAAACCTTTCACAATACTGTGGGGAGAGATATAGTGCCATACTAATATAGTGCAGTATTCTTCTTACACAGTTGAGCTGTGTTTTTTTCCCTTGAGAGAAACAGGAAGAAGATATGCCTGAGATTACTTAGCCACAGGTTTTCATAAATCATTGCATGTGGCTAGGACACTGAATGATTTCTGTAGTTGAATCTGCGTGGGAGTAGTAGATGAAGTACAGCAAACTGGGCCCAGGCATGAGAAAAAGATTTGAAGTTTGGAAGTGATAATTAGTCAGTTGTAATTCTAGGCATTTGAGTTCTACTGCAGTTCCGTAGCAGCGACAAAATATTGATGGAAGATTAATTTGTAAAATATGCACGAGAGGGCTAAATATGCACGAGAGGTGCTCTGCTTGTCTCTCTCACAGCTTCTTGAAGCTGTCCTTACATATGTTGTGTTCAGTGTCAAAATCATGAAAGAAAACTCGCATTCAAACTTTCTTGGGAATGGATAAGGATATGCATCTCATTCAACCGATTGCTTACAAGACTTTGTGAGGGAATGGCATTTTATACTACAGCAGATTTCTTGAAGATGGCTTCCTATTTTTAGGAGAAACCTCCCAACCAGTCAATTCTGTAGTTGCACTTGTGTAAGAAGCTCATTTTTGAAATACAAAATGTAAAACTATGTGTGTGTTCTAAAATATAGACATAGTGGGCAATAAAGTGTAAAGGCATTCAGGCAAAAAATACTGATATCAGAAAAGAAGAAACTGAGAATTTTAATTTTTTCTTTTTTATTTTTTTTCTCAAGCATTGTAGTTTGACTTCACCAGCTCTGTGTTTTGTTCTGTTTTCAAATACATGTCAGAAAAGTAACCAAAGCAGTCACAGACTTACAGTGAAAAATATTATTAAGTAGTAAAAATAGTATATATTTTCGTGAAACTAGTTACTCTATTGTATTGTTTACTAATACGTTCTTGATAGTGAAGATGCTGTGATATTACTGCACCATAAAGTCAGTACAGCCCATATGACCAATACCACATGTCCTTTGCCATGTGGCCTACAAAGCTTGGTTGTGAGAAATGACTTCTCTTTAGAATAGATGCCTGATTTCCAAGTTAAGTGCCAGTACTGCTGTTCTTTAAAGTATCTCTTTTTAATCTAATAAGCAAAGCAAAGTCTTGCTGTTCTGCATGCAATAAATTTGCTTTTATTTCTTCTCTTTTCCCCTGCAGTGTCTTTAAAAAAAAAAAAAAAAAGTATTCTGTTTTGGGAAATGTGCTGTGATTTAAAAAGGAGGTTTTTACTCCTCTATGCAACACAAAAGGGGCAGGCAAAAGCCATAGCTGAGGAAATATGGCAGCAAGCAGGTGCCCATGGACTTGAAGCTGATATACACTGTATAAGTGAAATGGACAAGGTGAGATACTCCATGTTGTTTCAAAAAATAGGTATTTAAGAGCTGAATTTTTCTTCATGTGTTTGATGGGTGGCTGTTAATAATTGTGAAGGCTGAGCACATGCACCCACCTAAAATATACCATCTAGTTTTAAATTTTTGTTTGTTATGAATAAGTAATTTGGACCAACACTCACAGATGCTTAATAGCCTTCTGCCAAAGGTACATCTTTCTTGTGATTTTTCTTACTAGAACATTAAATGAATATATCTTTGATCTTTCTTCTAACAACAGTGCAGTGATTTCTTGAAATCTCTTTATGTATGTAGTAGTGAAACATAGAATCATAGAGTGGTTTGGGGTGAAAGAGACCTTAAAGATCATCTAGTTCCAAGCCCCCTGCCATGGGCAGGGACACCTCCCACTAGACCAGGTTGCTCAAAGCCCCATCTAGCCTGGCCTGAACACTTCCAGGGATGGGGCATCCACAGTTTCTCTGGCCAACCTGTTCCAGTGCCTCATCACCCTCACAATAAAGAATTCCTTCCTTGTATCCAATCTAAATCTACCCTCTTTGAGTTTAAAAGCCATTCTCCATTGTCCTATCACTACATGCCCTTGTAAAAAGTTCCTCTCTAGCTTTCCTGTAGGCCCCCTTTAGGTATTGGAAGGCTGCAATAAGGTCTTCCTGGAGCTTTTTCTTCTCCATGCTGAACAACCCCAAGCCATTCAACCTGTCTCCATAAGGGATGTGCTCCAGCCCTCTGATCATCTTTGCAGTCCTCCTCTGGACTTGCTCCAACAGGTCCGTGTCCTTATGTTGGGGGCCCCAGAACCGAATGCAGTACTCCAGGTACAGTACTCCACGAGAGTGGAGGGGGAGAATCACCTCCCTTGACCTCCTGGTCATGCTTTTGATGAATTTTGAATGAATTCTATATTTGCTGGTCAGCTCTCCTGTTTCCTGTTGTTAGAAATAACACTTCCCCCCCCACCCCCCGCCCCCGTCTGCTGGGGGTTTTTTCTGTTGTGTTGAGGTCCTGTGTTCTATTAACTATGGGCTCCAGCATGACCCTGAGCTTTTGTGGGGTCTTCTCGAGTTACTTAGCATATGCACTCCAGTTCACAGGGGATACACTGAAGTTCTGTTCTAGAAAGAAATAAAAAGCTTGGCAAGGAAGTAAGGAAGTGGGGGTTTATTATTTGCTACTATCCAGGGTTAAGGGTCTGAAAACTGTTAGTGTCTGTAACTAAAAGCAATATGGACTGTAATTTCCTTCACAAAGTACTTTCAACTGTATGTCCTCAAAAATAAAATAATTAAAAAACCCAACCAAACAAAACTTGATAGCCTGGTATTTCATATGAGATGAGCAGAAAATAACCAAAAGAGTTTTTTTCATGTACTTGAAGATGTAAGAAGTTTATAAAAATAATTTAGTTTTCTTTTAGCAAGTTCCTTTGTTGATACTACATGTTGAGTAGCTGGACATCTGCTTTTAAATGAATGTTCACTGAGTATGTAGGAAAATGTTAACAAAGAGACTTTTATACAGCCAGCAAGGAATTTGAAGATTCTCTTTATATTCTTCCATTTAATTCCTTCTGCATTTGACAGGTTTGGAGATTAGTTTCAAGAAAGCAGTAGGCATGGTATTTCTAGCCCTGTTATTGGCCTGCCACTTCAATAAATCTGTTTTGTCAAATTTGGCAAGGCAACTCAAAGCTGAGAGTTATTGATGAGGTTAGAAAGATGTACTGGATTGAGAATCTGAGAATTCGGCACTGAGGAATAAAGTAGTTTCTGCAGCTTTGTAGATTTCATCACTTAAGCTTTTCCTTACTCTTTGCTGTAACTTCTAGAAGCTTAAGTGTAGTTGGGGAGGGGAAGGCAGGATGGCATAATGTGATGGAGCAAGAGCTTGCTTGAATTTGGCAGGGCCTCTTCTGAACTCCTTTGGGCATTTTAGACCTGAGAGTTTATTCCACAACATGCACAGTTCAGAGAGAGGGGTGTGTATGCTTTAGGTGAAGGTGTAGGAGGTTTCCATTTTGTTTGTATTTGTCTGAAGGCCCGTCTTTATGCAGCAGTTCGGTATTTTTCAGACCTTGTCATCACTTAAAGGAATTGCTGTGAAGGCCTATGGGTGGAATCGGTGGCATCAGAGTCAATAGTCATAATGTGATCCTGTTGCCATACAAAAATTAACGGTCAAATGCTGCTCAAATCTCGGAAACGCTGGCTGTTTCCAGGTCATGACTCTCACCTACACTCTCATAGGTGAGAAAAGGTCATAAATCTTTGGTTGGCTACTGTGATTGCTTTTTATGCTTGATGGAAGACTGAAATGAAGTGGAAGTGAAGTAGGAGCAGTGAAATAGGAGGCTAAATGGAGATCATCTTGCATCACAGTGCAGGTAGTCAGCCTTGGATGAGTTACCTGAATAAGCACATTCACCGTGATATGTATTATTCTGAAAACAGCCTATCAGGCTGTCTGATCCCATCCTCTTCCTTCAGCAATCGTTCACAGCTTGAGCAGGTTGCTCACTGCTGTTGTATGGCACTGCTGTCCTTGGCTGAGGAGTACTTTTGAAAGAGAGAGAAAGAATGGGACAAAGGTTTAACACTAAGGATATAGGAAGAAGTGGAAGGTAGAGTAAAAAACTGTAATTGTGTAAGGTTCTTGTTGGTCTAGTGATATATCAGACCTCCCAGTTATCGACAAAAATTAGTGCAGGACTTCTGTCACCAAACGTTGACTTCCAAAAGGTCTTTAAGTTTGCAGAGGAGAATGTGCAGAAGAACAAGCAAGAATTTAGTGAACTAATCATACTTCTGTTCTAATACACCACTTTTTACTTTCTGAGCTTGTGTCTTTTTTTTTTCTCTTTTTCTTTTTAATGGAACACAAGTCACTGTAAACTTTTATTTGATATTGGTAGACTGTTGCTTTTTTTACTTGAATTTGCTTTTGTTTGTAAATGTAGTAGTCACCTGTGGTAATGCACTGCAGAAGCTGTTGTATTTGGACTTGCCAGATCAGCTGTGGAAGTTCTGAAAATATGAATTACTGCAACAGGACCCTTAAGGCCTTTTTTTGCACAGCTTACAGTTCAGTTTTGGAAGTCTCAAGAATTTGTGGGTACTTGGGGTTTTGCCTGAAGTTGTAAAAGACAAAACCTCTGTTTGGTATGTTCCTAGTCCACAACTCACTGAAGTCTGGCCAAGTACTGGGGAAACAACTTGCAAGCTTACTCTCTTGTACTTCTCCAGGCACCTGCTATTGGCCACTGTTCAGGACACTGTCTAGATGGGAATTTAAGTTGCTCCATGCAACTGCTTTTAGATTCCTCAGGAAAGTTTTAGAAAACATGACAACAGCAAAACCCCTTGATACTCTGTTTCTTTGTATTCCTAACCTTTGTGGATTGTAGGTATAAGGGGTAACTTTTTACATGGCTTGAGGAGTGCTAAGGTTTGAGTCATTTATTGGGTGAAGTGTTTAGAACATAACTCCTCACTCTGAAGTTTTGAATTGCAGCCCTGAAACTGCTTGAAATGCAACATAGTATCTCTTGCAAACTTTATATTTTCTCATAATCCTACTATTTTATTAAACCTGGAATGCTGCGAGAGTTTAAACTGAAACCTACAGGGAGCAGTAAAAGGAGCTTGGGTTTCTTATTATGGCAAAAAGGAAGTTAAGGAGTGACCTAATAGCAGCCTACTTGAGCCAAACTCTTCTTGGCAGCAGAAAACTGTACAATGGGAGGCAAAATCCACTGAGTGTAGCCTGATTAAACTCAGATTGGACGCTAGTGGAGAAGCTCTTCTGGGTGGAAGAGGCTGCCCAGAAAGGTGGAATCTCTACCCTTAAAAGTTTTCAAAATTCAGCCGGAGTAGTAGTTGACCTATGCAGTGTTGGCAGTTAGTCCCACTTGGAGCATGGGGTGATACTAGGTGACCTCCAGAGATCGCTCCCAAACAAGGTGTCAGTGATTCTGTGGAGCTGTGTTTCACATAAGTCACTATCTGTCCATGTGATTCAAAACCTGTAGCCTGTAGGGGTGCTGTGAAAGAGCGTTTTGTGCCAGTGACCTGACTGGCTGCATGCTAGCACAGTGCTGCAGCCCGCTACCAGTGGAAAGCTGGAATAATCAAAGAAACAGAATGCTTTTTACCTCAGAAGTAATAAATGTTTGCATGAGACCTGAATTTACGGAACTGGTGCATAGTCCCAAATATAGCCAGTTCTCATCAACCTGGTGTAATGGAGTAGCCCCCATAAAATCATGGGAAATATAGAAGATTGGTATTTGCAAAGGGGAGAGAAATGAACTGGGAACAGGAGCCAAAATAAATGAAACTGTAGAGCACTGTGAGACTTTGTTCAAGGCTACCTTAGTTCCTGCAAAGTACAGTGGGGGTTTTTTGTGACAAAGTCAGATGCAACATGGAAGTTATCCAACAGAACCAAATGATCCCTAATAGAACTTAGAAAAGATCCCTACAGTTTGTATAGCCACACCCCAGGTATCTGTGTGAAATGGTCAGGATTATGGCTAACAGTGTGATTGTGATCATATATATAAAAATACTTTTTCTACTTGACAAAGCAAATACTGTATGAGTTGTGTATTTAAGCTCTACGAGTGCAGTTGTGAAGTGTTCTTCATGTGTATACTAACCTGCCCAAAATGCTACCCTTCAGTGTTTGTGTATGGGATCAGGGGATAATTCAAGTTGAAAGGGACTTTGTGAGGGGAACTCAGTGGAGGTCAAAGCAGGTTCCTCAGGGCTTTACCCAATCTGGGTTTGAAAACTCCAAACACGATTATAACTTGCATCCCCAAACTGACTTGTAATTACTTGAAAGACTTTCTCTGGCTTAATACAGGTAAGATGAAATTAAACATTTTTCTGTGTACCTTTGGGAAAAGAAAGAGTGGAAGATAGTATCTAAGGCCACAAATAGATATCAAATGGTACCTTGAAACTTACTTGTTCTATTACTTGCAGTATAACCTGGAAACAGAAAAGGATCCTGTAGTTATTGTTATTTCCACCACTGGTACTGGAGATCCACCAGACACCGCCCGCAAGTTTGTAAAGAGAATTCAAGACACGACCTTGCCACCTGATTATTTTGCACATCTCCAGTATGGATTGCTAGGTGATGTAGTATTTTCTATGTAATTATAGTGCTTGTCTGTCAGTGAATAATACGTAATTTTTTCACTTGTGAATAGGTTGTTTGGGCTTTTTTAAGTGCCTGTAAAACACTTTATTTATAGTATGAACAGCTTTTTAATATAATGTCCTTTATGAGCAATAAAGGAAAATTGTCACAGAAATGATCTGAATGTAAGCAACCAACCCAATTTTTTTATAGTTTAATTTTCTTTGCTTAAACAACATATGATATAAGCTATCTATAATTGCTGAAGTTTTAATTTGTGTCAAGTCTCTGTGGACTAGATGAGCTTATTTGACTTTGTGGGTAACTGGGCACTTTTCTATACAGAGGGAAAGGCAGTATAAAATGTCCTTAAAAGATAAGGTATTAAGATCATCCCATCCCTTTAAATTCGCAATACTTTTTAAGATTTTGAATGTCGTGCTCCTCAATAGAAGGAAGGTAACTTCAGGTTAAAGGTTGATATGCAAATTCAGATTTGTCAAAATGCATCTGATATATCGTGACCTGATGGTAAGATCAGCTTGTTGAGTTTTCCGGTTGTGTTTAAACAAACTCCAGAAACTTCTATTTGAATCTAGGTTTTAACTTCAAAGATGTGAGGAGTGATGATGCTCCTAGGTTTCTCATGAGGAAAGTACCCACTAGTAGGAAATATCTAGTGGAGGTGTGATGTGGAAGTCTGAAATATATGCATCCTAATCATGTAACATTTTGAGAAGGTGTTATGCTGTTGCCTAGTTATACATTACAGTTTGTGAAACAGTTAGGTTTTCATAGCTGACTCAATGCTTATGTGCATATATGAAGATAAGCATTGCATTAATACTCATCAATACAGATATATTATCTAAGTTAGTGTTTTGTGATTCTGGTTTAAAATGTTATCAGTCTTAAAATACATTCATGGTATCCCTTTCAACTTGTCCAATGAAGTGTTCATTTTAAGTACTGTTCTTGACAGGGAGCAGAAGTCATTAAAGAAAAAAGAAAAAGAAAAGGAACAAAAGGGCTGTTATAAAGGAGAAAGCAATAGTCCATTGTTGGGGTGGGGCAGGGGATTAATAAGGATCTAGCAGTTTGAATTGCACACAAGAAAGGGTCAGGCTGTGAAAAATCATGATAGTTAGGATACTGAAACAGTGCTGAGGATTACATATGGAATTTGTGAAGACTGCCTACCAGTGGTCTTTGGGATTGGTAGATAATCATCTGTTAAGGATGAGGTGTGTGTGGTTGATCGTTTTTCGAGTGGACCAGTGGTTTAGTCGATCTCTTAATGTCTCAAATCCTCCATGAATGTACCTCCTGAGTCCACTGACTGTTTGACTGATATCAAAGAGCATCATCTTCTAACAGAACATCTTCACAACTGTTAAAGTGCAGAAAACCCAGTGCAATGAAAATGAGGTCTACAAAGAAATCAATGATTCTTGGGGAGGAGGATGTTGGACCAGATTCTCTTATGCACATTTTCCTACATTTCTTCTTCATGCTCTTTAAAGTCACTCCTTTTTTGATTATTTTTTTCTCAAGGCTCCAATATTCTTAAATTACTTTTAATACTCTCTCCATTACATTGTTAAGATATATTAACAATTTTAACCTGAAGGTGAGATCATTTCTTTCAGTAATTCACATACAGTTTATCAGTTTCACTCTTATTAATTATTTTGGTTACTTACATTTTTCCTGTAGGAGCAGTTTTGTATTTTTTAAAAGCCTCAAACCAAAGCAACATTCTTCTGAAATATGAAATATTGAAAGCCAAGTGTTTTTAAAGAAATTCTGTGTCTTACATTTGTGAAGAAGGAACCACTTTTTCAGCTCTGCTTTGGGACAAACACAGGGTGTTTTTGAAGGTCAGATTCTTCTGTTTGCCTGCAAGAAAATCCTGTGTTGTCTTTGCAGATCTTGGTCTGTGTAGCCTGGGTGGCTGGCTGAATGACATAGTTCCCCTTTTCTTTAATTTACTAGGTCTGGGAGATTCAGAGTACATGTTCTTTTGTAATGGTGGAAAGACAGTAGATCGACGACTTCAGGAACTTGGTGCTCAGCACTTCTATGACACAGGATTAGCAGATGATTGCGTAGGGTAAGAGCTGCATGAATTTGGATTTTGTTTCTTCAAGGTGCAATAATTACATGTGAATTTGACTAAGCATTCTGAACTCTTTGAAATCAGGTGAACCTGAACACTCAGCACCTCATAGATATGAGTCTTGTCTGAACACAGTATGCCTTTTCAATCTCAGTTGCCAGTAAATAAAACTCCATTTTTAAAGTGTGAGTAACATCTGTAATGGCTGGAAAAATGGGGGGTATTTAGCAGTTTTAGAAATTAAGTAATTCAGAGTAAGTGGAGGCTTTTGAAAATGTAGTCTGTTTACTGAAGAAAATAAAAATAAATCCAGTTCCCAGTAGGTGTGGTACTGCGTAATGGGATCACTTTCTACATACACATCAGACTTTTATCCAATCTCACATCTTGCAGGTGAGCTGCTTTAGGCAAATCCTACAATGCTTTTTCATTTTTTTCTCTCCTCTATAAACATCCTTTTTTTTTTCTTTTTCCTTTTTTTTTTTATCCCTATAGAAAAATTATATAAGAAGGAATTTTTGATTGCTGTAGACAAATTATGTAAGAAAACAAGTCCCTTCCTGTTCTGTTGCTCTTTCTGGCCGGTAGGCTGCAGTCTTGGCTTGTTTATTTTGAACTTCAGATTGTATCAGCTTTGTGCATGGTGATGCAAGACATTTGAACACAAGCATTGCCTTAACCATAAAACTTGTGTTCTAAAATAATAAAATTGGACCGTTAGTGCAAGCTGTTGATGTTGCTGTTGCACAATGCAAAGTTGCATATTTTGCTATCATCCCTTCAACTTCCTGTCGTAAAGTTCAGCATAAGAAAATAAAAATAAGAAACTGGAGGAAGAGTAAGGCTGTTACACATTTTAGACTCCATAAATTTACATAGTGGTAATAACTAAATGAAAATACTTTTTAAACAAAAAAGTAATATTCTAACAGCTGCATATATATATATATATAAATAAATATGGGAAATGAACAGTGTTTTTAGCTTTTGTGATGTGTTCATTATTTGTAAATTAACAGTCTAGTAGATCACAATAATTCATCCATTCCTTTCTCTTTTGTGTGTCTCTTCCAAGTTTGGAATTAGTGGTTGATCCTTGGATTGATGGACTTTGGCTTGCCCTCAAGGAAGCATTTATATTGCAGAAAGAAAAAGAAGGCATGAACGGTGTTGTCGATGCTGATTCTAGCTCTCACTCTGCAGCCCCACACATTGTGCATGAACTAAACTTAAGCTCAGAAGTACAGAACTTGAAGCTAGAAGATGAGGGAGTGAAGAGTTCTGATATTCTGTCACAGAAACTGATTGACATCAATCTTGTGGCTTCAGCTAGAGACAGTGAACCTTCACTTATTCATTCTGTCCCTCCTGTCTCTCAGTCTGCTCTGAATATTCCTGCATTGCCAGCAGAATATATAGAGGTACAGTTTCAGGACACCCATGGTGAGGTAAGGACTTCACTCTGAATGATGAAAGCTTCCAGCTCTGGTAGGAGCCAAGAGCATATGCTCCTACATATGGCTCAAAAGAGCAAAGTGGGTGCTTACATGAAGGAGATATGTCCATGAACGCAGGAGGCTTCTGAATTGTAAGTAAAAGATCCATTTATAATGTGAAAATGTAGTTACCACCATATAAGTTGAGTTATAGACACTTACGTGGAGGTATAATTTAGCTAAATAATAATCTGGCATTGCAGTGCCAGGAATGGAAGAATTAAAATCCTCTAGTGGCTTATGTTAGAACAGTGAAAGCATCTTCCTGTAGTAAGGAGTATAGGACAATTTCTGTTCAAATTTTTAGTACTTTCAGAATGCCTTAAGAGGGTGTAAAATTGCTCAGAAATCTTGATGCATATTTAATAACAGACAAACTGGTCATTGTAAAACTTTATAATAATTTTACTATTGGAAATGGAAGATGAACGGTAGATCAAAAGCAAGTGTGTTTTTTTCTATGAAGCCATGTTGAGCAAAGACCTGCTGTATAAAGAGAAGAATTAGCATGAGCTGGGAATTATCTGCAGTTGGCATATTTAGTGTTCAAAATGAACTGGCAGGTGTGACTCAAACTTTTCTGGTTGCCTGCCAAAGGGCAGACGTTTTGATTATCTGTGTGAGGGAGCAGTGAGGTCTGGCTGCTCTTTAAATAACAGGGAGCCAAGAGCTGAGCATGGTAACACAGCCAGTCCCGTCACCCAGTACTGAAGTAGTGAAAACCAGGAGATGTCAGCCAGGATCAGCCGAGAGTGCAGTGTCATCAGGCAAGTTTGTGGGAACGAGACAGGTCTGGAGCCAAGCTGGGAATTCCATCTGCAGATCCAGGTCTGGGCCAACAGGATCTGGAGCCAGTCATGGGCATGGTTATGGCCGAGCTGCCAGCCAGTGCTGCTGTGATGTCGCTCAGGCAGGGACTGAAGACCCAGGGCTGAGCTGAGCTGAGGCTCCTGGGCCTGTGAGCGGAAGTGGGGCTGGAATCCTCTGGTGGGGCTGGTCAGGACCATGAAGGCCAGTTAGTATTCTCAGGGCCCTGACACTTTCTACTGAGAGTGTCTATGGTAATGGTGGGAGAATCACTTAGTCTAGCTAATATAATTACATAGGAGTGTTTGAATGTAAAGACTGGATAATTTTGCTTTTATTTTAGACCTCGTATGTAGTTCGTTGTGGTCAGGTTGTTGAATTAAATAATCCAAATTACTGAAACAAAGATTTATGATTTAGAGGTACTCTTCAATTAAAGACTAATAGTTCGTTCAAAAGTGGTGCTACAGTAATTAAAAGAGCCTGTTTTCTTATTTTAAAGTCAACGTGTTTCAGAGATCAGCCTGAATATAATTGGTCATGTTCTAATATTGATGCCTTAACTTTTCTGTAAACAGAAAAAAAGTAAATTTTGCTTTTGAACAGCAGATTAAAAAAACCTGAATCTGCTAATCTGGAATTCAGTGACAGATTAAAGATTATAGTCCAGATTTCAGGTATAAAGCTGGGTGGTTGTCTTGAGCCTTGGAAAGAATCAAATGCAGGTTTTGGTTTTTTCCCTTTGGCACTATTTTTGACATAGTTGGCTAGACCTTGGCAACACGTAGGTCCCGTCTAGGGTCATGTTTGATTTTACAAGTATGACACAATTCATGTCCTTTTCCAGTATTTCACATTGCAACAACCATGGGTGTTTTTTTCCAAGCACAGCTGAAGTCGGTTTGTTTTGAAGTGCATCAGCCTGAGGTTTGGGTACAGACTCCCTGCCGTTTAAAGAAGGCTGGGTGCACAGTCTCTCTAGTTATTTGATCTGTGTCCTGGGCTGTTGACTCTCAGGATTGAGTTAAGGTGCTGAGCAGAGTAGCACAGCAGTATGGCAGCAACAGTATGCATCTTAAGCCTTTGTGGCAAGTGTAAGATAATACAGTTTATCTTAAATCTTCATCTCATTATGCCTTGAACTTGACTTGGAGGGAATATGAATGTAGACACTTATCACTGTCCAGCTGATGTACAATAATTTGATATGGCCTAAGCTGTTAATTGCCATATCAAATATTTTAAGAGAATAATAAAATTTCCAACTGTTGGTACCAAGTGATTCTCCTGTCCTTTTTTTTTTTTTTTGTCTTTTCTTTTTTTTTTAATAGGGAATCTTCAGATTAACACATATTCTTTTACTAGTAGAATAATTCCTTTCCACTTGACAGAGTATTATTATGGACGTTTGGTGTGTCTCCCATGTCTTTTCATTTTTGTCTGTACTGATCTCAAATGAATCTTGCTGACAATAGGATTGGAGAAATGAGGGCTGTAGTCTGGTCTTCAAGTGACAGTCTTTGCCAGAGGTGGTCTGGAATTATTCTTGGTGCCCGTTTACAATTCTTGGGGCACATTTTCACCTGTGTAGAAATGTTGTGGCATAACATGATGCTGTTTTGTAGAGTGAGGTTTGCAGTTTAGCTCTGAATTTAACTGTAGGTTTTAAAATTCCTCTTATAAATTGTCTGCAATAATAGCCCCTTTTACACCTTTAAGTCTTAATCTGTAAATCTGCAATAATGTTTTTAAATAGCTCCTGTTCTTACTCCGTATGTTGTCTGTTCTGTACACCTAGTAATCCTTTAATTAGATGGGAGTTTTCTGGGTTTTAACATAAATACATTCTCTAATTGGCTGTTTTTAAGGCAGCTCTTGAAGAAGGAAACAGCTAGCTGCATTTGATGGGAGTTTAGGCCCATTAGACTATTCAAGCCTATTGACTTTTTATACTTGGATATATGCCTGTTACTGCTTGGATGTGATTTTAAAAAACGTAGAGCAAAACACTCTATGAATATAGAAGTTTTCTGGTTTTCCTCATTGTTTTGAATCATTTTCTAAGGTTGTTTAAAAAAACTTGTGTACCAACACTAATTCCTGTATGGCATAGTAAGCTGTCGTTCAGCTGACTGGCATTTTTAGTGTAAGCTTTCATGTCCTCTTTTTCAGAATCCGCATCTATCCTCACTGATTTCAGAGGGGACAGCCTTTGAAGTGCCAGTTACAAAAGCAGTTCAACTCACTAGAGAAGATGCAATAAAAACCACATTGCTCTTAGAACTTGATATTGCAGTAAGTTCGTGATGGCTTTCTCTTTAGTGGGTTAAAATAAAGGGTGAAAAGCATGTGTGTTATGTATGATAACTGGGAGGGTAATTATTTATTTGACTGTTTAAAAAGAAATAATAATTCTTAGAATGTTTTTGGGTGGAAGGGACCTTAAATAGTTCCAACCCCCCTGCCACTGGGGTGCCCTTTCTTTCGCTAGACCAGGTTGCTCAATGCCTCATCCAACCTGGCCTTGAACACTTCCAGGGATGGGGCATCCACAGCTTCTCTGGGCAACTTGTTCCAGTGCCTCACCACCCTCATAGAGAAGAATGTTCCCTATATTGCGAATGGATGTCACTTTAGACTGATCAATTTTTTAAATGAAAAGCTTGATTTGTTCACTGAAAGATATGACTCCAAGGAAGTCAAAACAGAATTAAAACTGTCAAATTAATTTCTCTGTTGTTCCATGGATATTGTATTAACAGAAATACCTTTTTGAAGGGAATTTGCAATGCAGAAGGGCAGGCAGGGAATGCTGAAAATGAGTAATCATTCAGTTTGTGAGTGCACAATGTAGGGAATATTCAGAAACTATAATAAATTGAAGCTATTGCTTGTGGTAGGTAGTCTACACAAGTAAATGTTTGACTCGTATGATCAAGTGGTAAGAACAGTTTAGCTTGAGCACTGGTCCTGCTTCTGGCATTCATTTGCTCTGACTTGTTAACTTACTACTCAAACTGTCAACCTCTGTTACCCTTGGTGTAAAAACTGGTTAGTTTATTCAGGGAAGATCACATTTTGTATACTGATTTGAAGGTGAAAGGCAGAGAATGCTCGATGTTACTTTACAAGATATCTTTAAAAGGAAAATATGTTGCTTTTGAGTAGGTTTCTAGAATATTGCCTTTGGGATATTGTGGTTTTGGCAGTAACTTTTATTGGACTCTATTAGCCTGATCTGTGTCAATATCCATGGGACATATTTATGACTGAGATTTAAAGATAGTCTATTAAGTTTTGAGCAGCTGAGTCTCTGAGGTGACATGTCTTTTTGCATACATCTATATGTATACATGTATCCTGTCATCGGCACCCACTGAAAATTAGAACATTTTTTGCCTTTTTTTCCTAATGTTCTCAACAGTCTGTGTATGCAGGTCACCTCACCTGATGCATAAGGGAAACATAATGCTGCAAGTATAATTACGTGTGTTCCTGTAACAGACAGAAGCTTGAGTAGGGTTTCAGCAATTGCACACAAGAACCTCAGCCAACTAAGTAGAATCTAGGTCTTAAGATCCGAGATACCTTTTAATTTTCACTGTGCTCTTCTCTTGCTAGTTTTCATTATTTTTTTTCCTTCAGAAGATAAAAGCGATTTCGGTCATTTCAGTCACAGTTCATCAAACAGTTTAACCAGCAAATTTTTAGTGGCAGGGTATCTCTATACAAAGTGGCATTAATTATAAGGACTTCCTTTCTCTGCTCTTTTCAAACCAGAAAACAAAGTACATCAGTAATTAATAATCCGGGCTGATTATATAATACATCCCCTTAATACATATGATTTTCCTTCTGTTTAGGCTGCTCATCAGTGCTTATTAAAGAGCGCCCAAATATGTAAACCAGATAAGGAAAGATCTTTCTAATTAATAAGGTTAAACCTGAAAAGAAGAGATGAGTATTTAGTTTCTAATGTGCTCTCAGCAGTGAAATGCTAGTATAGAGTAAAAGAACATATGACTTCATGTGACTGCAATAGCAGGAAGACTTTTGTCAGGAATGGTGATGCTGTTGGGCTTGGTTTGTGATATAATTTAATAGAAATGATCTCATATTTTAAAACAGGATACAGTCTTCGACTACCAACCTGGAGATGCATTCTGTGTAATATGTCCCAACAATGTTGATGAGGTGGAAGAACTTCTTCAGATCTTGGGACTTTCTGAAAAAGCAGAGTCCTTTATTTGTCTAAAGGTTAAGCAGGGCACTAAAAAGAAAGGTATGATGTGATGCACTAGTCATGAACAAATACTCCTTTCTGTGTTGGTAGTAGTTGGTATGCATAGTTTTGAACATTTTTATCTTTAGTATTGGGACACAGCTGTTGTTTCATGGAAGCATGTTGGAAGTCACAGAGATGTGTTAAAAAAGAGATAACACCTAGAATGCTGCTGGTGGTTTTTCTGTAGATGAGTTAGCTTCTGACTGGGAACTTGAGCCTGGCATTAGCATTCATCCATCTCATTCTTTCTCTGTGCTCCTTCATGTTTATGGAGATGAGCCTTTACTCACATAACCTAACAATCCCCCACTTGGAAGTAAAATCTCTCCTTGCGCAGCACTTCGCATCAATCTGTTTTACAACCTAAGAGGACCACACTCCTGAAGCAGAAGACTTAAGGCTGCTGCAAGATGCCTTTTAAGGGGCTTGTAGGTCTATGTGGATCTGTTCTGTCTTATGATCCCGTGCCTCAGAAAAGGGTAGCTGCAAGGTATGCCCGTGTACTGCCAGCTGGACCTGTGAGAATTAGTCTTCTCTTGCCTTGCAATTGTTGTCTTCATGGGGCTGCTAAGCTGTACCTTTAGTTCTGCAGGGTGGGTAGGGCTCTTTGTTGTTCCAGTCTATGGGTAAATTAGTTCCTATATCCAGATTCCCTGCATCAAGGGCAAAACAAGTTGTCCCTTAAGTATGAAATGTAAATGGACCCCTGTTCTTGGAATTAGGGAGTAACTCACCTGTTAATGAGGTGAGTTTACCTGACAGGCCATGCTGTAACATACTATATGGGATGTCCAGGCCCAGCTGATACCCATCCTAGACTCCCTCTCAAGTCACAAACCTCTGCTGGGAGGGGTCACCGTTTAGATTTGGTGCAGAGCCAATATCAGTTACAGCTTGGACCCTGCACTAGGGATGAGCCCTGCATCTGCAGGGCTGGCCTGGCTTGTTATCCAGCCCCACTGCACTGAACCCCCTCCCACTTCACCCCCCTGCTTGGGAAATCCCCATTGTTCTTGTTCCTCTGGGACAGACCCCTCCAAACACACCTGCTTCTTCTGCCCTGCCTGCCCCTGACCCCCACTGCCCCAGCACCAAAAAAAAACCTAAAACCAAAACCAAAAAACAAGTCCCAGAAAGGTCCCAGCTTTGTAACAATCAACCTTTGGATCAGGGCTTATCCAAAGCACCCTCAAGCTCCAGGCAGTATTATCCCATTCACCTTTGACGAGATCATTTGAGAGAACGAAACAGAAATTGTCTGCAGTCTTGTACAAGGTCTGTTGTTCAAATACTCTATTGCCATAGTTGGGTTTTTTTAACTGTATGTATGAGCGTCCTGGGAAGAGGATTAAGTACTTCTAACATGCTGTCAGCATGTTCAAGAAAAGGGAGTTTATGTGAAAGTGGATGCTTCTTTCCTGCATTGTATTTATGCAGATCCTCTTTATGTTTGAAAAATAAATTTTGTTCTTTGTAGCAAGGGTTCAGTCAAGTGATGCTGATATGAAGAGCTAATTTAGCAAGTTATATAGGTATATTCTTAGAGTGAAAATTCTGTAGTATTAAAGGGCTCTTGAACATGGAAAAAAGCATAGTAATCAATAGCTAGATGTTGAAGCCAAGAAGCATTGTCAAGAGAAATCACAACATGCAAGTTGGGTTTGTAAGGAAACCATTTGGGACCTGCAGAGCTTATTGATTACAAGTTTTGTCACATAAATGCTCTTATATTGCTTTGGGGGTTAACGTAGAATAACATGGCATGGTATGAGGCTTCTAAGCCTGGCTGCACCCTAGCTGATTCCATGAAGGGATAGGTGGGATGTCAGTGAACCTCCTTCCCAGAAATGGAACCTGTAGAATGTACAGGAGGGATTATTTGCTTGTACAGAAACCCCTTGGATCTGCTGGGCTCCAGCTTGGCACTGGCTGCATACACCTTTGGTTAGGTTGTTAGAAAACTTCAGCATGTTTTGATTTTCAGGGGTGGTTATTGATGGAGGGGAAAAAATACGGGTGGTCCTTTTCCTGGTAACTATTCCTCTGAGTTTCTTCAAGGTGGAAAGTGGCAACAAAGCTTCAAGTGGTTTAGCAGTGAAATTTATTTGAACACTCGTGTATATAGCCCTCTTTTTGTTTGACTTTTCATTGGAAAATTGTCATTGGTACTTCATTGGCAAACAGTCTTGCTGTTTAGTTTATAATTTACACTAACCAGCTGGGGTTTAAACATTCAGAATTGAATATGCTTTAGCATCTTGTAATTCTCAAAGGAGCAAGCACTCTGTGATGCCATTTTTGGATGTTAATAGATGCATGTTTTGTTTTGTTGTTTTTTTCTCCCAATGAACTAGGAGCATCTTATCCACAACATATTCCTGAAAGAAGCACTTTGAAATTCATTCTAACCTGGTGTCTGGAAATAAGAGCAATTCCCAAAAAGGTGTTTATGTTTTTCTTCTTATAAAGAGAAATCCTTAGTAGTTCTATGCTCTATGGGTTCTTACAGATCTATCCTTGCTTCACGTGTAGTTACTGTGTTTCTTGGTGAGTAAGGATTTTCAATTTGTATGCTGCTGTTTGTAATTTATTTTAAGAAATTTCACTTCTGATACTTTATCTGGCAAACTATGAGATACCGAAATCTCTGTTCCTATTCTGCAGTACCTTGATTCATAACTAATCTGGAAGTAAATAGAAAAGTATTAGATATTTGGATTCAGGTAACTGGAAGGCTCATGGCACCTGGCCTCATAGGCATTTTGGAGAAATCTTTCTTTCTAATCAAAGGGAGCCATATCTGTGTCAAGTTTTGTTACTGAAAATACTCACGTTGCTCTATGCAAACACAGCCATAATGTCTTCACAGCATTTCAGTAACTGGCAGAATTAGAAGAAAGATTTTTGCTTCTATAGTATTTGTTCTCACAATGTGTGAATATTATTTTCCTTTCATTCTGTGCCTGCAAAAAAACCTGGAAGCTTGCAACTGGAAATGCGTGTGTATTTCTGGTATTGTCAGAACACATTTTAAAGATAACTTTGTATGAGGGTTAAAGCTAAACAGTTGTGTTTGTTGAGTCTCACTTTTTACTCACTTTTAGTGTATTTTGTAGCAGAAGAGAAGAGAATCTTCCAGTTGTTTCAACTTTTTCAAAAATGCATTTAACAATTTGAAGATTTGTCTCAACGATAAGAGTAGGCAGAGAGTGCTGGCTGGGGAATATCACCCAGGCCAGTTTTTATAACCTATCTACTTTATTACCTGTTCAGTGTAGAACGTGCTTTATGTAACTCCATACTCAAAACTATTGTTTGGGTGCACTCAGATTACTTTCTGAGTATTCTTTTGTGTAGACTGTGCTGTCTGATTGCACTTGGTGTTTTGGATCACTTTTCCTTTATGCACTGTGTCTATTTCCACCTTGCTTTTGAAAAAGAAATTGTAACTAATTGCATCTAATTTTTACTGTATCTTTCAGTGCTCAATTTAAGTTTCCCTTAAGAAAAGCTTGCAGTTCCATTATGTAGGCATAAAGTATGGAATAAAAAACCACAGCAGCATTTACATAACTTATTAAATACCATACTTTATTTACAGTAATACCTCCTCTAAGACTTTTTATTATTCCTTTCATTGCTTCTGTAACTTAGCAAATGGTGGTTTGTCTTGAATTAATTTGTGTTATGTAGATGTTTACTTAACTAAAGTGCAAATACTAAATAAGAAAGCCTCTCATAAATCTGGGATTTTTCAGGGAATGGGTTGTACCTGTTTATTTGTTTCTCCCCTGCTCAGGCTAAGTAGGATTTTCTGACTTGCTAGCTTGTCCCAGGCATTAGGGGAACAGTCAGGAACAAAACAACAACAACAAAAAGGTAAAAAAAAATATCATAGTAGGTGAAAGTGTGCATTGGGAAATAAATTGTATTATCCATTTAACCTGTGAAGTGACTGCTTCCTGTCCCCAGGCAACTCAAATTTTTCCCAATTTTGTGACCATTTTCCCAAATGGACAAGTTTTGTTACCCTTCACTCTTATTGTTTCCCCTGCAGGCATTTTTGCGAGCTCTTGTAGAGTATACCAGTGATGCAGGAGAAAAACGGAGGCTACAAGAGCTTTGCAGTAGACAAGGAGCCTCTGATTACACACGCTTTATTAGAGATTCTAATGTTTGCTTGCTGGATTTACTTCATGCTTTTCCAAGCTGCAAGCCTTCAATTAACCTGTTAATCGGTAAGCGACTGATTTGTATTAAATTAGATCTGGTTTCTGAAAATGCATCATACTAAATGTTCACTTTTCCATGAAAGGGTAATAACTGCTCGGTTAACTTCTTTAGAAATATTATGGCATCCATAGTGATCAAACTAAAATTGGGGAATAAAGCTCTTTTCTCCTGTTTGTAGTCTTTGACCCTCATTCTGCAAACACTTAGGTGCATATCTGTGCTTCAACTGACTCCAGATTGCTCCTGTACATAAAAAATAAGCATAAAGTGTTTGCAGGATTAGGATCTTTAAGAAACAGTTAATCAGCTGCTTACAATTAAAGGCATGTTTTTACAACTCCTGATTTCCCTGCCTACATGTTCTTTTCTTGCACTTTTACCTGTTATAACAGAAAGCTTTTCTCAGTATATTTGTATTTATGTCCAACACACTCACTGGGTTCCTTGTATAGAACACTGAAGGACTGAGATCCCACCTGTAACCACCTCAAATATATCTGAAAATACTGGCAGTTATTTTCCAGATTAAAAAGCAGATTTTCTTAATATGCTTATTTATATGAAACAAAAAAATTGCATTTTATGTTCTTGCAGTTGGTCCTCTCCGTGCCTACCTTATACCTTTCCTTCCTTAGTATACTGTCAGGAATCTTAAAAAAATTAATACAAGCTCTGCTTCACTTCATACAAATACATGAATTTTCACAGTGAAAGCAAATACACTTAGCTTTTCAAAGGTGGTATGAAATGTGCTCTAGCAACTGAACTGAATAAAAGAAAATTTGAAAGTTTTTGCAGAGTGTTCCCCTAGGGAAGTAATGTGCTGAGTGGGCTTAGTGTCTTCATTAAGTGATTTCACTGAACTAGCTTTTCTTAACTGACTTGCAGCTATCTTTTGTAGCAAAGCATCTTTAAAATATGTCAGGGTGTCCATGTACTGGTTGGAACAACTACAAAAGCATGATACATGTGGAAAACTAATTAAAAAGCAGTTAAATTGTATGTTACCCTGTTACTCCACTCCACTGTATGTTTTCTGGCATTTGTTATGCCCAATTTTTCTAGTATTGGTTGCATATTGTCACTATTCCCCACCATATTGTTCACTTAGCAATATGTCTCTCCTTTTAATATGCCCTTCTCCTCAGCCAAAATGTGCAGTCTGCATGCAGGTCATGCCTTTGAAAGCACCAGTGAATTTGACCTTTTCTGTATACATACATACATATGTAGATATTAATGCGTGTGATATATATAGTGGGTTTCTCATAGAAAAAAATACCCAGTAAACTCCTGTGTCTGTTGCTTTTTTAGCTGTGATTTCAAAAATTTGCATAGGTACTTATAGTGGTTTGAAATTGAACTGGCACATCTGCTTCTAGGACATTGTATACAGATTCAGTCAAGCAATTCCTATTCTGAGAGCTTTTGAGCTCTTAGATGAAAAGTGGGGAAAACTAAATTTCAAGCTTCACCTTGTCCACTAGCTACTGGCATCTCTTCTGGCACCTTACTGTTGTTTTTAACTTACAAAGAACCCCGTAAATTAACTTTTGTGGCTTCGTCTTGTAGAATCGCTAACAGATGTTCCATGAAGTCTAACAACCATTCAAAATAGGGTGTGAGTCTTAATAGATAATTGTTGGACCACCAACACTGAATGTTAGTGGAGTAAAATTACAGTTAAATTATAATATGCTGTAATCTGTTGTAGTGTAAATACTCATTGTATGATATTTTCATTGGAGTGAATCAAATATTAAGGGATGCCTTTTTTTTTTTAATTATTTTCTCAGAACATCTTCCTAAATTACAAGCCAGATCCTATTCTGCGTCAAGGTAATGAAGTATTCAAATTATATCTCCTTGGTAATTTAGGAATGCTTTTTTCCTAAATATGTCTGTGTGTATGTTATAATCTAAAGAAGAAAGAGAGGAATGAGGGATAAAACCGGAGGAAAAAGCGATTTTGTCCCTGTTGCAAAAAAACCCAGGGTTTGAGTATTTCAAACATTGTTTTAAGTGTCAGGCAAGACTTTGATAGAGTTCTAAAGAACAAGCTCACATGTATGAATCTGGTAGAAATTTGGATTCCCTTTTGTAGGCAGTGGCCTCTGAGTCCAGCCTTAAGATATCTTCTAACTATATATAAATATTTCACAGTTACCTGAACACTGAGTATGTTGGTTCAGTTGAGATGGTTTGGGCTGCAGGTGGACAGCTGTTTCTCAGGTTTTGGTTGTTTTTTTTATATACTTTTGTCTTTGCAGTTCAAACTTATATCAGCCAGGAAAACTGTGGTTTGTATTTAATGTTGTGGAGTTCCCTGCCTGTCCTGCTAGACCAGTCTCACGGAAAGGAGTATGTACAGGGTGGCTTGCTGAGTTAGTTGCACCTCTACTGCACTGCAATAAAAATACTCTGGATACAAAGGGAGGAAGCTCTTCAACTGAGAAGGTATGAATATTAGATCTAAACTTCTTAACTGTTAGATTTATGCAAGTTTGAAACAACTGCAGTTTCTTTGTTCACTGCTGTGATGTAATGCAGGTTTTTGGCAGTGTACACCTTCATTTTGCAGTTCTACCCTACTTTTAAGTTTACCCTTCCCTCTGTAGGCATATCTAGAACTTCAATGCTCAATTACTAGATTTAGATTTTACTTTATCGACAGATACCCGAGTTGTGAAACTTTCCATTGCTGAAAGGCCAGAGTTGTTTTCCACCCCACTGTAGTCCTAAGTGAGTCTTGGATGATGTTTTTGTGGACTAAACTATCACTGTGCAATTAAATGGTTATGACTGTTAGTGTTGTAGGAGAGAGGGACTTGGTCACTTCCAGGAAAGGGTGGCAAATAGTATGGGAAAAATCATAAAACTCACTTCTTGTCAGGTCTCACAGTTTGCAAAGGCCAAATTATTGAATACAACATAGGGGACAGTTGTCTGTGGTATTTCTGATGGGCATCAAAGATGGTTTGGCATAGTGGGTATTATTAAGAGAAGCTACTTGCTGGGATTTTTTGCCTCTCTTCATTTTGTGGTGGAGAATCTATGTAACTTAATCAGTTTCAAAGTTAATAGGTGGAAGATAATTATAAAAAATTTGGAATTCCACTATATGTAATTAATTTGACAAAAGAACTTTTGCCAGTGTAATCTATATTTGGTTAAGAAAAAAGGAAGCAAGCACAGATTTTGGTTACAAGAAAACTGCCAATAATTCAAGGTGTTGATTCTTCAAAGTGGAAAGGAAACCCATACAAGTTATTCTCATTTTTTAAAACTAACTCAAAAGACAAACTGATTAATATGTGCATCATATATCTTATTCCAGTACTCACATCTGCTCTTTATTTAAAAATTAATTGATTTGCAATATATTAAAGATCAAACATGAAAAATAGATGGAGTTGAAAAAGAACGATTATTGCAAAATGAGTCTGAATAAAGTTCAGAACTATTTACATCTGCTGTGCAAGCTAGAATTCAGCATAGATAAATGTGCAGCAATACATGCAGATTGCAGAAATAGATGGAATACCAATACAAAATAGATGAGTGTGATCTTATGCAAAAATACCTTAGATTAATTGTAGACACTTTACAATATAAATGTGTTCACCATATGCAGTGTTTTTTTAAGGAATCACCAATTTGGAATCATTAACAGAGAAAATGGCTTCCTGACTCAAATGTGTTTTGAAGTAGTAAGTATTACAGAAATACAAGTATTGCCATCCAACAGAAGGAATTACATTATTTTTTTTATCATGAAACCAGAGAAATAATCCTATTTAACACTGTACTATCTGTAGTGATTTAAATGATAAGAATTGAGAAGTGCTAAACCACTGAGTTTGACAGAACAAAGTTTAAAAAATTTGGTCCAGTGCCTTATTCCTTCCTTAAACTTGAAAGTAAATTAAAATCCATTCATTACTAACATGCAAAATAAATCAGGTATTTGCTTATGACTTGAATGGATAAAACTCTACTATGGCTGCTGCTGAGTTTTGACTAATATATTAAAGAATTAAAAATTGTCATCTCTTGTTTTCTATATGTTGTTAGCCATGCCTCAGAGAATAGTTGTGGAGCTGCTATGAAAATTATATTTAGACTTCCTTTCAAACACAGGTCTGAAGGTCAGAATTAGAGTTTATTAGTAGAATGATATGAACCATTTTCAAAGATCTTTGAGCAGTTGTCTGCCTGCCCTCACCCATATGCATTTTTGGAGATCATGTAAAACTTTCATGAAAATTAAGAAGGCAATCTCAGTATCCCTAGGCTTGTTTGCTATAAACAAATCTTTATCTCCACTGGAATATTTTTAGATGTCTACAATGTAAAAAAAAAAAAGGTTGAGTTGCCTAAAATAGCAATAAACTAGCTTTACTTCTCTTTGACTACAAACACCAAACTTCCCATGAATTCTGAAGCAGTATTTGCCAAATTTATGGTGCAGTCAACTTTCATATTCAGAAATTCAGGTTTGTGTGATTTTTCCCTAGATTTCCTCCATATAGATTAATAGATTTGTAAATATGGTGTGGGTTTTTTTCAGAAACTCATGTGAAATTTTATTCTAAATATCTGTGACATTAAAAATAAACTCCAAACTTTGGGATTTGGAAAGGTGTGTGGACACATACACTATGTAAATATCCTGAAGGTTCTAAAAACGTCATGGTATTTTCACTGCTTAAGAATATTCCTCACCTGTATCCTATCTAATTTCATTTTAGATATCTATTTTTGCTCGTCCAAACAATACTTTCCACTTACCTGCAGACCCATCTGTCCCACTCATGATGGTTGGTCCAGGAACAGGAATTTCACCATTTATTGGTTTCCTACAACACAGGTATGTAACAAGTTGTTACCTGGAAAGCAGACCTTTTATGTTCAAGAAGATGCAGCCTCAGGTTTTGAGTACAAATGCAGTTAATCTCTTTTTGTTTGTTTGTTTTCCTTCTTTTTACTTTTTGTAACACTGGTATGCTGATTAGAGAGTCTTATTAATTTTAAACAAGCAGTGCTTGTATATTTATTTGTTTTTCAAGTGAGTAAAACTTAACGCTTTCATCTGACTGTACTGAATATCCACATGTATATGAGTTATATGAGGAATCGGGGTGAACTGGAGAAACAGTAATAAGAAATTAAATCTTTATCTATGTGTTGCTAGTGGAAGTCCTGTGAGAGGCTGGTAGTTTTAGAAAAAGCATCGATTGGCTTAAGTTTGGTATTCAAAATCCCTTTCTTTCAGAAGTGGCATCTATATTAAAAGCCTTGGTGTGATGATTGTCAAGGTTTCTCCCACATTCTCTTATTTCTATGTGTTTACACATTTCGATGTTTTAAGATGAGGAGCTTGGCATCTGAACCCTCAACTGGGCAGTAATCTTAGGTTTGTGGGTTTGCATTTGAGGGGAGGTAGATCCCTTTTTTTCCCCTCCAACTTCAGCAATGTAATTTTGCAAGGCAAAGAGATGCTTGTTGGAAAAGTAACAGACGCTACGTCACCAAGAATACGTAAAAAACATTTGGAGGAAATGAAGAATGGGGAGAGTGGAATATATGGGTGGGAATGGTCGCAAGTTTTATAGGTAACCAACACATACTATTCCTACATGACTCTAGTTCCAGCAATAATGGAGTTTCTTGCATCCTGTAACAGCTATTTTTAAACCATTTTATTTGAGAGAAAAGTGAAATTTTTATGTGATGTTTCTGACTGCATGCTTCTGCTTTAACCAAATCGTTATATACAATACTTGCTCCTTAATTTTAATTCCCAAATCTGTCTTTCTCTCTCAGGAGTATTTTGCATTTCATAGCATTTCGTAAGCATTTGATCAGTTATGACTGAAACCTCTCTCAGGCAGTAACTAGAAAGTTGCAGCTAAAAAAACCTCTAAAGTAATATCTTCAGCATTATTTCAAGAAAACGTAGTGAGTCTTCTGATAATGTGGTAGTGAATAGATGGTTAATCATGAAGTCTAGCAGAATTCTACAGCTAAATGGAAAGCATGCTGAAACTGCTTTGTGCTGAGTTTTCCTAAGTGTCTTTATAGGGCTTCCAGTGAAGGATAAAGGGTAGTGATCTCCTTATTCAGCAGTCAGGATTGTTTTGTTAGATGTTTGGAAGTGTCACTCTTGGCTATTCCAATATGAAACTGTGGCAAAAAAACACCTCTTTGAAGCTGATTGATTTGCAGCTGGGCCAAAAGTGAGTTGCCAGGAAAGTCAAATAAGGAGGCTTTGGCAGTGATATACCTTAAGTCATTTCACATTTCTGCCAATCCAGAGGTTTATTAAAGCATTTAGTTATAGATGGTTTATATTCTGTACTTGATAAAACGGGATTGGATTTTCTTTTTTTTTTTTTTTTTTTTTCCTCTGTTTAGGCAGAAGCTCAGAGAAGAACATACAGACTGGGAATTTGGAGAGACATGGCTGTTTTTTGGTTGTCGGCATCAGGATCGAGACTATTTGTTCAAGCAAGTTCACTCTTTAGCATTCATTTTGTATTCATGAGGGAGTGCTTATCTCTGAGCCATTTCTAACAGTTTTTATTGCTTTTCATTCAGAGACGAGCTCAGATGTTTTCTTGAAAATGGCACCTTAACTCATCTTAAGGTTTGTTTCTCAAGAGACTCTTCGACTGCAGAACTAACCCAGCCTAAATATGTGCAAGATGTCATTAGGCTTTATGCTAAGGACGTTACCAGAGTCCTGCTGCAAGAGAGAGGTTACTTCTATATATGTGGGTGAGTAGAGTGGAGATGGAGTGTCTCAGAAAGAGAACAGAGTTAGCAGAACTTTGAGGCTTTAGAAAGACTTGGAGCTGTCTGAAAGAAAGGACCAACATATGATGCTGAAAGAGCCTTCCTGTAACACTAGAATTCCATCACTATCTCCATTTTTTCCAATATAGTCTTGAAAGTATAGCTTGTAACCACACAGTTCCACTGGCCTTAGTCACTTATTTTTTTTATTTTAGTATTCAAGCTGTAGGAGGTTTCAGGCTAATAGATTTCTCTTGAGAAAATGAGGTATTTGACTACATGTGATGATAAACTAACTGCACAGCTGTGAGATAGCAGCAGTCTTCTGCTGTGTTCCAGGCTTGGGTTGGCCAGAACGCTAGAGCTCTGTAATAATAATAATAATGATAATAGTGTATTTTACAGTGGGAAGTGGATTTTTTTTATTTGTGGATGATAACTTACCTGGAGGTTTGAGACTTTCAGGAAGTTTGTTGATGAATGGACAGGCTGTTTGAATATGGAGCCAAATCTCAGTATGTTCCCCTGCAGGAATAAGTGTCAGCTATTTTTATTAATAATAACATTATTAATAAATGAGGGTTTGGTTTTGGTGTTGGTATTTTTTAATTCTGGAACAATATAGTGATATAATAATAAATTCAGCAAGTCCAGTTCTCCCTAGAAGAAAATAGTTATGCTGTGACAGCTCAACTATGGTTCCAAGGGTTTTTTCTTATAAATTACACCATACTGAAAACTGTAATGCCTGAGAGAAACCCTTGTTACTGTCAGTGCTCAGCTACATGAATACTCAGTAAGAATCTTTTCATATAATATAAAAACTATATTTGGGGGGGGATTTTTTTTTTTATAATTCCTCTTTTCCAATATTATCCAGCCTCTGAAGCTACTGATAAAAGACAAAATATACCATTATGCATTTTCCTCCTCTTCCCCCCCCCCCCCCCCCCCCCCCCCCCCCCCGCAGAGATAAGAAGCACATGGCTGATGGTGTAAATGATGCTGTAGTGGACATTTTAAGCATGGAAATGGAAACCGACAAATTGGAAGCAATGAAAACCCTGGTCATGCTCCGAGAAGCAAAACGATATTTGCAGGATGTTTGGAGCTAAATACTTGGCTTTTCCTATGCCTTGAAACACAGAAAAGACTTTATTTCACCATATGCTTTTGACTAAAAGTAATCGTCAAAAGTGCTGTCTGTAGTCACCCAAATCTTAATTTTCTCTATTGACCTTTCAAGCAGGAATATGAAACCTCTTACGTGTCAACAAACCAGGCTGCCTTTTGAAGTGTATGGGGTTTTTTAATGATGTTGTATTAATGGGCTGTTTCAGTGCCTTGATTCTCTCATTTTAAGATTGGTTTAATGTAGAAAGTAAAAACTTCCATACTTGTAGAAGTATAATTGTATGTTTACATTATATCATGTGGATTTTTTTTCCTATAATGTATACACAAAAAAGCTAGAGAGATTAAATATGATGCTGATAAATGAGTCATCAAATATGTTACTCACTTTCCAAGATTTATTTGAACATTTCCTAGATACTTCCTGAGACTATTCATATTTTTTCAGCTTGCACAATGACAGTTACTGACAAAAGGAATGAATGATCAGAATATTGCACAGAAAGGTTACTGCATAATTTCAACTCTATAAAAGTTTTCTTTAAATAGTTAGCTTTGTCATTACATCATATCTCAAAAGTTTTGCTACACTCCATACTAAACCTTGTTAGATATTCCTGCATAGTTGTTTAAAACCTTTTTTTTCATTCCTGTCTCTAAAATATATGTGGTTTAATTTATGAGCAAACTCACCAGTTGGCTTGAATTTGATTGCTGGAGAAATATTGCTTAGTAAATTCCTTCTCAGATTACTAAACTAATTTTTTTTTAAGTTGAAGACATAGCAAAATACAGTGTTTTGAAAGCAGTTGCCCCTACATATGACAATCCACTGCAGAAATCAAGTTGTTGAAAGCAAATTGTTGAAGTATCTGGTTTTCTTTCTAACAAAGGCCATTTGGAGTGTAAATAGTTGGAAGAGTGAAAGTATAAGTAATTCATGCTTCTTTTCAGATCCCTCCCCTCTTCACTCTGCTTTTTCTGCTTTCTAAACATCCATGTTGTCTTCTTGGTTCCTTGTCATACTTAGATCTTTAAAGATAAACACAAAGCATGAGGAAATAAATTTTAGACAAATCATTGTTTCCTGGGGAAAATTATTGTTTTGCCTGATGCATAATCAGAACCATATCACTTTATTCCAAATCCTGTGGTTGTCTAATGATCATTAGTTAATTGGTAGGTAAACTTAAAAAAAAAAAAAAAAAAAAAAAAGGAAAAATATAGGTAGAATAAAAAATATAGTTAGAATAAAATCGTGTTTAAAGAAGAAACATTCTAGTGAAGTCACTGGAATTAAGGTTTTGATGTAACCTCTGTAATGATTATTTAAATATCCTTGGAAGAGATCAACTAAAACCTTGTGCAGAAATTCTTCAGCAGAGTGGTTATATCAATCACTGTCAAGTAACCTCTACAGAAATAGCTCCATAGGGAGAGATGGCTTACAGTAACTGTAAACAGTGCATTTTTTGATCTTTGGCACATAAGAAATGCTTTTTTTTTGAAAAGTACTCAGATTTTAAACTTTAATGGAAATTACTAAGGTGTTACAAACATCAACATTTTGGATCAGCCAGTCACCTTTACATGTTTTTAAGAATTATTAATAAAAGAAAAAAGCTATCAGTATTGCAGTAGTAAAAATAAATCATTAACTACCTTCTGTTAACTGGAGTTTGTTTGGAAATAGCACTTATTGTATCATGTGTCTTCTTAGGATTTATTATTTTCAGTGCTGCTTGGAAGTTCTTGGAGTTTACAGAAAAATCAATGTTTTTCTGACTGCAGGTTGCAGCTGTTCCCAGATCTCTTACAGGTGCCGATTGTTGTGTTACTTACATACCACAGTACAGAAGTTGCGCTGACCGTTTTAGCAATACTACAGGCAGTAGCCTAACACCTTTTGCAGTGTTAACAGTTCTGTCCTTTTCTGATTGTGTGCATTACATTTGCCATACATTGCCCCTCTCCTGTTATCAGTACTCTACAAAACTAAAACACTTGGTTTATTTAGTAATGTAGTGGTAAATCCATAGAGAAGCGTGTGAGGTTTATTATGATCTCTTAGAACAACAAAAAAACAGTTGCAGCTTACTCTTTAATTTATAACTGCATGGTGCAGAGCCCAAAGTTCAAACAAATTAAAATAACCCCAACAAAAACCACCATGCCTTACCTGAAGGAAGTAATTTTGCATTCACATTCAGTGACACTGAACGAGCAGGAAAGGCAGGGAGGAAAGGTCTTCTGAGATCCAGGAATCATGGAGGTGGAGAAGGCTTGCAATAAGAACTTGTACGTTTTTCTCAATGCAATCGTGTCTTTGTATAATTGGATAATGCTGGTTTATAAGTTCTCAGTGTGTCTTATGGAAAAGCATACAGGAGTGGATCTTACTACATCTTCTAAAGCTAAGCAAGGGATTTTTTTAGGATCTTTTCTTTCATTTTTTTTCTTTCTTTAAGCTTTCTTTCATTAGAGAAATACCATGTATGTGTTTTTCCTTATAGTTTCAGAAATCCTTTGTTACAGCATTCCTTTGTGGTTTGAAAGAAGTTGTGTGCTGTTTCTTACATTTGAGAGGCATACTGTGGTGATTGTGCTGGTACAAGAACTGGCTGTTATGCTAAAGCTTTTGTTCCAGAGAAGCATTAATAGTAAAGCATTCATTATGGCTTGATTTCTCATCAGGTTTTGAATGTTACTGAATTTGTGAAATAGGGTTACAATTTTTCTTTTAATCTGGAGTTTCAAAAGAGGGGTTACTTTTTGAATTACTAAACTCGTGCCAGTTTTTTTCAGTTTGCTGCTTCTCAATTCAAGCTGACTCTACTGCACCTGGAAGCAGAAGTAGTATTTCTGTGTTTCTTGCACCTCTATTTCTTCTCCCTTTCCTTCCCCCTTCTCTCCCAACTTCCCAGGAAATCTAGAATATTAGCAGAAATAGGATGAACATGCTTTTCTAGCAGCCTCTGAAGATATTGAGTATCTTGAGAAGTTTCTTCTGAGAAATGACAAGACCAGATGAGAGAAATGGCAAAATCACAGAACATGACTAGTGTGTCCATTTAAGGTCTGAACTTAGCTAGTAAATGGCACCTTAGGTGTTGAATGGCACGGGGGGTGGGGGTGGGGGGGCGTGGTGGTATTGGAAGTAAAAGTCCAAGTTGATTAAATTTAAAAATAAAAGAAGCTTCTGGAATAAGGCAGGGGCTGTGTTGCAAACTGTAGAGTTTGTAGGCAGTTTGAAAATAGAGGAATAGCTTTTTCCCTCTTTCACTATTCCAAGTTACCAGCAACCATGATTTGGAGGTGAATCTGACGGCATTTTACCCAAAATGAAGTGGTTTTTTTCCTAAGAAATCTTAGATCACTGAGCTGAAACATTTTGAGGGGTTCTCCAGACACTGTTTTATTTGGTAATATTGACTCTGCCTCCATAAATACTTTTGTTCTGCCCAACTTTCTGAATAGGAAAGGAAAAGACTTTAAAGCAAACAACCAACCAGAAAAAAGAAAACACAAAAAAACCGCAGCACTTGGCTGATTAACTTTGCTTTTTACCTCAAAGGAACAGGGAAACATCAACTGTGTGCTGTGCTTGTTAAATCTGTTTCACACATAAGCCTTATCGTATTTTCGATCGTTCCTGGGGAATGTGTAGTGTATTGCCCTCTGCTTGTTTCCTTTGGAGCTTAACTTCCAAGGCCACAATTTTTGGCTTAACTGCATTCCAATTTTACTTTGGAACTAGAAATGGGAAAAAGAGTATTAGCTTCAGAGAAAGTGAGTGCAGTAGGTCTTACCGGTAATGTGATTAGGAATCAGGCTCATAACTCTTCCTTTCTGTCTTTGGTACTTCTGTTACTCTATCTCAGCACCTGTGAGCTACGTACATGTTACTAACAGCTCTTGCTCTGCACTGCTCCTAGATAAACTTGCCTTCATTTTATACAAGAGAAAACCCAGGCAAGGAAAGGCTACTGAATTGTCCAAGGTGAAGAAGGAAATGAGCAGAGACACAAGCTGCTGTTTCTCCAAGAGCCATGCTACTCATTAGCTCATAGATCCATCTTCCTCATGCATTTCCTCAATAATTGCAGTCTGCTATCACAGGAAATCTAGTTACTTTCCAAAAATGCAGAGGTGGTTTTAAATAATAATTTTGAGTATCTGTTGTACAGTGGGATGGAAACTCAGGCCTCAGGCTTGGTTGGAAGGGGTAGGTCCTGCTGTGCTCTACACAAATTCTGTCCCGGAACCGGTTTGTCGGAGGTGCCAGCAGCAGGTGTCAGGGTACGTGTGTGTCTCTTGTGAGACAGCTGGAGGTGTTGGCTACTGGAGGGACCAAGAGGTTCAGGCCAGCTGCTGGAGAGGCCATGAGGTCTGGAGGTCAACTGAGACCCATGTGCAGGTGTGTGTGTCTCTGTCTATGAGGCAACTGGGGGAGAGCAGAGATGTGGGGCCCAGCTACCGGTAAGATCCAGTATATGTGATTGTCTGTGTTGGTGGGATACTTTGTACGTATGTATGGATATATATATTTCCTACTAATGACCTTTAGTCTGGTCAGCTAGAGAGAGGGACAGCTGCTGGTTGGACCTGAGATCACTCCAGGTTAGGGCCTGATGCAGACCGGGTTGTGTGTGTAGCAGGGAATGTTCTTGCCCTCAAATTTCATCCCTGAAAGAATACACTTTTAAATGTATTTTTAAATAAAACCCCAAGACTATATTTGTCAAAATTTAGTGGTTTGAAGATTTTTTGTGTTTCATCACTTGGTATCTGGTGCATCCTGCGTAACTGAAGATGAGGCCACATGTGGGAACATTTATATTTTTCACATGCGGAGCCACACAGAGGTTTTGTAGCAGGGTTCTTGTGCGTGCTTTCTTGCCCCCCTGTTCCACAAATGACTGCAACGTGTGCAGGGCTAAGCAGAATTTCAGTGAAGCTATTAGCCATTTCTTACTCCCATGACATCTGGTTTTCTCTCCAGCTACTACTCCCTGTAGCTCTATGGCTGGTGATAAGACATTACCTGCTGCCACCATCTCTTCAAGCCACTATGAGGTAGTTGGTTAAAATGCCTTTTTTTTATTATTATTTTTCCCCCTCTTCCTGTGCCAGTCATGCCTGGTATGTCAGTGGCCAGCATCAGATGTGGCTGTGCCTCGTGCCCTCGTGCAGATTCCAGGCTGGAGGTCTCTGAAGCCCAGGTCCTGCTTAGCTGGTACTCAGGAATATGGTGAAATCACGTTGTGGGGCTTTGTTTGTTCATCTGCTTGGATTTTTGACAAGGTGTATTTTTTATTGTTCCCATTGGCTGCATCCACTG
Source organism: Falco cherrug (assembly GCF_023634085.1). Lineage (NCBI taxonomy): Eukaryota > Metazoa > Chordata > Aves > Falconiformes > Falconidae > Falco > Falco cherrug. The sequence goes on from NC_073699.1 coordinate 82,998,226, forward strand.
TTAGGTGTTAGCTTCAGGTACATCCTGCTCTTAGGAAGACTCATGGGACAGAAAGATTTTTCTCTTCCCTGCCTCACAGAAATCCATGCAGCAGGATATTTCTTCTGACACAAGCGTCTTCCTCACTTGACCCTTCATTCTTCTGTAATGCTTTTAATTTATTTTTCTTGTGTTTTCAGAATTTTTTTTTTAGTAGAGCCCAGCAGTGATAATCAGTTCCATTAAGGTTTTCAAGAGTATTTACCAGGCAGGTTATATTGTTTTTATTTTAGCAGGTTAGATACAATCAAGACAGTGGAAGTGTTACTATTCCAGTATATTCAATGAAAAAAATATTCCATGTCTGCCTGTTAGATGTTCTTCAATTTTCTGCTTGTTCTTTGCAGTCATTCATAGTGCTGCACAGGGCAGGAGATGCATGGAATGCCAAAGTTAGTGCCATCTGTGCACATTTCCTGTGGACTCTTCCATTAAACAGTAACTTGCTGCACTGTTAGCTATTGTAAATACTCTGAAAGTCCTAATGTTTTTGAAACTGTGCCTGAGCCTGAATGTTATGCAAATACTTCTCCAGCAGTTATATTTTATGCTAACAGCAATTAGTGTTAGTAGGCAAAGGTGTGTTGTCACATAAACCATAGGGAAAATATACACTACATGTTTTATCTAAATGTTATCATGTGGCCTTACCAATACCACTTCCCAGTTGATAGTATTTCTGTGGTGTTAAGGATAGAAATATTTTGTCAGGTTCTTGGCCAGAGTAGTGTCCATGGTGGATATGATACCAGATGCCTACACCTGAAGATTTTATGCCTTTTAAAACCTTTGTCAACACCATGACATACATAATTTTAAATGCATCTGACTCACAAATCCTCTGCTTGAACGAACAATTTCAGCTGCAGCTGTATATGGTGCTAAATTCCACTTAAATAAGCATTTATATTCAGTCCATTATTCTGTGGATGATTTTTTTAAAAAAGAATAAGCAAAACATTTATAGCAAGTAGATATGAAATGACCTGCCTGAAGCTCAGTTTTGAGCTTTATGGTTCACATGAAGTCATATGCTTGCAGCTTTTCTTTTCTATAATGTAAATATGGATATTCTCATTGCATATTTATACATTTAGCAGTTTTGTACGTTGATGGCCTTGTACAACTAATTTATTAGTGTCTCAGTTTCACTGGATGTCCCTTGTATAAAAGGGACTGTTGTTTTGGGGTTGGGTTTGGGGTTTTTTTCAACAGCTCTTCATCCAGTGTCTCAATCTGGCAGATTCAGATTTTTTTCTGCTCTTCAAATGGAAACTTTATGCCTCCATCTCTGGATCTGTTTACCTCCAGTTATACTTCATCTGAGTTGGTACAGCCAAAACTGAATCCAGTAGTCCAAGTTCCTACATGACAGTGATCCGATAATAAATAACAACAGAATATTTTCAGTATTATTTTCTATTCTCTTCTGGTTTTTGAGGTGTCATGGAGTAATAAAAATGCGAGAATCACTGTATGCCTGCTGGTGATTATAGGAAGAATATTAAATTGCTAAAAGTTAGATTCTACAGCCCTGGTCAGCAATGGTGAACTGAAGACATGAATCTACATTGTCAGAATGGTACAAGCAATTGATTTGGATCTGAAAATTGAGCTACTCGATACAATGGTTTAATATAAGAGCTATAGACTATTTTAATGAATCTTGAGAATCTGCTCTCCAGTTGAAGATAATACGTAAACATAAAAAGCTGCTCAGTATTTAATTAGTTGCCTATCATAAAGAAATCAAAATACTTTTAAATTGATGGCAAAAGCAGTATATCAATTTGTTTAGTCTCAAAACCCTATTCAAATATGTTTCACATTGAAAAAAATAGTTTTATTCAAATGCAAATTAGAGTCTTGAAAAGTTGATTCAGCGCAACTACAAATTACATTCACTTTCATTTGCATTTCAATAAATGCTCTGCTTTTGGTGGAAAAGGTTTGTCATGTTGACAAAGCACTCAAAGCCAATTGTGCTTATTAAAAAAGAAAAGATTCTACAGCCGGTTTGAAAACAGCAGTTTTGCAAGGCTCCATCAGTCAGGGGTATTAATTTCTAATCTGCTTTTAACTCTATTGCTTAGATGATCGATTGCTTTTCCTTTTTTCTTTTTTTTCTTTTTTCTTTTCTTTTTTTTTTTTTTTTTAATGCATTTTATTGTAACTTACTAGAAAATCAGCAGGGCTGTTTCCAGTACATTCTCCTCAATGGTGGGACAATGGTGTTTTTAAATTGTTTTTCAGGTGTTGTGAGAAAACAGTGTCAACTGCCCTCAATTTATGAACATCACTAAACCCAAGCAGAATTACAGGGCTATGACTGCTCTGCATTTGGGCAGGGCTACATGTTGAAATAGGCACTTAGTGCATACATGTATCTCTTTCCATGCTTTTGTATAAACTCCACCTTCCAGATAAATGCCAGCTCCCTGCTTGTGATTCTTGCAGAGCACTGCTCCTTGAGACTAGGATAATGCCGCACTCTTTTTCTTTTGGTGGGGACAGACTCCTATAGAATAAGCTACTTTCTATGTCACCAGCACTCTAATGTTTTCTGTAAAGATGAGAGAGGAGCGATATATAAGCTACTGAAACTGTGGTCAGGTAAACATCTTGTGGCTCTTAGACACGGTTTTCGAGGCAGGATCTCTTTCCCTTTTTCATGTTACAGTTCCTAAACACACTGGGAGGAGGGGGTGGCATTGATGCCAATGGAAGCCCCAGAGGCACAGCTTGATGGTAGTAAATTTTGAGGTTTTCCTTGCCTAAGAACAGCTGGAGCAGATACAGGTAGGAGGGGGAGAAAGGGATCCTGTAACATTTTTTAAATAAATGATCGGATGTCCAAGAATTTCACAATTGTTGGTTTTAAAAACATCTGTTCCTATGAGAAACAGAACACTGATTATTTTTGAAAAGTTATTTTTGTAAAATTCTCAAACAAAAAGCTGATTTCTAATTAGAAATGGGTATATTTCTTTATCAATGGACAAGTTTGTTAAGGCTTTTACAGCTTTGCACAAGGAGAGTATTGCATTTTAAGGTAAATGGAAACATTTTTCATGACTGTAAAACTTCCTGCAAAAGTCAATTCAGAACTCACAGGAAATTGGGATAATAATTCTTTCAGCAGTCTGTAGTTGCTTTGCTTTTTCTTTTTTAATGGGCTACGTAAAACATCTTTGTTTTCTTCATACACATGCATGTGTGCATGCCTATATGTATATATATGCATAAATATATCTCTCTCTCAATGTGCATTGCCAAGATCTCCATTTAGTTTTTGTCCTTACTTTACAGGTAAGACATTATTTTGAAATACCTGTCTGGATAACTGTGGCCTTCAGTTTACACAGCTGTGTTTTGCTGTCAAAATATATATAGACCTTTATTCAGAAAATGTCAAATGAATACTTCCAAGAAAAAAAATAGCTGCTGGGTAGTTTCCTCCATGCAATGCTATCAGAAGAATTACAGGTTTTTTCTTACTTTTTCATTTTGCAGAGAAAAAAGACCTTATGAGTGCACAAACGGTAAATAAAGAGAGCATAAGTCTGTAAACTGCTGTACAGGTGTGGTAGAAATATTTATTTCCCTCATTCATTGTTTCTTATTGTGCCTGTAGCACGCTAGGGGCTTTCAAACATAGGAAGAAACATAACTGATGTAGCTCATATTAATCTCACTAACTGTAAAGGGTTTTGCAAAGCTGGATATTGCCAACTGGCAGAAGATAAAGGAATGAGAGAGTCTGTGTATTTTGTAAACAGGTTATTATCCGATGTTCTTATTTATGTATCCAACATGCAGATTGTGAGTCTACTCTAGATTATCTTTGAAAGGTCATGTTGACCAGGAGAGGTTCCTGAGAGCTGGAGGAAAACAAAGCACTTCAAGATGGACCAGAAGGAAGATCTGAATACAGGCTGGTCAGCTTCACCTTGATCCCTGGGAGAGTGCTGGTAGCAAATCCTCCTGGAAACCATTTCTAAGGGCAAAATGGTGACCTGTCTTAGTCATCATGGCTAAGAGGAAGTAGTGCCTGGCCAATGTGGTAGCCTTCTGAAGTAAGAAGACTGGGTTGCTGGATCACAGGAGAAGAGTGGGTTGTCATTTGATCTCTGCTGTAGTGAGGCTTTCAGCACTGTCTGGCTGATGAAATACAGACTAAAGAAGTAAACAGTAAGGTGGATTGAAAACTGGCTGAACTGCTGGTCTCCAGTGGTTGTGATTAGCTCAGCGGGATGCCAGTTACTAGTGGTGTGTCCCGGGGAACGATACTGGGTCCAGCCCCGCTCAACATCTTCATTAATGACCTGGACGACGGGGCAGGCTGCACACTCAGCAAGCTGGGACATCAGGCAGAACAGGGGGTGCAGTAGTGGTTGACAGATGAGCGTACTGCCTTGTAGAGGGAGCCTGACAGGCTGGAGCACAGAGCCAACGGGAACCTTACTTGCAAGTGACCTTTGCAAGTGCTTGTCCTCAGCTTGACTGCTGGCACCTCCCTTACATGGAGCGTAGTTTCCCCCAGCTGGAAAGCTTCTGAATTGAGCTACAGTCAATGCAAAGGTACTCCCCAAGGAAACCTGCAAATGAAGAGGGAGTCCTGTAGAGCTTATTCAAAGCTTGCACATTGGGGAGTTTGAGTGTTCTTTGATGCACCTGGTACCTACAGCATGATGTGATGGTCTACGGTCTACATCTTGTTTCGCTGACAATACTTTCTGAAATGTTCAATATTACATGCATTTGGAAGGGGTGGGTGTGAGGAGGGGATTTCGTGGACCACTACTGCAGTTATCCTGTAGAGCCATTTTCCTTTCCCTGATGTTTGCAATAAAAATGATCACATTGTTTCCTAATAAAACTGTATGTTGAAGTTCAACAGTGTTTTTCCATTACAAGATTTTCAGGAGCATCTTAAGCACTGTTATATGACTACATTTGTATTGTGTTCCAGCTTTGTTTTGGGCCAAAGCCAGATTAATCTCTTCAAAGAAAATATTCAAGGCATGTTATAAACTTCTGCAATTCAGTACATCTGGGCAAGTTCATCTTCAACAGAGCTAAATTAAAAAACAAACCGGTTGACTTATTGTGAGTCAGGTTGTAAAAAAGGGTGCATACAGGCTTCGGTAAGACAAAGTATATGTGCCAGCTGGCCTAATAAACCAAATTTTGTTTTATATTTTCACTTTCGGGCTTGTGCAAAGAATGATTAGTTTGCTGTTATATGAGTCATGTACTGAGGCTTTGCAGCACTGGAGAATAGCCAGCTTTGATCTGGACAGAGATCCAGCTAATTGTGAGTTTCAGATGATCACTTATAATTAAATTTCTAATGCATCTGAGGAGGGTGGTTAATACTGACTTGTAATGTTGATATGGAGGGTAGATAAGTCCTAAAGTTTCAAGTAGACAGTACATGTTAATATATGGTTAAGCCTACTGGGGTTAACCCACAATGCTCTGCCTTGAAATAAGGGACTCAAAGATTTTTGAATGCATGTGCTCCTGTCAGTGAGGGACTCTATAGATTCTTGTATTCATGGCTTGGTGATGGCTGAATATTGCAGTGAACAGTTTCACAAGTTACTTGTCATCAACTTGTATGTGCAGCACACCAGTCAACGTTTTATCATGTGTGATAACATAGCAATTAAATTACTGTCAGGACTTCTGGTTCATTTTGCCAAAGATCTCCATGAAATTATCACTCCCCTCGCTGATGAGTTATGGTTACTTGGGGCAACAGTTGCTTTAAATTATTTTCTCATTAAAATCCATAAATTCTCCAAAAGTATATAATTCTTGTTAAACAACTAGTTTTCATATTTTGGGTAGCCCTGAATATAAATATGACCCACTGTAAATCAAGGTGTTTCAAATGTCTTAAAGTATTATGCATAATTTAATTTAGCAATTTATCTCATGTCACACTATTCTCCATTGTGAGATTGCACAAACCACCTTGTTGCCTCTTAATTCTTGTATCATAGCTTAGTGTCAACGCCCGCTGTTAATTCTATGCAAAAGCTGGACTAAAGAGGTCTTTTTCTATAACATAACCATGTGGAATCTTTGAAAAGGGTTAACTAATTTCTCTTTATATTTTCTTATTTCCTTTCTTGCTCCTTTGTCCTTGCACCTTCAAGTCTACACTTCTGTCACCTGCTTATCTTCTTTTGCAGATGCATGTATTGCTCTGATAACCTCTCAGCTCTCCTCTGACTGTACTTGTGGCTGTGTTTCTCATGCTAGAAGGCAGCCTGTTGGCAGTTTGCATATTTGCATTTGAACACATCTACATCCAAATGTGACTCTGCCTTCCTGAAGGTATCTTAAGTTTTCCATGCGTTTTTGTGTTTCATGACAATAATTCCTATGGCAGTATCTAGGCTGGAATTCTGTCTTTCTCCTCTGCCCCCATAGAGATCTGGGACCTCTGTTGCAATAAAGTGTAAAGAAACATGCAGAAACGGCTGAAAGGCAGGAATCAGCAATGGAAGAACTTTTCCCTACCTCTCCCTGTATATTTCAGAAATTAAGGCCATAAAATTCCACTTTTTTAATAGGACACCTATATTTGTCTCTTAATAAATTGATTCTGTGTCTCTAAACTCATATTGGGGAATTTCTGGTTGTCTGGGTTATCCTCTGTGGAGGAGTCCTTTTCTCTAGCAGACCATTCAGATTAGAGAAAGAGATGGAAATAATGTTTTCTCTAGCACTGAAACGGGTGAACTAGTCAATGTGATGCAGATATGCAGATAACCATGTCATCATTTGGTTTTATTTAATTCCAGGTTCAAAAATCTATCAAGGGTAACCCAAACTAAGCACTGATCATGCGTAAGATGACAGAAGGAGTGTGCATCTTCTTTTTCCTGTTCTTATCATACCCACAACAGGGGTGTGTGTGTGTGTGTGTTTGTGGAAATCAACCCCTGGCAAGCCAGCAATTAAGCAATCAATGATCAATGCAGCACACACAGATTTCTGTTGCTGTAAATCTACCCATCACATATGTATCAACCTTTTTTCTAAGGAAGGAGGGGAAGGATCATTGAAGTGGGAATAATATAGCTGAACAGTCTTGAAGTATTAATTTTCAGAATGCTTGGTTTTCGTTCTCAGATTTGTGTCTCCTTGCTGCCTGCTGGGGTTGAGATTTCTTGACAGGGTGCCTGTGATTCATCACGTGCATTGTTCAGGAGCTTTCCTGAGACAGACTGCCAAGTTTATCTCTGCTAGCAAACTGTGGTAGAGGAATACAATAAAGGCAGTTCTGCCACAGGTGGACTTGCTTCCTAAGGAGACAGAGGATACTTGTGTTGCTGTCAGCTGCTGGGGACTCTGCTGTCTTGCAGTCAGCTCTAATTTGCAGTTGAAGTTAGATAAAAATTCCTCTGAAGTCAGCAATATGGGAAATGTGCTGAACTAACACAGTCCATCACCTGCTTTGAAGGATGAGTGCTTTCTGGCTAACTTACATTCCTGGTGAGCTAGTGTTTTGGAGAGTGGCACGTGCATCTGCCTTCAGTGAATTCTTTGACCTCTCCAGGAGAGTGTCCCCCACGGTGTGTACCCATCTTGCGTGCCGCTGAGCATAGCAAGTCTAGCCTCCTGCGCTCCTCAAACACTCCTGCCCTGTTACACGAAGACTACATCACCAGTCGCTCATTGCCAGGGCCTTGGGCAGCTGCAGTGCCAGGGACTACATTTTGATGACGTTTATAATGCCTACCTTCTTTAAGGTGGGGAAGGATGAAAAGGGAAAAGTGCCTTTGGAAATGGCAGCCTGGGTGATGTTAAAAGAAGTTGCCTGACATTATCTTGTAGAAAGAAAAAAAACCCTAAGCATAGCACAGATTTACTAGGGGAAAAAATGTCCACTTCTTTTAGAGGAGATTGTTACTCTAATTAAAATAAGGCAAAATGTGATGTTATATCAGAAGTGAACAAGGATGGAACTTCTGAGCAAATAATGCTGTCAGTCAGCATAAATTTGTGCTTGGGCATCAGTATGGAGTTCTTAAGTCCTAAATTAGAGATATGGGTAGATGGCACAACCTCTCCATAACACAAATCTTTTGTGAAATCATCAATGAAGACATCATAGTGTTAAGGGTGAAGCATAAAAGAAATCTATTGTGTTTTTATTTCAGATGATCAAACACAAAAATTATTATTTGCAGTGTCGCATCCTCATTGTGTCACAGTGAGTAATTATTGCTATGATCCATTGTCGTCTGTTGTCTGTGTTCTAGTCTGGCTAATACCTGACATCCCATTTCTGCAAATTTTTATATTCAGTCCATTCCACTTACCTGCCATTACCTATATATTCCTCTACACTCTTCCCAGTTTTATTTTTACTGATTGGATCAGAGAAAGAATCCAAGAGCTATAGCTAGTTTTACTCTTTTGATTTTTGTGGCTCTATTCTTTGTACTATTCTTGCTCATGTGGATCTGCCTCAATAGCATCAGTACCGTGCAGAAAGATAACCAGACAGAATGCATGTAGAGAGATAACCACTGTGATGACCTTTGTAAGCAGAGCTGCAAATAGCATGACAACGTTCAGAAGTAAATAAAAGATCACTTTAAAAGAAAACAGGAGAGAAAGCAAAATGAGACTGTACATTGATTTAAGTTCAGAACAATTTTAGAAGAGCTGAAAATGATTGCAAAGTCTAGAGACTAACAAATTTAACCTCAAACACTTCCATTTATCATTTTTGGCTGGTAGAATTAGCTTCATTTCAGAAGCAATGACAGATAGCCTTCTTGATTTACGATATATTTTGGCTAAGGCCTGAAATAGTCTCCTAAAACCCTAGTAGCAGAAATCTTTTATATTGACCTGTGGGAGGATTGATCTTCAGCAGAAGGTAAGGCAAATTCCTAGTGTAGCCACAAAGTCAGATCTTACAGAAGAGATTCATCAATCTTGATGCTCTGTTTAATTTTCTTTTTAAAAGAAATAAGCTGCTTTAGTGGAACTGCTGTTAATAAGAAATAAAAAACCCCTGCCACATCAATGAGTTTGAAAATGTTTTTTAAAGCAGCAACTTGTTTTGCAAAACTGGTGGGTTTGTTCTGAGCTTGGATCTTTGCTTCTTAGTATGGCTCAATCATAGTGTCCAAGTTTTAGGCGAGTGCAATGACTAAGAAGCCAGGCAGTGAGAGAGTTGGGAGCTGGAATTCTGGGCTTGGCTGATCTTTAGTTTAGGGAAACTTTTATGAATGTTGGTGCTTTGGCTTTCCCAAAGATAAACACGTATCAGAGCTTGGCAGGATTTTTCAATTGGGCTTAATTATTTACACTTATAATTGTCTTGGACACATTTTAGAAAGTTGACCTTGTCCTTAGTATTTTGGCATGTGAATTTATTTGCTTCTCTTTTATTCTCTTTCCTTTCCCACTCACTCTTTCTTATTGCCTTGCTGTAGTATTTAAATATCTGCTAGATCTGTTTTTCGGCAAGAAAAAACCACAAAGGAGGATTCCAGAAACATTGCCCATTCATACAGGAATGGTATCAAGAAAGCCAAAGGTCATCAGGAATTAACAGTTGTGAGAGATGTTGAGGGCATCCAGAAAGCCCTAGAACAACATGACTAGGTTTGTGGATAGGGAGAGAACTGTGGATGTAATTTAGCTTAACTTCAGCAAGAATTTTGACATCGTTGTCCACAATATTTCTGCATCTAAGTGTTATGGGTAGAGACTCTTCAGCAGCTAAGTACCACACATTCAAGATTTAGGGGCTCATAGCCCCCTCCTCCCCCCAAGAGGATGGGAGAGAGAATAGGAAGAGCAAAAGTGAAAGAACTCATCAGTTGAGATAAAGACAGTTTAATAAGCAAAGGAAAGAAGTGTGTGTGTGGGGAAAATCACACAACAGTGGTGGTGCAAAGGCCACCACCTCCCCACAGCAGACTGATTCCCAGCCAGTGTCCGATCAACAGCTGCCTGGGAAGACTGAGTGCCTGGAGAGCAGCTCTGAGGAAGCAGACTTGAGGGTCTTGGTAGACCCCAGCTAAATACGAGGTAGCAGTGTGCCCTGGTGGCAAAGGCAACCCAACAGTATCCTGAGTCGTGTAGGCTGAGGGAAGCAACTGTTCCCCTTGGCTTAGCACTTGTAAGACCACATCTAGAATTCTGTAGCCAGTTTTGGCCCCTTAATACAGGAAAGACTGTACCAACAGGACCTAATAGTAGCCGTCTGTATGACTCAGCAAAAGATGAGACCAGAAGTTTCAAACTGATGTTGCTTAATGGGAGGACAAGGCAAATGGCTTAATTTGAAACAAGAAAGGTTTGGGAAGAATATAAGGAAAGTTTTTTTTCACTGTGAGGAGTATCATGTGGTGGATCAGGTTGCCCAGAGAGGCTGTGCAGCCTTCATCCTTGGTTTATTTCAGGTTTGGACTAGATAAAGACCTGACCTGTAGCTGGCCCTGCTGTGACTTTGAAGTTGGATTAGAAACCTGCTGGGATCCTTTCCAACTCAAATTATCCTATGATCCTACAAACGCGGTTAAGTTTCAGAGTCAAAATTAATCTTTAGGACTAAATATCAGGGCAGCCACCTGAAGCAGGGACACTACCTCTCACTGTATGTGTGTTGCAGAATGCAGCATAACGGGAGCCAACCTTGCAGTCCTGGCAGGGTAGCAGAGCATGTTACAGTAAGAAAGGAAAGAACAAAGCCAAAGAGCTTTTAGGAACTCTAGCTGCTCGGAGATACAGTTTCTCGAGTGGCAAGGCACACCTGGCTAACTGATCAGTGTCACTGTTCACTCTCTGAAAAGGTGCTCAGTTTGGCGTTCACCTGAAGCTCGGAAATTTTTTATTCATTGTTAATTAGAATTGGTTTATTACACTATGTTGCATGTGAATGTATGCATGTGTGTGTCTGCTTCCTATGACGGTGTATGAATTGGGATGCCTTAATGAATATGCTTGTAGTGATAGTTTGTAATGAAATGTAAAGTGATAGAGCGTGATGGAGGTGACTTTGGATCATCGGGCTGTTAATGAGACAGAATTAGCTATGATTTTTCTTTAAATATGAGGAAAACAGTTTGCTGAAGAGTGCAGATGTGCTACTAGCTAAGCCAAGCATTGCTTCTTCCCAGAATACCATGTGTAGGGAATTCCAAGATACCAGCTTTGATATAATTTCAGAATAGCTCCCAAGTACCACTAGATAGCTACAGACTGCCTGTACCATACTTGATACATTTGCAGGATTGCACTGAAGCAAAACAACCAGGCATCATACCAGTTGTTAGTATAAATAAAACATGTGTACCCACTGCACAAAAGCAATCAAATATTCAGCCTTAAGTCTATTTATCTACATTTATTGCATTTGTGTGTATGTGAGAGAGACAATAAAAAGAATGTTGTATGTGTGTTTGTGTTGCTTTGGTTTTTTGAACCCAGTCAGTAAGGATACGTAGCAGGGTAGGTAAAACCCATCTCTTAAGGTAGTGTAATGTAATTTTCTTTAAATGAGGAAGCCAACTTGCCTGATTTCTCAATCTTTTTGTTTCAATTTTTGGGAAACAGAAATGTAACGAACACAATGCGGGGTATGAAATTGAATAAATGACTAATACCCGTGTTTCCTTTCTGAGCTTCTGCTTATGTTTGTGTGAAGGCAAGTGGTGCTGTGTTGCTGCCTCTGCAATAGGCAGTGCTGGAGGTAAGGCTGGTCGTCACCTGGGGTCAGTGCTCACGGTCACAGGTAACAAAGAAAAAGACACCCTGAATATTCATCTTGGTTTTGAAGTAAAGTGTCCTCAGATTCGCCTTTATCTCCAAAAGCTGAACACCCTGTAGATTTTATTATTTCCCTTGAGGATGAGAATTGGACCATTTCACTAGGGAAACTGGGAAATATCAACAGTAAAATACCAGACTTTTAAAACTCTGTATTTTATTTGACCTCATCTGTTTTCTTCTTTTGAGAGAGAAAGTGATGAGCTAACCAAGTTTCCTGATGATGGAAATTCTTCATTTAGTCGGGGCTCAAGGGTGGTATAATTTTTACTTCACATCAGTACCTGCCTGTTAACATTAGAAATCCATGAAATTCTTGCTCTGGTATACCCATCAGGTATTACCACATAAAAAACATACATGCAAAAATCAAATCTCTGGTATAAAGTAAGTGAGTTGGTATTAAGTCTTCAGAGAGCAAAAATGTTATCTATCCAGACTTCAGCATGAGAGGCTTCAGGAGCTGCAGTTCAATTTTGGTTTGACTTGCTCTCCCCCAGACTTCCCAGGCTGGCCAAGAGACCTCTGTCAGAGCAGGCCATGCTGTGGCATAAAGAGCTGGTGAAGCTGCCTGGAGCTCCTTCAGTGTTGAACTAGTCTGCCCTCACCTATCTCAGATGAACACTTGGTGCAGCCCTTTCATTTTGCAAAAGCATTGTTTTCAGTGAGATTACCTCAAAGACAGAGGGGAAAAAAGCCAATCATGAGTCACTAACCTTCATTTGGCAAACAAAAACCATGGCCATCTCTCCTGTTCCCACACAGGGGGAGAAAAACTTTACCCACGATGTTGATTTCCTCTTTCTGATAAGTAATGAAGTGTAGTCTGCATCAGATGGTAATCTGCATCCCCCCCGCCCCAGTTTTGAATGGCTATTCTGTCTGTTTGTCTTCAACATTTTCAGAGCTCTCTGCCTTTGCTTTTAACAGGAATGCAACACTGGAGTCTTTTGCAACCAAAAATGTTGAAAGCAACCATATGGAAGAAGTCACTGCAGAAAAGCAGCAGAGGAATAGTTGTTACTCCTATTTCTTTGGACGTACAGGAAAATCAGATGTTTTTCTGAATTTTTGTTCACGGATGCCCATGAATAAGAAAACCCACAAATTAAAAGATCCAGTTATAGTGGATCCCATTATCCCCTCAGCTATGGTTTTGGATAATACATGAAGAAGGAATTGATGCTGCCAGGAAATCAACAGACAGTTTACAGAGAGTACCTTCTTCAGGAGTACACATAGTTTGAGAACTGGAAAAGAAACTTCCAATATATAATATGTATCCGAGTTTTATCACCTGTAAATATATCAATCTATTTTATTGTCAAGCATAATTGTTAAGGCTCATCTGCCTTCGGATACTTAATGTGTGTACCCTTTTTTTGAAAGCAACATGCTCAGTTCCTTGAAAGAGGCTGAGCTGAGGGACTGAATCAAAATTACCCTTAACACCCAGAAACATTCACATAATCTAAACTTATTTAACTGTGACTTGGGAAGTTAGTTGTTCTTAATTATTTTTAAAAATCTAGATTTGGAGATGATAAGCATAGTTATTGTGGTAAAGCTCATAAAGCTGCTTTAATTCCCATTTAGAATAGGAAAGAAACATGCTTAATATTTTGAAAAAAATATTTTTAAATTTCTGTGAGGGTAGGAAGGGCAAAATGTGTGTGTGTGTGTGTGTGTGTGTGTGTGTGTGTGTGTGTTTGTGTGTATTGGAAAAGAAAATATTGCACACTTTTAAAATATACTAAAATTACCTAAAATTCAAAATTTGAGTCTTGGCACTTAATAACATGCAGACATCCATCACCTCTGTAGCTATTTCTTTTGGAGTTTCCTTATTGGTTTTGGGGTTTGTGGCAAGTGTGAATTTTCTCCTGTCTTATTTCCTCATGTTTTTCATACTCTGAGCCAGCACTGGTTAAAAAAGTATTTTGATCTGTTGATGAAATAATGCGAAATACTTTGGAAACAGCTGTAATATTAACAACATGCAATTCAAGTTGATCTGCTTAAAACGTTGTGTGCAAAACCTGATAAATTAAATAACATTTCCTATGCATTAAAACATAAAAGGTGCAACTGAATGGGAAATAAACACATCCACCTGTTATGTTGCAGAGCTGTTCTGCAAGCAGTCATTTTTGATAACTGACCCAAAGTTTCAAGCTTTAGAAGACTTCTATTGATCTCCTTGAATGTTCCCTCAAGTATCCCATGAAAAGCCTAGAAGCTTCAGGCATCTTTGAAACAGCTACCCTCACTTTAGCAGTGGTAATGTGAAAAAAGGCCTTTTGGACATTCAGTCATGCTGTTTTAGTGAAAAGCCATGTCATGACATGAAACGTCATGGAAGGTAGCACCTCCTGCAGTTTTCTTTCACTCAGAGGAGCAGTGAACAAATGCAAGTGCTAAAGGAAAAGCCCCTCCTGATTCTGATTTTTGCTCCGAGGTCAAGGCTTCAGCTTGAAAGTCTTAAGTTGTCATTTCTTCTAGGAGTTTTCTTCTACTCAGGATTCCTGTTTGAAGACTGTCTCCTTTGTAATATCTTAACTTAGCTTCTGGTAAGGAAGAACTCTTGTTCTTTTCTTTTTGGTAAAACATGTTGGCAACTGTGTGGCACCAGAATCAGGCCCATTTTCCAAAACAACTCTTCAGGAAATCTTTGGATACAACTGTAACAAATCTGGTTTCCTGAGTGCGTACAGCCTGCTGCTTCTTCCATTTCCATACTAATCATGCATATGATAATTCATCCAAAGCCACATCTCCCAATTTTGCACTGTCAGACTCACAGTAAGGGACTGGTAGGGACTGTGTACTTTCAACTTGTGATATCTTTTTGATTTTCACAATTTTTCAATACTGCAGAGAAACATTGAACTGAATAATGTAAAAAATAAAAAGCAAAAATTAGTAAAACCAAGTAAATATTTCTAAGGGAAAACTTTTAAGCTGAGGCTTGTGGTGGTACATGAGAAACTAAGACATCTTGAAGGCCAGTTTTTAGGTGGTTGCTGCAATGAGAATATTACATTTATGTTTGAGATATGGATGGCAGACTAATTCACAGGAACGATTCATGGCAATTCCCTCTCATCTCTTTACCAAGAATTTGCCAGCCATTTTTCTGCATTAAAATTTTGCTGTAAATCTGCTGTTCTGTACTGATTTTCTATGTGAACTTGCTGCTATCAGTGATTGTCAGTGGCCTGCACAATAAGGTTGGTTAGGTTTAGGATTCTGTGTTATCAGCTCTACTGAATCAACAAATCTGATAGATGTTCAGTGTCTGTGCCTGCTGCAGCCATAGATAGCCGCCCTGTCTTTACTGTGCAAGGGGAGGTTGCACTGTCATATTCTGTCCATACAGGTTTCCTCTGGAGCCAGAGAATTTTTCACCTACTTTGCTCTTCTGGTGAGCTCCAGGCATCAACAACTGGTTTGCCAGCCCCAGGTCCTCCTGCCTGGCGGCAGGTGCCTTCAGTCAATGCCAGCAGAACGTCCCTGAGCAGCAGGACAAACTTCACCACTGAGTCTTTGTGGGCAGAAGCCCTGAAAATGATCAGTGACATGAAACTTCCCAAACTTTGCAGAAACTCGTCTCCTTTTTACTAACAATTTGTTTCACAGGTATTCAAAATTTTACCAGTAACAGTTGTCTTGTTTATTTGCAAAAGTTTAATGCCACATTCCATAAACTATTTGTTAGCATAACATGTTCCTAGTCAGTAGCTGGTCCAATGCTATGCCATGCTGCAAACCTATTGCAACATGGTGTCTGTTTATTATTTTCAGTCATTTTGCAAAAAATCTGCATGAAACAGCCTTTTAGGTTGCAAAGTGACTAAAAGTGTTTGCAGTAGAATAGAAGGAAGTTTGAGTGGATCCTCTGGACATTGTTATCAAGTGGAGGGTATTGACTGGTGCCTTCATGCCTGGAATGGCAACAGACACAGGATTCCTGCTTCATTCATCTGGGTGCTCCTTTGCCATCTGGGAAAGCATCTTACTTCATCCCTCTGTCAGGATCCTCCTGACTGTGAAAGCTTCTCCTCTGTGGTGGCAGAAAAAAAATTGCTGTTAATGCAATCATTCTTTAAATGGAACTGGTCATTACAGAATGCTGGAATAACCACTAAAGTTTACACATACAGATTGGTATTTTTATTTTCCTCCAGAAGGAGGATGCCCCTCTGTGGGTCTCAGGCTGTGGGGCATGCCTGGTACCCCTCACTGGGCCTGGCAGTAGAAGACAGCCTTGAAGCATGCAGGAGAGGTGCACTGGTTGAGGATCTGGGCTGCCAAGTAAGGGAGCTGTGGGAGGCAGTCACAAGAGTGCACAGCATCAGAGATGATGATGAAGAGATTAATAGGACCTTCTCTGGGACTCTGCAGGTTCAAGAGCCTGACTTCCCCACTGCACTGGAGGAGGGGCAGGCAGAATTTTTGCCTGTTTTGGAAGTGGAGACTCCCAGGGTGGTTAAAGCTGGCTGTGACTTCTGGCATCAGAGGAAAGGCTTCTGCTCCATCTGAAGGTCTGAAACTACAAGATAGACTCAGTGCCCTGCTAGCAGGCAAGGGGCTGGGGCCTCAGTCTAATGAGGCATCCAAATCATTTGAACCTCAGGCATGCAGCAGCACCAGGAGGAGTTGGCAAGCAGGATGATGAGATGGATGGAGAACCCCATCTGCCCGCTTGATGTCCCCTGGGTCAGTATGCTGCCTGTCAGGGGCTCCAATTCCAGACAGTATAGAGACATCTGAGGTTTATCCAGTTTTCAGACTATTAATCCCTGCTGCTCTTCTGTGAGGTCACCAGTTACACTGCCAGGGGACACCTGGAGCATATCAAGCATGACTACATGCCTCTAGGAGTGATGGTCAAGGGCTTGAGGCCCAGATATTTTTTTTCCTTGATCCTGTCAGTCGTCCTGTCTGTCTGCTTATTTTGATGCCCCCTGCACACCTGGGGCTTCATTTGAACTGCTGTTTCCTGTTTCACAGCCGAGCTTTATCAACATCTGTGTTCTCTTTCCGCTCTACCAGTAGATATGTTCAGGTGTGCAGTGCTGGGTTACCAGACTGACTGAGCTGCCAAAAGAGATAGTGTTATCTCAGCTTGAGCGTGGTACTGCACAAGTGAATCTCACCCTGCAGCAGACGTAATCAGCTCATATTTGCAGTGACATGCCTGAGATATGCTGCTTGGGTATCTGCAGCTATGCTCTGATCAATTGTATGGATGTGTCCCTCCTGGAACCATCAGTTTTATCAGGTTTGAATTCTTCATGGTTTCCAGCTGGACATACTCTTTGAGCACAGGCTAACATCTGCCCTTTGTCTCCATGAGAGAGGTCATGGTTCCCATGTATATGTCCCCAACTTTTCATTTCCCTGTCTCACATGGTGCTGTTTCTTCTGCAGTTCTGGGACATTGCATTCCGTCAGAACTCGGAAATGTTGTGTGAGAGAAGTTTGCAAGTTCTAGTGGACAAAGATCTGTTACAGCCCAGTTCTGTGTGGGCAAGGGAAACTACCGTGAGTGCAGCATCTCAAAGGCATTGGATCGAGTGCATGGAGTAGTGGTGGAATCTCTGTTATTGGTGATTTTTTACATGTGACTGAACTGGACCTTAAGCAGCTTTATCTAGCTTTGGAAGTTAGCCTCGTCTGGAGCAGAGGAAGAGCCTGAATGACAGTCAGAGTTCCCTTTCAACCTAAATCCTTCCATGATCCTATGAAATGATCATGTCTAATCACATATAGCTAAATGTAAATGATCATTATCTGTACACATTCATGTGCCCAGGTAAGGAAGAAACTAAGCAAACTGTCCTTCCCACGGCTGGGAAAGCAAAAAACCCACAAACATTAGCAAATAGCAATACTTAATGATAAAAGCAGTGTATATGGCTTAAAGATAATGTAGTTGTAGAAAGAATTTGTATGACTGAGCAGATATCCCATCAGCTGTCATCACTGCTGTGGGGGAACTGGTCATGCCTAAGATGACTGTCCGAAGTTTCAGGAGTCTGACTCCCAAAGCAATAAAGTAGGAAGCACTATGCATGGCACTGCTGTTTTGGACAACTACAGGACCTGTTTTTCTTATCAAGTCTTTTTGATTCTTTTACACTCAGAGTCCATTTCCATTATGAGTTACATGGAAATACAGAAATATTGTTCAAAGTCCTTTTTTGCAGTGTGGTAATGCACTGCACTAGAACATTTTTTGAAGTTCACCCTTTAGTCTTGAAAAGTTTGTATATTTAAATATGCACTTTAATTTTGTTCTGTTTCTCCCAATGCACAAGGGATTCACTGAATTTAAATGATTAACAAATATTGGCAGTCAGGTCTTTATTTTTTCAGCTTGAATGCCAAGTGTTAGCAGGATTCAATTTAGAATGGTTGCAACAAAGATCTCTCTCCTTGTAGTGTGTTACTTTATCTAGCCTGTACAGCCCATTTTTCTGTGACAGTCAAGTTACATGCCATGGAAGTTTTTAAAGCAGATAAATAATAAAATCCAAATACTACTGATTTCTTTGTACCTGTGGCCAATTTAGCTTTGAAAAAATATTCTCAGATTTAAATGGGTAAGTGCCAATTTTTCATTACCTTTCTGTTAAAAGTATGTATTAACCAGAAAATCATAGGCTCTGTTAGCTTCAAAATGAAATACACATCATAATTTTGAATGTACTCAAACTGAATTGTGAAATCAGTTTGGTTTCATATTTAAAAAAATATAAATTAGTTGGATTTTATATTGTATTTTTATATAATTCTTTCATATTTGTAGCAACAGTAACAGTTCATTAATTATAGTGAGGCTTTTGCTTTAGTGCTCAGAAGATATTATCTCAGGAAATCTGCTTCTAGAACTACTCAAAAGTGTTTAAACTAGTGATTGGCTTTCCATCATTGTTTTTTTCCACGATGAAAGTAAGGCAGTGTTGGGAATTCTTGGTTGGAAGTCCTCCTCATCCTCTGGAGGTCTCTAGTCCAGCCTCCTGCTCCAAGCACTCCTGCCATCAGCGCTGCCTCAGGTCAGCTGTGGCACTGTCCAGCTCTCTCGAAAACTGCCAAGGGCAATGAAGGGTGTGTATCTGTACATACATCAGTATAACTTTTTGAAGGTTAGATTTACATTTCAAATTCTAAAATTTTTTACAGAGAGAATTAATGGAAGGGAGGGGAAGATGGTCTCTTTTTAATAAATTATTCTTTAGTTTTAGAAAGTTTCACAGCTTTTCTGGTTGTCTTCTACCAAATTCTTCTGGTTCTGTTCTAAACCCTTCTGAAATCACAAGCATCAAGGGAAGAGAGCATACCCAAGCAACCACAGCCACCAGCTTTAGGATCAGTGGAAATTTTCAGATTTCATTTCTACTGCAGAGTGCTGATGCACTGAAAGTGAAACACTGTGGAAATGTGTCAGCACTGATGAAGCTTTCAAAGAACAGTAAATATCTTTCTGCCTTGTTTCTGGATAATTTGGCTTCCTGACTCCCCATGTCTCAGCAGGTCACCCACAGACTGCTCGAACACAAGGTTTCCAGATTCCCTTTGGAACCAAAATGGCATGTAACAGGGTTTCACTTCCATCAGATTTTTTTTGAGCCTGTTGGCATTTTGTCCTCTCTTCTGTATGGATTTCTTTCAAGGTTTGCAGGCAAGCAGCAGTTGTTTTCTAGATCAGGCCTTGATCAGACCTTCTCTGGGGAGATCTACCCTATGACATCTGTAAAATCAATGCAAGGGGCAAGAGGAGCTGCTTTCCTCTAGTTTGTGGTGGTTTGCCTCTTCTCAGACATGGAATAAACACTGCAAAAGTTGTGCAAGATGGGATGCAGGATGAACCTTGGGTATACTAAACTGGGCAGGGTGTAGGTGTGATTTTAGGCAAAGCACAATTGTTAGCCTTTGGAACAGGAGATATTTTTGAACATTAAGCATGCTTTTAGGTATTTTATTCGGTTAATAAAAACTGATGAGGTAAATTCATTTATAAGAGTCTGTAATATTTGAATGTGTCTATATTACTCACTATATATGATTTCTTGCCTATCGTACCAAAAATCAGAAAAGAGATTCATGACCGAAGATCTCATTATATATGATTTAACTTCTATAGTTTTAATATTTAAACATCTCCACAGTGACTTGATTTATGTAAAGAGCTGTCCTGAAAGTATTGCTTATTCTCAGGGAACAGTCTTTTCTTTGTGTCTATTTTTTCTCCTGAATTCCATTTCTTTCCTATCAATATTACTTTACATTTTCTTGTGAATTGTAATAACATTTTCATGTTCTTAGTATGTGGTGCTGTTTTTACTGCATAATAATACCTTTTCTCCACTTAAAAGAATAGTAACTGTTGGAGAATAATCAACTATTGTAATTTCTTGCTAAATCAGAAAAACATTAACAGAGAATATGGATACTGGTTCAAAATTGCCCTTTTTTCTGCATTGCAAGAGGGGAAATAGTACCATAAATCAGTACAAGTGAAGCTTTTGCAATGGAATGGATGAAACTTTCTTTTGTAATAACATTAGAAAGATGCATGACAATGAATTGTGTGACAGCCTGTTACCAGCACGTCAGCACTTGCAAACTTGTTTCTGGTATGAGGATAATGTGATTTTCTTGGATGAGCTCTTTCTTAGGTAGTGTATGCAGAAGTAACTTTTCTGGATTAACTAAAAGCAGGTCTCTTTTAAGTCATTGGATACTTCCTTGTAAAATTCCAGTTTATCCCCAGTTATCCCTTTCACAACAGATTTCTTTGCAGATTACCATATCATATTATCTGAAAAAGTTTACAGGGAAACATCACGCCAGAAAGAAGCTGAAAATCTGTAGCTGCAGTTACAGGCAGAGGTACAGGTTCTTACCCGCATCAAAAGGACTATAATGGCACTCTGAAGGTGTTTGGGAGTAGTCAGCATAGATTTATGAAGAGGAGATCATGCCTGAACAACCTGACAGCCTTCCACAATGAGATGG
The DNA here is from genome assembly GCF_023634085.1 of Falco cherrug. Lineage (NCBI taxonomy): Eukaryota > Metazoa > Chordata > Aves > Falconiformes > Falconidae > Falco > Falco cherrug. Next base: position 83,019,100 of record NC_073699.1, read on the forward strand.
CTGGCTTGGCAGATGAAGGGAGAGCAGTGGATGTTGTTTACCTGGAGTTTGGAAAGGCCTGCTTTCAACATGCCTGCTAAGCCATCCCTCTTAGACAAGCTGATGAAGTTAGGATAGATGAGCAGACAGTGACTGAAACCCAGCCGACCTGCTGGGCTCAGGCAGTTGTCAGCAGCAGCACGAAGCCCAGCTGGAGGCCAGCCACTAGTGGTGTGCCCCAGGGGCCAGTGCTGGGTCCAATCCTGCTTAATATCGTTAATGACCTGGGCAATGGGGCAGCACTCTCTCAGCCAGTTGGCAGGTAACGCAGAACCGGTCCAGGGAGGTTTGTGGTTAATTAAAAAGATTAATGACCCTGACAGACTGGAGTGTGGAGCCAGCAGGAATCTCATCAAGTTCAGCAAAGGGGAATGCCAAGTCCCGTACACGGGAGGAATAATCTCATAAAGTTTAACAACAGGCAATACAAAGTCCTGAACACCAGGAGGAACAACCGCCACGCACCAGCATATGCTGAGAGCTGAGTGGCTGGCAAGCAGTTCTGCAGAAAAGGACCTGGGGGTCCTGATGGACAAGTTGAACACAAGCCAGCAGTGTGCCCTTGCCTCAAAGAGGGCCAGCAGCAGCCAAGGCTGTGTTAGGGAAGGTGTTTCCAGCAGGTTGGGGTGGGGGATCCTTCCCCTCTGCTCACCACTGCTCTGCTGCGCCTGGTTTGGGCTCCCCAGTGCAAGGAGGGCATGGACATAATGTAGCATTTCCAGAAAAGGGTCACAAAGATGATTAAGGAATTGGAGCCTGTATCATAATAGTAACAAAATTATCTTATTTACATACTAAGTTTTTATTTGTTTCATTTACTTTTATTTATTATTTGTTTTTGCATATTGTACTTTATTTACTTTCTAATTTCACTTATGAAATAAATTTTATTATATAAAACAGTAACATATCGAGTCAAAGCAAGAGAGTAAGTAAAAACAACAGTGTGGGGTTTTTTTAACTTGTGTTCTTTTGAGAACTGATTTGGTTGACAAGTATGATATTACCTCTTTTTTGATGCAATAAATGGTGAAAGATTTCAATGTTTTGGAAAGTGAAGGGGATACCTGATGAACTACCATCACACAACATCTAAAAACTGAAGCTGTAGGACACAAAGTTTGATTTAAGAATGAGCTGTTATACATCAAGATTGAGCATATAACAAAATAATTATGAAAGTGAATATTTCATTTTTGTGATATATAGTTTGGTAGTAATTTTAAATCATATAAATATATTGCCTTTCTTTGGATGTCTGTGTTGGAAAAGCATTTCAGGGAAAGATGGGGAAGAGGTAGGAAAACATGAGGTGTAGCAGGCTTTTAAATGTACTTTCCACGCTAAGCTGATAAAACCCAAGTTTGTTGTGCCCTGAAGCCACGCGTTAACCTTTAACTCTGCTGTCAAATGACAGCTAAAAAGGAGCAGCACAGCTTTAAGACACAGGATCCTACAGGCACAGCTCAGACTTGTCAAAAGTGGCTCCTTGGCCTCCCCTGTCCCACCCCAGGTAAACAAAAGCAGTGAACCCTAAGCTAAGTGACCTGCTCCTGGCAATATACACTGTCTTAGGGTCACACTTTACTGACAATGTTTGAATTAAAAGGTCTTAATATAAATGACTTATAAACTGTATGAATAACCTTGTCCTAAAGAAACAACCTGTTTTGTCCGTTTGTGATGAGCTGTTGCAGACCCTTTGCAATTGTACGTTTACATAAAGCATGAAGCAAAATTAATGTGCCATCAAAGATCTCTTCATTATGTGCTAGAAAAACCTGACTTGGTATTTATTTGAGTAACCTGCTGGTGGTACGAGGCTTGTAGTCTGTCTTTTCTGCAAGATAAACATGCAAAAATAGATGAAGCCATTAATTTTCTGGAGACAGAAAGCCTCATGATCTCTGAGGCTTGTTTTCTCTCCCTCTCTGGGTGCCTGTGGACTTGGTTGACTATTCACTATGAAGTCTGTGGAAAAATTGCTGTTGTTAGGGTGACAGTGGGGAGCAGCCAGTGGTTGCAATTGTGCTTGCACCTTCATTTACGCAAGCACCGCTGCTGGATGCAGGGTACAAAAGGAGCTGGAAGGAAAGAAGGGATCTCCCCTGGGACCCCCGGAAAGTCATCGTAGTATCATATTTGGGAACTGCAGCTGAGCTGTGATATGCTAGCATTTTGGACTCAGTTCCTCTCACTGTACATTATTTGGTCTGTCCACCTTTCTAGCTTTCACCCAAGTTACTATGAATTTCTTTTTGAGTTAATTCGTCCCAGATAGTCAGGCCTCAGGACAGCAAGAAAGACCACATAGGTCTGCATTTGATTATGCAATATCTAAGTGCTAAAATGTCAGCTAAATTGCTTTAGGAGTGTTAGAAAGGTGCAAATCGAGCACAAGGAGAAAAACATATGAAGGAAAAATATAGATGACAGACAGAAAAAGTTTCAGAAACACCACAAAAGGATGAGTGTATGGAACAGAGGTAGCAGAGCTCTCTGTCTCAGGCTGTTATTGACTTATTTGTGCAAAACTATGCCGTATAAATTAGTAATTTCCCAGAAAGGTGCTATTTATCTTGCTAGTATCTCCCATAATGAGCTGATCAGAAGAAGCCTGCGGTTACTGTCTGGGACTATCTCTGAGAATGAGACACCCCACGCGTTGAAATCTCACCACACTGACTTCTTTTGGAGGCACCAGTCAGTCTTAGCCAGACACATTGGTATTGTGATACTCAAAGTAACTTCTCACTAGTTACCCACCATTCTGCAGTGCTGCAAGTGGCCTTTCTCTCTCTTTCTTGTGGATATTTATGGGATTGAGCATCCTGCTGCAGAAAACTTGAGACTTTTCATTCCTGCATATTTTCCTCCTCATTTTAGCCTCTCTTTAGTTGTATTTGGCCAAAGATAGGACTATATGAAAATCGTGAGCAAGGTACAATGCAGTACTTGGTTTAGCATCTCTTTCCATCCTATGAAAAAGTAAAATGAGAAACTTAGATCTGAACCATTTGAAATCTAGCATGTCTGAAACCTGGGAAGCTGGAGTGTGAAAGCAGAAGAGCTTGAAATATCCTCTTGTTTTCAAGTATCACTAAAATGGAGAGCCTCCACTAACTGTTTCTACATAAACTCAAAGCTCTTGCTGGACCTACCTGGGGGAAAATAATGCATTTTAGTATTTTCCTCTAATTCCCAATGATGCTGCTCTGACTACCTCATCCAGAACAGCTCCAAAGTCACCGATGCCAGCCTGGGTGCTATTGCCTGTGACAAAACAGGTAAAGCACAGTTTGCATCTCCCTTGGCTGGCTCCTTGCCTCTTTGTCATTCTGGCAGGTCCCACCTGACACATGGTCGCTGTGACACTGGGAAGTCCTTCTGACAGAATGCTCCAGAGCTGAGGTCACCAGCACCGGACACTGGTGGTTCCTCTGCTCAGTTATAGTCTGATGGATAAAGTCACTGCACAAGGGTACCTGCATTTAATGGCTGTCCCCTTATGCCACACTCTTTCAAGTTTCTCATAGCCTGGTATCTCTTGATTTCCCAAAGAACATTACTGAAGCTGGTTATGTATCACTTCATGGGCACTGGCTCTTCTGTGCTACATTTTTACATCTAGCCCAGAGGTGATGAACTGAAAGAAGCCCCAAAAGGGTAGGAAGATGGAGATCTCGATATAAAAGTAGAAGCTGTTGCAGAATAGGCTGAAGTATTGTTTATTTAACGTATAAAATAAAATCTGTAAAACTAACTTCACCTGTGCTACTTTTTTCATATAAAATGATCTGTTGGCTGTTGGAGGCAGTCTAGTTTACCTGTTACTTTCATGAGAGATTTTCCTGGCCTGAGAATTTGCTATTTAAAAATATAAAATCCCTCACATACAATTTTGCATCCAGTTGCCCTCCTCCTTTTATCTAAAGTAATAATTTGTCTGAATGATTTATTTTTTGGAATAAGGTTATCCCTACACACAGAGACTTTATCAAAGTACCGCATGTGTATTTGTATTAATGGGATGATTTACTGGTAGGAATTTCTGTCTGGTGCCAGAGTTCTCCATCTTCAGTGATTATTTATGTCATCACATGCTTTACTTGTTTATTTTTTGGCTGACCTTTTGTAGGCATTGTCTTTCATTAATAAGCATCAGTCTGGAAAAATTGTGACTTGCAAATTGCACACTGCTTCACTATTTACAAGCCATCAACTGATGATGATGAATACAGAGAAAACAGGAAAGAATGGCCTTGTAAGGCTTTTGTGCAGGACTTAAAATCTGTTTTAATTTGTGGTTCTGCCACATGCTTCTTATGTGGCCTCTGGAGAATCGTGTAGGTTCAGAATCCAAGCTGTATAAACATGATAATGATAATTCCTCCACTTTGTATTTACCTTGCTCTTGCATTACAACCTTTTTGGAAAATGCTGTAATTTCTGCTAGATTTACAAGATGGCTATAACAGTGGTCTGTGAGCTCCTTTAGGCCCACAGAAACACAAATCATCCCTTTTTTGTTGCATATGTTCAATGGAGAATAACAGGTGGGCTTGTGACTTATCCTAGAGGCATGGCATTAACGTGTTGTAGAGTCATACATACCAGCCATTTCTAATTTCCTATCATTTATCCAGAGGACGGCATTAAGAATCAGAGAAAGGCAATGAAGAAAAACATTTCTTCATCAGACTCAATCACCCATAAATATTGGTGAAACAGATTTGTGTCTGAACAGGCAACCCTTTCTTAACCCTTCGTCAGGGACGATGTGCTGCCCCCTGGACCAGGACACTGCTTTAAGTGTATGGAATGACTTGAAGGCTGAAACGAGTACCAGGTTTACATGCATTTCATTAAAATGATGTCCAATGTTAAAAATCCACATTGCAAGAATCATCAGTTTTATTAATAATTATATTGAATTCCTCCAGAAAGGAAGGGATTTAATATCTGCTTACACTAATTTCATCTGAAGCTTCAGAATGAAACTGAATAGTATTCCACACCTTTTTTCCTTAGTGAACATGAATCAAGTTGTATTTGGGCTGCTAGGAATGCATGGGTTTACATCTAAAATGTAATTTCTGACTTCCTGGGGAAAGCCCTCCAAATTCAAACAGGAAATAAGAAAACAAATCATTTCACCTTCAAGTTACTTCAGAATATTTAATTTGGCTGGTCACATCCTCTGTACCCAGCAGCTGTCAAGAGATAACTTCCAGAAAGAAAATAAAAAGGCTTGACAGTTATACTATCCTACACTTGGGTAGAGTACCCTTTCCTGACCCCTGAAGGTGAACAGTTAGCATCTGACATGAAGAAAAATCCCTGCATCCCTGTTTTGCATATTCACAAATACTGGTAACAATCACTGGGGTTTAGCCCAGTTTCTTCAGAAAGTGAGACTTCACACTGTTCTCCCTGAATCTAAAGAAATCCCTACGGCTGTTTGTTTAGCAGATCATTCGAAACACCACTCTGGAGACAGTATTAAATGTGCAGGCTGAGAATTGGGAAGTTTCACACACAGATCAGCTCTGTCAAGAGTGGACCAGAAACAAATGCTCAGGTTAGTTTAATATTCCACTCTGGCAGCCCATGTGGAGAGCTGACAACCACTCACCTGGCTCTGACTGTTGGAAAACATCAAAGAATTTTCAAAACTTGGCAGCACTTAGTGCAAATGCAATCATTGACAAGATAGGACTTGAGCCCTGGTGGTTCCTGGAGGAGATTTTGCACACAAAGTCATAGTAGGATGAAGACTGAAGCACTTACAAATTTGATTAAGATTTGCTACTCTTACTGGTGTAATACCCAAGACTACAGGCTGTTGTAGTTGAAGGTCATTAAGAAAGCTGTCACAAACTCTTTTTCTTGACCTGTTGAGAGAGTTCATGGTCTAGAAAGACCGTTTGATTCACACAAGATTCTACTTTTCAAAGGTTTTTTTCATTTTTGAGAGATTTTTTTTTCTGCCACTGAAGGAGATGGTAGAAGGAAAGCAGAAGAGTTGATGCATATGCTGTGTAGCACACTGTCAAAATCACAGATGAATAGCATCGGAGTTCCTCCAATTCTGTGTAGCTAAGGACCTCCAGAGGAGAAATCTTGACTGAGTTTCCGGCATCTGTAACAGGAGAGAGGCAGGAGGCTGAGCAAAGAGTGATAAACCAAAAGGATTTAAAGCAGAGGTCTGAACTTTGGAAGCAGATACTTACATTGGCAGGAGCTGAAACAGCCCCAGCATCAAAAAGAACACCTACTGAACCAACTCAGGGAGTCGTGCTGCACAGTTTCTCCTTTCACTGGCCATGTGGTCTTTGGGACTGAGAGATAAGTTCACAGAAATAGTTTAAACAAAAATAAATGTTACTATTTTTTATGCTTTCACATTAACTTTCTATGCCTATCTGAAATGTCCATTTCTTATCTTTCACTGTTTTGCAATCTCAGAAAAGTTCATTCTAGCTTTATTCTGCATTTATCTTCATATTTCTTCTTTTTTATTTTTTCTTTTATTGTTTCCTGTGTTATTACAGTCCTCCTGCTTCTCCCTGAAAGCTGCTTTCATATAAGTCCTCTTTTTCCAACCCCATCTATCCCTTCTTGTCTTCCTTGAACACCGGGAATCCTCTCTGCTGTTCCAGGTCCCTCCAGGTAATTGCCTACGATGGATCCTGTACTCAGAACAACCCCCTTAATCCTTTCCACTACCACTCAATACACCTTGCATGTCTTCCCATCACACATCTGTCCTGCTGTCCATGATGCTTGGCTGAGGGCTGCCATGGGAGAGATTATATACAGCAGAGACAATCAAGGCAGTTTGGAGAACAGAAATCCCATTTCAGGTTCAGCCCTCAGTGGTTCTCTCCTAATCCTAGAAAGGCTGTCGCCAAGCTGGAGGGTGATGGCTCCACTGGGAGATGCTGTGCCAATGAGACTGTTAGCTCACAATTTTGGAATAACGTGGATGTGCTGGTATCAGCCTTTCATTAGAATTGATGCATTCCCATGTACTTGTTAGAGCTATTGCTAAGAGCCTGTGAAAACTGATTTTCATTAAATGAACTTTTGCTATAGTTGAAATTACTTTAATAAAAATTGCGGGGAGGGGAAAGGCATCTGAGACAGTTTCACAGCTGCGTAAGTTGACTCTTCCTTCCCATTCCCTGGCCAACTTCATGTCCAGTTTCAAACAATTCATTTCTTAAAGACAATATTGTGCAATGTTTCTGCAGTTGTTCTAGTGTTTAACAAAAACAAATTTCAAGGCAGTAATGTACTGCAACTGATTCCCTTCAGGCTGCTCTGTCTCTAGGTCCTACTAAATTTTCTTTCTTTCAGGTCTCTCCAAGGCTGTCCAAAGTATAGCAATACTGTCCAAAAGACTAGCATTGTGTTTACAGCATATTTGATTCAAGAATGGATTAATTAAATATACAAAATGGGTTTGATTTTTGTTTTAAGCTTTGCTACATGTGTTTTCTTTGCTTTCAGGGGTGTGTCATCTTTTCCGACATTCCAAGTCAGAAATACAGAAAAATTATCAGATGCATATGAAGAAAATAAGGCAAGTCAGCCAGTTTATTGTATAGGTTATTGACAGCAGAAAGTAGGGAAAAAATTTTCATTTCAGATAAATCATCCATCTCAATAGTTATTACATTTTAAACTCTAAGATTTTTTTCTATATGATTTTGTTATAAGGCAGAATACATAGCAATTTATTTATTTTAAAGAGCTCTTTGTGCACATGAGGAATAATGAACTACAGGGATTGTTGCTATTGGACCACAATGCAAATTGTATCTATGGGATTGCAGGGTGCAACAGAGAGCATCCATTTATTTCGTTTATGTTCAGTTTGTGTGCTATATTCCTTCAAAAAGCAAGTAAGTGGTTCAGACCCTCCAGGGCAGACTGTCCTTTTTCTTGGGAGTAGATGAGTCTGTTCCTGGAGGGGTCTTGAAGCCCACACACTTCGGGCAGAGGCAAAGAACTGGGGCCTGCAGTTCACAGGGAGACACTACTGAGAGGAGCAGCAAGCAGACAACCCCCACACCAAAAGGCTACAGAGGATTGTGCGGTTTCACACAGTCCAGAAAGTTCTTGATTTAACTGAAAGCAGAACTACAGTAGACAGGGGGAAAAGTGGTTTATGAGCTCTTAAAATTTCTGGTTTACCCATTTTTATTATTTAGGAGGTCTTTGTCACCTTTTACTTTCTCTGTTTAGAAAGTTAAGTATTCTACATTCTTAGATACAAGATAAAATCTGCTTTGCTCCCCACCCCCGCCTCCCCCCGCCCCTGCTTTGTCCCATTTAAAAACATGCTGTTCTTACAGAGGCTCACTGCAAGCTCATGACTGAGATCACCTCAAAACTGTAGTTGATTTAGGGTACTTTTATAGTTAGCAAGTGCATTAGCATACAACTATTTCACTTACCTCTTCTTTAAACAACCCAAGTATAAACAGACTGTATTCAGATAACATGTAATAAGACATGTATAAAAAGCAAAAAAATATACATAAAGGACCAATACAGTAAAAAATCAACCAATTTGAAATTCCTGCTGATTTTGTGCATTTGAGTCTACTGAGTTATTACAAGGCACATTCTAATTTTCCAGTTCTGGCTGCCTGACCGATTGTGAGGTATGGATTCTGCAGTCTCTCAGACAAGTTACAGAATTTTAACTTACTCCATTCCACTACCCATTTACTGATATATGCATGTAACATTATTGAAGCGTTGTATTGTTCTTACTCAGGTATTGTTAGGATTAATGCCAAACTGCAAATGCTTTTGCCTCACGTGCTGGGTTTCTGAATGCATTGATGTCCGTACCGTTCTCAGTTGCCAGCCCTTGCAGGCAATGTTCATTGGCAAGATGGAAAGTCTTCCATTTGTAGTAAAATACAGAGATGTGTGTGGCTAAAGATCAAATGAGAGCAGCTTAATAAAGCAGATGGGAATTTGCAGTCAGGTCAGAACAGGCAATGGTTGTATTGGCTGGGATTCCGTACTGGGGACTCTCAGAAGATTCAGACATTTGACATCAGACAGAGACTTGGGGCTTTCAGCCAACAGTTTGGGTTGTTATTCCAGCTCTCCATCCTCTCATGCATGGTTCATTCACTCAGCTATGCTTTACCCCACAGTTCTTCCTTCCTAAGGGGTCCTCCTGCCTTGCCTCAGCTTGTTCTCTCTCATCATTGTCTCAACAGCTGCCTGTTTCTTCTCAGTGAAAGGAGAAGCTTTATATCTTCATTTTTATGTTTGAATGGACTTATGCTGACCTGGAAATTGAGTGAGAAATCTGCGAAACAGCTGCCATAGCTTAGTGCAACTTGTTGAAATGTGGACAAGCCCTTCACCGACCTACCCCAAAGCACTAGGAACAAAAAAATGGAGTGACTTTTTATTTTTCCTTATAAAGTTTGATGTTTTAAAACATTTCTTTGTAGATAGATAATTATTAGGCAACATCTTAGAAAATAATTCCCAGTAAGACAGTCAGGCAGAAACAGACTTTTCTATTGATACGTGAAATCTCTTAAAAGGAACTATTGATAAAAAAAGCAGGCTCAGGCATTTTCTGTAACAGTGTTCCCTGGTGGCTCTTGATGAAATTGTAGATTCTGGAGCAGTGTTAAAAAGTATTCTTACAGGACCTGTGATCTGAAATGGTTACAGATGAATTGCAGCAAATGCTTTTTTTTAGGTGTGGAAGAAAACATACCTGATAAACATGCCCTCAGTTAAAAAATCCCTCAATAAACATTTGTATATTTGCCATATATCTCTGTGTCACAGAAAAACTGAGATTCAAATAAAACATCAATATATATGTAAGCATTTAGTGTATTATTTGTGCAATATATGTGTTTATACATATATAGGTATACATTCCATATGCCCAGCATTTGAAATTAGGCATCAAAATTAGGAGTTGGACAAATTCGAACTAGCCAGGGACCTTCTACAAACGGCATAGTCTTCAGATTAAATGAAAGGTTTTGGGACATACAGTTTCCAGAATGCCACCCGTCCAAACCTGAGTCTCTGGTGTACTCCTCTGGTCAACGCGGTGTAACGTAGCTGTGGTTTAGCTTGCACAGAGGTGGTTGCGACTGGAGAGAGAGAGAGAGAGACGGTGCTAGTTAACATTACAGTAGACACTGCAGTGCCTGAAAATGAGGCATTAATAATTTAATTTTAGATTATTTAGAGGACCTTTGTACTGTATCTTCATTCTGAACTATTTTGAAATAATTTTGAGCAGTGTCTGGTTCTGCTTAGCTGGTTCTGAGGAAGTAATTGAGAGCTAATTCCAATTATAACCTGTGTTAGTAAAAGGGCTCATGTCACTGCACGCACCTTAGAAATCCGGTAATGATGTATTTTTCTTACACCAGTGATCGTTGGCGCAACCCACTGTAACAGTATTCAGACTAAGAAATATGGTATGCCTTCATATTTTAGGTGGACTAAAACCAACAAATTGTGTTCCCTTTTTTTTGGCGTACTCTAATTCAGAGATAAACCCTCATATCAAATGGCTTTTGCAGATTTATTCGGAGTTAATATTCCAAGCTTAATTTTCAATTTATGTCAGCAAGGAAAATGATTTTTTTTGAGAAAAGCCCTTTTTTTTTTTTTTTTTTTTTTTAGTTTTTCACACCTATCCTACTTTGAACATCATTTCTTTCTATCATCTTCTGGCATGAGTTTACCTTTCTCTTTAAAACAAACTGCCTTTTAGTCACTATCCTTGTGAAGAATGGTATTTTCAGAAGGAACTTGCACTTGTTTGGCAGGTGACATGCGCTGAAGCACACGTTGACAATCTCACTGATTCCTAGCAGGCCAAGTGCTATCTATGGTGATTGTCATGTTGTCATGACTGGACTTCCAGTTGTCACAAACGTGGCTGGCCTTGATGAATTTCTGCGCATCTTTTAATGCTATCCCATGAATTATCCAAGGAAGTCCTCTGCAGTCTTCTCCTATGATTAATGACTATGCATAGATAAATTCTGCATATATACTGGTTTTTACTTCAGGGGATTCTAATTAGTGAGAAGAACAGGTTCTTTTAATAGGTGCAGACAATTATTCCACACACCAATTTTTCTGCTAGAACTATTACATCTTTACCAAAAGAAGTGACCACCACGGCAGCGGAGTCTGTCAAACATTACAGTCTGTTTTAAGATGAACTCAGGAAGAAATATTCTTTTTTTGCCACATGAATTGCTATTTCCAGAATCCATGT